>NC_138352.1:21417185-21957185 GCF_046562875.1 Panthera onca | reverse complement strand
TTTTTGTGTGGAGTTGAAGCATGATTTCCTTTTCTATTCTATCTGATGGGAGCCCCAAGGCCAGGGTTCCTGAGGGACGGCTGAACTCGTCAGCTGTGGCAGGTTGGGGACAGAGCCTAGAGGCCTGGAGGTCAGTGAGCCTGGGCACGTCCAGCCCTAACCGGTCACTCTTGATTCCGTGCCTACCTATATGGTACCCCTGTGCCTGCCCCCGCCCCGCCCCTCCACTGATGGGTCAGGGGGAGTTTCTCTTGAACCACAGGGGTTTGGGCAGGTGGAAAGTGTGTGCACCTGAAGGTGACGGGGCATTGGGGGAGGGGGGGGGAGGTTGCCTAGCAAGTAGCAGGTGCTATATTTCCTTCCAGGAACCGTGTTTGGCTGGTCAGCCAAGGGGTCACAGTGTGCAGGGGCTGTATGGGTGAGCGAGGTCCCCTGAACTCAGGGGCCGTCATCAATCAAAGCCTTCTGAACACATAGGACGTTCACGGGAAACTTAAATGAGGGTTCGTGTTTTGGGGAGAGATCAGGGAAGGATCCCCCACTCGCCACAAGGTGTTCCCTTCCCTCCAGTGACAGAATTCTGTGACGAAGGTTGGCGTGGCTGGCAGGATTGGAAGGCTGTGAAGGAAGCTCGCTGTGTGTGGTAGCATAGACGCAAAAGGAAGGGGGCGGCTGGGCGGCTCAGAACGTCAGGCATCCAACTTCGGCTCAGGTCACGATCTCGCGGTTGGTGAGTTCGAGCCCCGCGTCCGGCTCTGTGCTGCTGGGGAACCTGCTTCCGATTCTGCCTCTCTCTCTCTCTCTCCCCCTCAGCTCCTTCCCCATTCATGCTCTCTCTCTCTCTCTCTCTCTCTCTCTCAAAAATAAATAAACATTAAAACTATTTTTAAAAACTACGAAGAGGCAAAAAGAAGAGAGGGAGAAGAAGGATGGCCTGAGAAGCCTGGGGACAGTCTGAATGTCGAGGCCCTGAGCTAAGACCTGGGTTCCGGGGACCTGCTTACAGGACACCGGGCTTCGACCCGTCATCAGGTGAAGGGACCACAAGGCCTGATACACAGAGTGATGTGTTGCAAGAGGGACCGGGGTGGAGAGAAGACACGGGCGTTGGCTGAGCTCTCACCACGCACCGTGCTCCTGCAAGCATCTAGTTTTAAGGATGACAGTTGTGGCTTTGAACACATCTGCTAGAGGCTAAAACCCAAAGTCTTTCTGATTCCGAAGCGAGACTACCTTTCAGGGTCTCACTAAGACTGTCAATGCAGTTTTTTTTTTTTTTTAATGTTTCTTTATTTATTTTTGAGACAGAGCACGAGCGGGGGAGGGGGGGAGAGAGAGAGAGAGAGAGAGAGAGAGAGAGAGACAGAATCGGGAGCAGGCTCCAGGCTCCGAGCTGTCAGCACAGAGCCCGATGCGGGGCTTGAACTCACGGATCATGAGATCATGACCTGAGCTGAAATCGGACGCTTAACCGACTGAGCCACCCCTTTATAAAGGCACCCCTTTATTTATTTATTTTGAGAGAGAGAGAGAAAGAGGCAGAAAGAGACGGGGAGAGAGAATCCCAAGCAGGCTCTGCCCTGTCAGCGCAGAGCCCGACGCGGGGCTCGAACCCACGAACTGTGAGATCATGACCTGAGCCGAAGTCGGACGCTTACCGACCAAGCCACCCACAAGTGCCCCGAACGCAGTCATGGTTTTTATGAGTCAGGGTCAGGGTCCATTCAACCCGATGCTGTTGCAGCTGTTGGTACAACTGGACCCTGATCAAATAAGGTAAGCATTCCGGAACCCGTGCATGGTCTTCTCCATACCCTATACTTGTCACCCCGCTTGCACTGGGCCTTCTTGGAAAGCCCTAGGAAGAACAGAAACTCCAGGCAGGTCCCCTACTCACCCCCACCACCCCCCCCCCCCCCCCAGTCTCCCATCTGGGACTCCAATCTCGCTTCTCAAAACCCTCAACAGTTTCCCTTGAACCACACGAAACGGAACGCTGATCTCTGAGTTGGCGTTTCGGTGCCTGCACATGGGCTCAACGGGCCCTCTCAGCACTTCCTCCCGTCAACCCCCCATACCCCAGTCAAAAGGGACGCTGCCGGGGCTCCGTTTACGCAAAACCCTCTCCCTCACCACACGCGGCTCCTGGCAAAATCCCCGCGTATGGCCATTACTCCACGAAAGTGCTGCAAAGTAGGCAAAGAGCCTCACCCCCACCCCCCGCCCAGGTCACTCAGTAAGTGACGGGGCTGGGCCTGCCACCCCCAGGCCCCCCCACTGCCTTGGCCCCTGGCTTAGTTCTTTTCTGGAATAATCTTGACGCTGGGGAGACTCTCCCCTAACAGCGAGATCGTGGCACTGTGTTGACGGGACCCCCAAAGGAACCCAGGGCCCTGGAGCACCTCCCTCCTTCTGTGCTCAGGGGCCGGGATCTGGCGTGAGGCCTGATTGAGTCCGGGATCTACACTTGTCCTGCGTCTCCCGGAAGGGCCCTGTACCTGTCACAAAGCCACTGGCAAGGCCCTTTCTTTTCACCGGGCCTCCCTCCGCTGGACGGATGAGGTCACTGGACCCGAAATACTCCTGCGGGTGGACCTCCTCCCTCGGCTTCTCAGCCCCACACCAACTCATCAACAGACACCCCCCCCCCCCCCCCCCCCCCCCGTGGACGCCCATCCCGCCTCCAGCCACGCACAGTCCGGGGGAAGCAAGACAGGAAGGGTCAGGAAGGAAGGCCCCTGAGCCAGGCCCGCCCGCCGGCCAGGGGCTGGGGGCCCGGCTGCCCTCCCTCCCCTCCCTTCCCTCTGCCATGAACACAGATCTGGAGTCACCACGGGTAGAGGCTCTCCAGACTGTAATGGGGTGTGTGTGGGCTCAGAAACCGCTGGAGCAGAGTTGGAATAAATGCGGGCTGCTTCTGACTTAATTAGACTCCCATTAAAATCGCGCTCCCCGAAGCTTGGAGGCAGCGGGGAGGCCCCGTCCTCTCTCCTCCGTGACCTGGGATGCTCCTCTCTTGTCAGCCAAGTCCAGACACCCTCCCCACTCTCCCGTTCTCTTCCATCCTTCCTCTGCTCGCTTCCCCCTCTCCTCTCTCTGGTTTTTCCCTGATCTCCCGCGTTGGGTCAATCAGAAAAGTCTCCAGGCAGGGGCACCTGGGTGGCTCAGTCGGTTAAGCATCCGACTTCGGCTCAGGTCATGATCTCACGGCTCGTGGGTTCGAGTCCCGCCTCAGGCTCTGTGCTGACAGCTCAGAGCCTGGAGCCCACTTTGGATTCTGTGTCTCCCTCTCTCTCTGCCCCACCCCTGCTCATTTCCTCTCTCTATCTCTCAAAAATAAATAAACATTAAAAAAAAAAATGTCTCCAGGCATTGCCGGATGTCTCCTGGGCAGTAAAATGGTCCCGGTTTGAGAACCACTGTCTAAGCTCAGCTGATTTAGGCATCTTTGTGTTTGAAACAGAACTGGCCTTGGCGTTGTTGTGGATTTTTCACTCCCCAGATCCCACACCGTTTCCTTCCTAGTGCCTTCCCTTTGGCACACTTAAGCTTCCGAAGCTGGTGTCTTGTTTTGTTTTTGTTCTTTTTTTTTCATTTGACAAATGGGGTCATTGCCTCCTTTAGAGGATTAACATGAAGAATAAATGAGACACAAACTAGAAAGTACCAGATCACATTACAGAAACCATATTTAAGGACAGAAACCGTATTTAAGGACCACGCTATGTTATTATTATATGCACATAAGACTAAATCTATATACTCGAGGGAGATTTCATTTTAAGTGATGATGGATAAGGAAGGGCATTTCAGAAACTCTGTTGATTATATGGGGAGATTTGTGAAAAACAGTTTAAGTGGAGGAAAGGACTCAGCAGTCAGGGTGGGAAAAAGAAAAAAAAAACATGACAGTGGGCATGAATAGAAAATTTTCCCTAAAAGTCGGGGTCCTGGAAAGCACTGTCGCTAAGAGGCCAACAGGTGGTCTGGGGGCAGACTTCTCCCTAAAGGGAAGTAACGATTTAGGGAATCAGTGAAGGGATATATAGCTCAGGGCTGATGGGAGAGTTCAGTTACCCTGGCGTGAGTGGGAGACCCGGAAAGAATTCAGAGATTGCTCAGCGAGCCAAGAATGAGCAAGGAAAAAAAACCAGAGTGGGAAGGATCCAAACCAGGAGGATGGACACAACCCACATAAGGCAGCTTCAGACACAGACGCGGCAGGGAACAGCATGAGGCCCTGTCAACTTTGTTTCCCAGCACCTCCCCCCTCCTCCTCTGGAAGGGAACAGTACCCTGGTTTTCCTTTGAGAAGATGTAAAGGAACCTGTCTGAGAACAAAGCCAGCACAGAACAAAGCAGAACAGAGAGATGGACAGAGATCGATTCCTGATGACATGCTCTGTACGCCTGGATCCAGCCATGCCTGAAGGCCAGTACCCCAAGCATTTTCAGTTAGATGAGTCCATACATCCCTACACTTTTTTGTACTTGTTGTTTAGCTTGAGTTGGGCTTCTCAAGTTGGAAGTGTCCTTAGTAATATAAAGAGGCAGTGCGGTAAATTGGCAAAAAGGTCGGTTTAGGAATTGGGAATTCTAATCTTGGCTGTAGGCACCGTCTCACCTCCCTGGAGGACATTGAACAAGATGGTGCTGGAGAACCCTCCCCAGTAGTACACGCAATGATTCTGACCACTGCCTTGCCAATAATTCTTGACTACACATAGCACAGAGACTTCTTCAAGGCCAGTCACTGGACCCTGTTCCGCTCTGCGTGGAGTCTAGTTATTTATCCAGACAGCTGAGGGCTGGCCTCGGACAAAACGAAAGTCAGGAAGACTTTTCTCCACTGGAAACGTAGTCCCCTTCCTCCAGTCTTATAATAGTCTGGGTTCTTCAGTGTCAACACCCCCCCCATCAAAACAAAAACCAATCTGATGATAGTCTTTTGCCCTTTAGTCTGAATGAGATCTGAACCAGTTTTGCCTCTTAAAGCAACTTGGGCAAACAGTTGGTTGGGCCTCTTGTGTTCACTGAGAGGCATTTTATGACCCTTGAGTTAGCTGACCTGAAGGTGAGTTATCACCAGTGCCTTGCTCTCGAGAAGGGTCATATCCCTAAGAGTAGACTCTAGCTTCTCGGGAGGGGCAATGCAAGCTAATTTCATTCCAAGCTGAAATACAAAAGAGACCCGCAGACCAGACAGGATATTTACAAGAGGGTCCTGGCATTAACAAAGCGCTAAATGGAAATGTCGCCCATCTTAGAAAAAGAGGCAGGGGCATCCGTGCGCCCTGCCTGAGGCTAATCTTGTTATTTGGAATTCTATCTGCCCGTTCTTCCAGCTCGAGCCTAATCTCAGGAGTGAATTAGCCGCAGGGGCTGCTCTTGATTCCTGCTACTGTCTATGCCGTGACAGTATTTCCTGTACGTGGGATTAGGACAAACGGGACCACAACCGGCTCTCCCCTGGCCCCTGTCCTTCCCAACCAAATCTCACCACATGTCCTGAATTATGGTTCATAATGAGAAGCCAGTGAGGACAATGATGTCAGCGGACATCTACTTTCTGCCCTGACACACAGGCTTTCATCGCCCAGGCATTGTCACATCCTCTGGATGCCCGAGAGAGGAAGAAAAAAAATCTCACTACAACGGGGAGCTCCATTTCTCATTTCATTCATTCATTTATTCATTCGTTCGTCTGCTGGCACGGCTCTCGGTGCCTCTTGATGGTGGACAAGGTGATGGTCCACCTTCGCTTATGCAAGCTCATGCACGCATGTGTACAGGGCTTCCCGTGTTCCCCCTGGATTCAGGCTCAGGAAACTTTTTCTGCGAAACGCCAGAGTAAATATATATATATTTTTTTAATTTTTTTTAACGTTTATTTATTTTTGAGACAGAGAGAGACAGAGCATGAACGGGGGAGGGTCAGAGAGAGGGAGACACAGAATCCGAAACAGGCTCCAGGCTCCAAGCCGTCGGCACAGAGCCTGACGCGGGGCTCGAACCCACGGACCGCGAGATCATGACCTGAGCCGAAGTCGGCCGCTCAACGGACTGAACCACCCAGGCGCCCCATGCCAGAGTAAATATTGTAGGCTGTGTAAGCTGTGTGGTCTCCGTCACAAAGATTCAACTTTGCCATTGTGGCTTGGAAAGCAACGGTAGGCAATATGTTAACAAATGGCGGGGCTATGTTCTAATAAACTTTTTTTTACAAAAGCAGATGGTGCCGGATGTGGCCGGCCGGCCTGGTTTGCTGAGCCCTGAGCTAGACAGCAACGACACTGAGTGACTCAGTCTGCTAGCACTAACTTAGTAATGCCAGCCTGCCTCTTTCTCCCCCACCCCTTCCGTAGCCGGTGTTGGAGAGCTATCTTGATAGGACAGTATGAGGGCAGCTGATAAAGGCAAGCAGGGTGTAAGATGTGGGCCCTCGAGATTCCTCCCGGTACCCGGATGCCAGAGTTAAGTAAGGGTCGGTGAAGAATAACAGAAAACTCTACCTCCGTGGGTCTAATTATGGTCTCCCCTTGGGTGGTATCTCTACCACAGAAAAAGTCCTTAAACATCGAGTGGCACAGCACCCCCCCCCACCCCCGCAGGACTGGGGTCTCCCCGGCAGCCCATCTCATTGATTCTGCTGGTCCTGCCACTTTGCAGTGTGTATTTACTCATTCATCTCCTTGTTCTTCTTTTTAGCAGCAATTTGCATATTTATAGTGGAGACGTTTCACAATTAGGTGTTGAATATCCACCAACTAGGGGTCTGGCCTTGTGCTAGGCATTCTGGGTTCCGAGGAAAAAGGCATGGTCTCTGGCCCCAGGGAGCTTCGGATGGAGAAGGCAGAAAGAACAATAAACGATCGGGGTACAAGATGTTAAGTACTGTGATGGGGGTGAGCAAATAATAGCACGGAAGGCAGGACAGGTCGGCTCAAGTGCCGTGGCAGACTCGGGTGGCTAGTGATCCCGAGGCCCTGTCTCTTTCTGGGACAGAATTCCAGAGCACGGAGCGCCGCGGGGAAGGAATAGCTCACCTCTTGGTGGCCGCTTAAGGGCCACTGAGTGCTGTTCACCCGCTTAGGATCACAGGGAGCTGTGGCACAGGCCTCCAAAGCACATTTGGAGGAACCAAGAGAGGCCCATTCAAGGAAAAAAACCAAAAAACAAAAAACAAACCCTCCCCCTACTTGCTTCTTACAGCAGTGTTTGTTTATCTCATTAACTCGCAACCTGAAGAACAGGACCATCTGGCATGCGGGCATGTTAACAAGATCATAAATTAGGAGGAGAAATGAAGCCAGATTTCCATAATGGTCGCAAGACAGAAATCAACAGCGCTGGGACGGAATTTGCCGGGAAGGTAGGGTGGGAGCGAGAGGCAACAAAATGAAAATGCCTTAGCACATCCAGTCTGAATGAGAAACACAAATCCAGAGTCATTTAGAAGGAGTGTTTAAAAAAAAAAGAAAAAAGTGCTAGCAAAGCATCTCTGCTCCCTGGAGAAGTCTCTTTCCTACTCCTCTCCCTCTTCCTGTCTCCCAGGTCTTACCCCAGGACGAGGGCCAACTTGATTCCCTTTGTTCTCCTGGGTCATTATTACGATTGTTCTAATAATTGCCTGAAAACTCCCTTGGCTTCTCATCTGGCACAGGGAGCCTTGCCCAGTGCCCATGCTTGGGCCCCAGCTCACCCGTGGCCACGAGTGTTTCCATAGATATTTCCTGGGACCCTGCACCATGGGCTTCACAAAGACAGTACTGGTGGGCAATAAATGAGAGAGAGGCATTGGCCACCAAGGGCCTGGATGCCAAGTGCCCGGGACACAACGTTCCCCAGTGTCACAGCCCATCAGACCACTCTTGGCTTCTTGAAAGACAGGACCCCTCTCTCCCTGTTTGCCCCCCACATGGGGTGGCCCTGGGCCCCCTTCCCCTCTTCTGCCAACCTCCCCAGTCCTACCTCTGCCTTTCCGTGAAAACCAGTCTTCTCCAGGCACCTTTCCCTTCCGTCCAAACTATCGTGATAATAACAACACTATCTACGTTTTTTAAAGGTGGGGGAGATAATTATGTGCCACAGATGGCTTTTACAGAGCAACATCAGGGCAAAGGGTCTGTCCTTTTTGTTCGATAGGGTGAGACCAAAGGTAGACTAATTTTAAGCTATTTGACGGAGAAGAGGCTGATATTATGAGGGGTAAAATACCAGCCTCTTTTTTTTTTTTCCCAGTTGGAAAAGCAACGTCATGATGGATTCACGTTGGTGATGTTATTTGTTCTTTGGCATAAAGTCTCCAACACTGCCTGCCAATTTATCTCCACTCAGTTTCTTTTTGGGGCCGGGGGGGGGGCAATTCATTGGCAGTTTTTTCAATTTCTTTGGTGATTTTTCACCAATCCAGGCTTTTAAACATTTTTAAAAAGTCAATTTTGATCATTTACGGTTGCCTAGAAAATTACAAGAACATGTGTTTTCTGGATCCGTAGTTTCTTACCCTATTTTGGTCTTTATTTTGTGTATTTGTATCTCTCTCTCTCTCTAGCTAGTTCTCATTAACATGGACATTCGCTTTATATATATATATATTTTTTTTTATTTAATTTTTTAATGTTTATTTATTCTTGACAGAGAGAGACAGAGACAGAGCATGAGCAGGGGAGGGGCAGAGAGAGAGAGAGAGAGAGAGAGAGACAGAATCTGAATCAGACACCAGGCCCTGAGCTGTCAGCACAGAGCCCAACACAGGGCTCGAACTCATGAACTGCGAGATCATGCCCTGAGCCGAAGTAGGACACTCAACCGACTGAGCCACCCAGGTCCCCTGCTTTATATATTTTATTTGCATTTTGTTTAAGCACAATTCGAGGGTCCATTCCACTAACTGATTCTGCTTTCTAATTTCTGAATGTCCTTTTTTTTTTTTCCGAAGCTTGTCAATTATGCCCTGCTAATTTCCAAAGATTTATCTAATTGTATCTTTCTACATTCTGATACAAGTAGGTAAATTCCCTTGTTCTTTTTCATTTTTGTTCAGTCCATTCATTGACATTTTCTTTATAGCCCACATACAGCCCCATTTTTTTTTTAATTTTTTTTTTAAACGTTTATTTATTTTTGAGACAGAGAGAGACAGAGCATGAACAGGGGAGGGTCAGAGAGAGGGAGACACAGAATCTGAAACAGGCTCCAGGCTCTGCGCTGTCACCACAGAGCCCAACGCGGGGCTCGAACTCACGGACCGCGAGATCATGACCTGAGCTGAAGTCGGACGCTTAACCAACTGAGCCACCCAGGCACCCCCATACAGCCCCATTTTGTAAATATCCCACGGTCATAAGAAAAGAAAACATTTTGACTTCTTTGTAGGTTAGTGATGTCAATATTGAATTCTGAAATATTTACGCAGATCACTATGTGCTTATTTGAGAAACATTCCCCCGTATTATTATTATTAAAGTGTATTTATCTTGAGAGAGAGAGACAGAGAGAGAGCACATGCGAGGAACGTGGGCAGGGGAGGGGCAGAGAAAGAGAGAATCCCAAGCAAGCTCAGCTGTCAGTGCAGAGCCTGACGTGGCGCTCAAACTCATGACCTGACCCAACGTCAAGAGTCAGATGCTTAACCGACTGAGCCACCCAGGTGCACCCTCCCCCCCAGCCCGTATTATTTATGTCAATGTTTCTCTTCAATTCCCACCACTTTCTCTTTACGTATTTTGATGTGATACTACCATGTGCACAAAGAGATGAGTCCAGTAGCTTTCCATGTGGATTATTTACCTCGACAATAAAAAGTGACTCCACCCTAACACTAATTTGGAATTCTACACACCACTGCCTTTAAAAAAAAAAAAAAAAGGTTTTTGGTAGTTATTTATATCAGTTGGTATTCTTCTGTCTAGCTCTTAACTTCAATTTTTTTTTTACAAGTAATTAGGCTGTAAGTGTATTTCTTATAGGTAACATAAAACAGAGCTTTATGTTTTTGAACGATTATTTCTGGCAAGACTGTATTTTATTTATTTATTTTTATTTTTTTAAATTTTTAAAAATGTTTATTTATTTTTGAGACAGAGCATGAATGGGGGAGGGTCAGAGAATCTGAAGCAGGCTCCAGGCTCTGAACTGTCAGCACAGAGCCCGATGCCGGGCTCGAACTCACAGACCGTGAGATCATGACCTGAGCTGAAGTCGGAAGCTCAACCGACTGATAAACCCAGGAGCCCTATAAAAGCCTGTATTTTAACATAGGGGTTAAATCCACTTATCTTGGTCTCAGGCTTGGTGGGTTTGTACTTATGTCTGCATATGATTATTTTTATGGTTTTGGGTTTTGGTTTTTTTTGTTGTTTTTTGGTTTTTTTTGCTTTTTTATGTTTCCTTGATTGTTTATTTCATATCATTAGTTTTATGGGACCATGTTTTGGTCCCCCCACCCCCGTACAATGTTAATTTTCATGCTACAGTAATTACCTTCATCTTTATAAATATTGTCAAGCCTGTGTTTTTTCTATTATCAAAGTCCATGGTGAAACCATACCTAATGACCTATCTGGGAGGAAAATGTTACCATATATTTATATTTCCTCCTCTCCCTCCCAGATTTACCTGTTAGGCTGTCAAATAGTTGGCTCTGATTGATGTTGATAAATGATTATCCTTACAGTGTCACTTTTTTTTCTTTCAAGAATCATATTTGTATTGTCTTGTGACTATGTTGACAATCTTTTTTTTTTTTTTTTAGATCTGTATGTGTGATTAGTCTCCAGGGTCCTCCAGTGCTGTGTGTTCTCTCGGGAACTCTTTGACTCATTTTTTGGTTGTCAGGTGCACATTTTTGGAATCTTTACATATCCAAGGCAGCCTCTGTATTGTCTTGATGAGTAACACCTTGCTCGGCTGGTGCGTTCTTGGATCCAAACCCTTCCCTCCCTTCTGGGTGGAACTGCCCTATGTCCTTCTGTCTTTCTCTCTCTCTCTATCACTCTCTCTTCTGTCTCTCTCTCTCTGGTTCTCTCTGTGTCTTTCTCTCTGTCTCTTTCCCTGTGTCTCTCTTTTTCTCTCTCCTCTCCCTGTCTATTTCTATCTCTCTATTGCTCTCTCTTCTCTCTCTGTATGTCTTTCTGTGTCTTTCCCTGTCTATTTTTCTCTCTCTGTCTCTCTCCCCCTAGCTCTCTCTGTCTTTGTCTCTCTGTTTGTCTCTCTTTATCTCTCTCTCTGTCTCTGTCTGGCTTTTTAGCTGCTCTCTTCTGGAATTCACAGCATCTGCATTATGGAGATCTCTATGGCAAAACTAACTTGTGTTCCTTTGTAGATAGTTTTTTCTTGTTTTTTTTTTTTCCCTTGTTTCCCACCCCCTCCACCCAGCCTGAACACTTTAGCTTTATCCTCGAAACTAAAAGGAAAAATAAAATCATCAGTATATGTCTGTGTGTTGGTTACTTTCAGTTGATTTCCACCACCCCATCTACCTATTCCCATCTTCCGAAATTGAGAAAAATTTTATTTTACTTTGTCTTATTTTATCCTTGTAAGTGATTCGATTCCTTTATTTAAAAAATGAATTCCCTTTTTTTGTTCTCCATACTCCCTTTATGTCTATGTGGATTTTCATTCTGTGAGCTCAGACTCCAAACACCTTTCATCCGGCCCCTTCTATCCATCGTTCCCTCCTGCTTCGGCATCTGGAGAGTGTCTCTGGCTTACCATTCCCAAACCTGTGGCTATTTCGCGTGGAATCTGTTGGCCCCTCGGCATTTCTGACGGCAATATTTGCTCCCTGTATCCTTTCCTTAGCCTACCAAGGCCTTGCCAAATTGTCCAGTCTGTCACATCACCTCCTGTTTTACCTACTGTTTTATTAAGTGTGTGGCCTCCTCTATTTCAATGAAAATGGATGCCGTATTTACATGTTTCCAAATATTTTTAAAATCACTTTTGATCTCTGATTCTTGAATGCTACGTTTCTCTTTCTAGCTACTCCATATATGTAATAGACTTCACCCCTGTCCCTCAGCTGACATCTTTAAATGAGATGGTCACCTCACTTTGGAACAACCCCCGCCCCGCCCCAATTTGGTGCTGTTAGACTCTACTTGGCAGGGACCTTTCTGTTCCAGCCTGGGTGCTGTTCCCCACTCAGCTCCTCAGTTGGTCTAAGTCTGCACACCCCGTGGATGCCTCCAGTACGGGACCCTGCTTTCCATGTCATTTCTTTCCAGCAAAACCTTGGCTTTTTCTGTCTTGTAAGGAACAGCGTGGGGGCATCTGGCTCCTTCCTGGAACCCGTGTGGGGAGCACACTGAGAGAAAACGCAGCCATGGGGACCGTGCACCCCAGAGTCAGCGGAGAGCCTGGTAGACCAAGGCCCTGTGACTTGGGGGTGAACCTGGCCATGTTCGGCTTCTCCTGACCCGTCTATTATGGCGGCACAAGCCCCTATTCATTATTTCCATGTTTCCATTCGTTCATTCATAAGTGGGAGTTTACTGACCCACTCATTGAGCCAGGGCTTGAGAATACCCACCGGCCAAAGTGCTAGTTGCTATGGGTACGACTGAGAGAGAGAAAAGCATAGGTCCTCTCAGCAGACCTTTATTTCAATGGGTCAAACGCATTCCCCAGTCCCCAGTCTAGGGACACACGACACGGGAGCAGCCAGCCAACAGGATGATTGCAGACGGCAGTAGGTGATGCAGAAGATGCCACAGGGTCGGGTGCCATAGATCCGGAGGTCAGGGAAGCCGTCCCCCCACCAGGAGATGACCCTAAGCAGAGCCACAAAAGGTGACAGGGAGGCCGGTATGTGAGCGAACAGAAAGCAGACCGATGCACTGGGGCCGAGTGACCGCACTGGTGTCCCTTGTCAGCCCTCCAGCTTCAATAGCACTGGCTCCACTCTGTGCACCCCCAAGTCCCCTGTTCCTCTGGCTCCCGTTGGGCTTCATCAGTGGGGATCACCAGCAGGAGACGGGTGGGGGCAGGACAGTCCACGGGTCTGGGTTCCCCCAGCAGGTGCCCACGTGGGTCACTGTGGGTTGGTCCCAGCTCCTGCAGCCAAGCTCTCCATCCGTCCTCTGGGTTCCCCTGGGTTCTGGAATCAACCCTCCCCTTGCCGCTCTCGGTCAGCGATTGCAACAACTCCCTGCCACTGTCAGCCCCCGGGGACCGCACTATCCCTTGTTAGTGCCTCTCACCGCACTCCCCCCTTTCTTCGGGAGTCCAGTACCATTTGCCTCCTGCCAGAAGAGAGTGCCAGGAGATTGCATGGCACATTTGTCAGGGCAGAGCAGACGAGTGTCCTCTGCACCACCAACCTCCCACCTCCCGCCACCGGCCCCCATCACCACACATCCCTCCGGTGCCCGGGTGTGACTTCACTGTGTACTGAATTGGGCCACTGTGTCCCTCACATCTGCCTTGTTGTTCATTTTCATGTCCTGACACCTGCCGTTAGTGGAGACCAAGGCAGGGATGCCCACTCATCTGGAAGGCTGGATCGTGTGAAGCCCGAGTCTTCATCCTTGTGGCAGAGAATCCAAGCTGAGGGGGTTGGGGGTGGCCCCTGGGTCCCCTGAAGGGGGACCTTCTTCCTAAGTTAAGAGGAGGTGAAAAGCATCAACACTTTTCTGCATATCCCCTGGGGGGGCGGGGACTGCGGTCTGCGAGGAACCCTCCCCAGAGATGCCCCGACTTCCCACTTACGGGGTGCTTGCGGTCGGCCACTAGGAACCCAGAACTCGGAGCAGAGAACAGAAGAGGTGCTCTGAGGTGGGCCCAGCTGTGCGAACAGAGGCTTCGCTCAGAATCAGCAGTTTGATGGCCCCAGGGTGCGGGAAGCCAGAGCCAGAAAGTCTGCTGCCGAGGCCAGGGAGCAGCCCCGAGAGGGAAAACAACAGCTCTTGGCCTGGAGCTGATGCTCTGCTGGGCAAGCCCGGACACAGCAGGAGGACTGAGGCCCGGGGATCCTGAGGACGCCTCCTGCGAGGCCCGTGTGATCACGCGCACGTCAGCCAAAGGTGGTGGGATACCCTCAACGCCTGATCTGGGTTCCTCCTCCTTAGAGGCTGTGTTAGTTTCCTGTGGCTGCTGTGACAAACGAACACAAACTCTGGGGCTTCAAACAACATGAATTTATTGCCTTATAGTTCTGGAGCTTGGGCGTCTGAAATGGGTCTCCCAGGACGACCGTCAAGGAGTTACGGGGTTGTGTTCTTTCCGGACGCTCCAGGGGAGAGTCTGTCCCCTTGCCCTAGAAACTGCCTCCATGCTTGGCTCGGGCCCCTGTCCAGCACCTTCAAAGCCGGTCACACGGCACCTGCTGATCTCTCTCTCTCTCTCTGACATGCTCCCTCCTGCCTCCTGATCATAAGGACCCTTGGGACGACATTAACCCCGCCTGGATAATCCAGGCTGATTTTCCAATCTTAAATCCCCCTTGCCATGCAAATACCATAGGCACAGGTCAGGGATTAGGATGCGGGCATCTTTGTGGGGGGGCATTATTCTGCCAACACGGGGGGCTCATTCTGAGCCAGAAGCTTTCCTCTGTCCCTGGGAGGGCACGGGGCCCAGAGAGGCATCTTCATGGAAATGGCAGAAGCCATAACATCTACATCAGGAGACAGTGCTCCCAGGAAACATGGGTCCTGTGTGTGCACAGCCTGTCCCTCTGGAAGCCAGTTAAGATGCCCCAAAAGACAGAGCCTCCAGTGCACCCCAACCACGGACAGGGGGGAGAACTCAGAGCACCCACATGGACGTGCTTCAGGAAAGCAAGAAATAAATACCTTGGTATTCAGGAGGCCTCGGGGGAGCTGGGGGGAGCGGGCTGTGAATGGGAGCAGACCAAGGAGCAGAGGGAGACTGACTTGTAAACTCATCTCCCCCAAGTTGCTGAACCGGGAAAATTAAAAATATAAATTAAATCATGCATCTGTTCTCCGAGGTCCCCTCCAGGCTTTAAAATTTTATGCTTTCATAAGCTTTCTGGGAAAAGAATAAACCAACCCCTAATATCAAGGAGATTTTGAAAGCTTTAAAGGTTTTAGGAGCCGTAGCTAACAGGAAGGAGGAGGTTTGCCGCACACACGGGAGGGTCTGGAGGGAAAAGTGAATATGTTGGTTCTCCGTTATCTGAACGGAGGCTTAGCCAAAGCAATCCCCGCTTTTAGGCACTTACGCTGTATCTGTTCTGCCCAAGTAAGCTCTCAGAACAGGGATACTGTGTTCCTCTTACATCAACAGGAGCCGTAAGAGAAGACCTCTAATCCCTCATATATCCACTCCTCCAAGAAGCGAGGACCAGCTAAGACAGAGAGCCGAGGCTCCCCTGTCAGTAGAGGGCCGGTCCCGCCAGAAGGTGGGACTTGTATCACATTTGGTTGTGACAACCACAGGGATGGGGTCCGCTCCTGTCCTGCCTTCCTCGAGATTTTTTTTCATCGATTCAGGGACAAAGTCACCTGCCATCCTCTTGCCATCTAATAAATAACAGGGGGAACTGAGAAGTCGTTGAGGGCCATCTCCATAATAGGGCCAAGGTGATGAAAATCAGAAGTGATCTTTAAAATCCACAAACTGGGGGAGGGGCGGTCTATACTTGAAGTCAAATGTGTGTGTGTGTGTGTGTGTGTGTGTGTGTGCGTGTGTGACCATCGGAGGGCGGAGTCTGTTTCCAGCTTGTTCATCACAACACCGAGGCCAGCCTACCGCATGTGGACAATAGTAGATGCTCAACTAATGTCAAATGAATGAATGCATGCATGCATGAATGAATGAATAATTAGAAGGCGAATAAATCTTTGCGCCCATACGAACTAACTCTGAACACCCTGCAGATACATCTAGGAAATGGTCCCCCGGGGAGGGAGAGATGGGGTGAATGCCAAATTGGCATAAAGGAGTCAAGAGTCAGCAGAAAGGAGGAGGGACAAGTCAGTCTGTAAGAGGCCATGACAGCATCCAGTGGATGCCAATGATCAGTAAGCTTCTGGGATCGTGATGTCTGACGTCCATTTAGTAACTGCTTCCTGCTCTCTGCTTTCATTCTACCCTCCCATAGTGTGACGCAGGAACAGACTCAGGGGCAAATGCACCAGTGGCAGGCTGCACAATGGCCCCCTAAAGATGTCCCCAGAACCTATGGATATGTTATTACCTCGCAGGACAAAAGAGGAACTTTACAGATGTGATTGAGGACCCTGGGATGGGGAGATTTTTCTGGGCTCTCTGGGTGGACCCAATGCAATCACAGGGTGCTTATCCCAGGGAACCAGGAAGGTCAGAGTCAGAGAAAGAAACAGAGGTTTCAGTCCTGAGGTCACAAGCCAGCGTGTGCAGGAGGCTTCCGGAAGCCCGAAAAGGCAAGGAAATGGATTTTCCCCTGGAGCCTCTGAAAGAAACACCACTTGGCCGCCATCTTGATTTTAGCCCACTGAGCCCTATTTTGGACTTTGAACCACCAGAACTGTAAGATCATAGGTTGTGTTGTTTTAAACCACTGAGTTTGTGCTAATAGGTTGCAGCAGCAATAGGGAACAAGTGTCACACTTTCCCACAGAGAGTCAAAGAAACAGCTAATAACTCTTCAAAGAAGGCAGGCAGGCAGATGACAGGGTTCCCATGAACATGGAGGTGGAGTGTGGTACATTCTGATCACCTGGACATTCAGGTTCAGTAACAGGTAGTTCAATGTGGCTTCCCCTCCGCCATCTGGATTCTACATGCAGACCCATGAAAAAGCTAGGGCATGGGGGTTGGGGGCATGAGAGCTCTCCTTCCCAACACACAAGTCCTGCCCTCTCCATCGCCATCCTCCACCAGGATCCCTGAATGGCAGGTCTGGTGACTGGACTGGGACACAGAAAGGTGGGTCTGGAAATTACAGAGCTGGGTGCGACCTACATCCAGTCTTGCCTAAATTTTATCGATGAGGTGCTGACGTCCAGGGACATGGCTTGTCCAAGAGCTAGTACAAAGCAGAGGTGGAATCAGAACTCAGGCTGCACATTTCCAAGCCTTGTGCTCTTCTCCAAGGACTGAGCCCCAGAGTGAGGCTGCCTGACCTTTCATCTGGAGGCAATGTCCTGCTGAAATGAGGAGGCCAGTGAGCTGGTCTGGAGTGCCCATGTGATTATCTGTGACCACAGGGCCATCCAGGTCCCTCTCTCCATGGTGACAGACCCTTGGGGACCTCAGGTTGGGCATGCCTGTATCGAGTGCATCACTTGGGGAAAGGTGGGTCTGGGGAGGTGGGTGTTGGGCTGATTGTCCTTTCTAAATGACCTTTACACACACAGCTGTCACCAACCCAAAAGGCACCTTGCAGTGAAAGCTGTTTCCCTGTTTTAGGAGCATTTCCCCATTTCTCAACTCCCTGAGCCTGTGCATGCATAGTTATCACTTTCAGATTCCTTCCCTGACCACCCCCTCGGCCTGGGCTCTCTCTCTATCTGAGGGGTCCAAGGCACCTGAAGGGTCTACATCAGCATTCTTGACTTGATGATACTCACATTCCCCTGAAGTCTGTTTCATGAGAACCTTCTTCGTTTTGAGCTTTTAAGCACTGGGTTTGGGACGGTGGCCAGAGGAATGTGCCTGCCATTAGCAGAATTGAGTTGAAATCAGCACACCGATAGGACCATTTGTAAGCTCTCTCTTCTCAGAGGGGAAGGTGTGGAGGCCTTGCTGGCATGGGATCCCGGCACAGGAGTGGTTGTGGGAACCGCAGGGACATCAGGACGCCTTTAGGTGGGAGTGGCTCCGTGACCCAGCATGAAGCTCAGTGTCAGCAGTGGCCCGGGACTCAGGCAGAGACGAGAAGGCAGCATCCTGGCTCAGGGGGTGACCGGGCTGTGGGGGCTGCAGGAGGAGAAGCCAGGACAGGGGTGACTCCAGCATGCTCCAGAAGCTTCCAGTTCCCCTGGGAGGTCGGGGGGGTTGCAGAGCAGCTAAGACATCTCAACAAGGAAGCCGAGAAAACAGCCTGCCAGGTGAAGTGAGGTGTTTCTGCACTGCCTCCCATATGCCAACTTCCTGGCTCTCCCAACGTCCCTTCCTCCCTTTAGACGACGACGACTCTTCCCCGACACCTACACCAGCATTGGAAGCACTGGAGGCTGAGAAGGCTGAGAGGCAGGTTTTCAGAAGCCTCCTCCCTCCTCTGTCTTCCACACAATGCAGAAAACCCGCCAACTAGATGCTGCTTTGCGGAACCCAGCAAACACTCCTCGAAAAGCGAACAATGTGACTGTAAATCATGTTCTTAACTCTGTCACGTTGTAAAGTTTGCATCACGTGCTTGTTATGTGTACAGGAGACAGGAGGTAGGAAAAATTGCTTTACGGGGCCCTCGTCCCTGTCCTCCAGGACCCGATAATCTAATATAGGACGTGTGGCTATGTGTATATTCAAACAGCAACAACGCAAAGCTGACTACGAGAGACATCGTGAATATTAAAATAATTGAAACGACAGACACGATCGTACGAGGCTTCCTGTGCTAAGTAGGCTCTGAATGCCCGTAGGAGTCAGTCAGCTGGAGGCAGGAAAGAGACCCCAGGCTGAAGCAGGGAAGGGCTCTGCGATGCGAAGACACACGGGGGAGTGGACCCTTGGGCCAGACCCTGTGGGAGATGAAAATTGGTGGAGGCCAAGTGGTTAAGTCTGTGAGAGCTGGCCTCTGGGGGCTTAGTCTTCTCGTGAGTCGCAGAGGCAATTGCAAGTATGTGGGAAAAACACAAAACTTGTCAAGCTGTGGCTTTTCGATTCCCCCAACAAACAACCTGAAAAACCATCAGGCTGATTCCTTGTGGTCTGGACTGTCGTCTTTGTCCGAGGGCAGGACTCAGTCTTCATCCCGGCTGTGGGAGCTGAGCTTTCTGGCTCCAGGGGGGGGGAGGTGTCACACCTTTCCTGAACGGCAAAACTGGAAGATAGAGTCTCCTTCCCCCTGCCCCCAAATCTGTGAGAAAAATGCTCTCTCGAGGTAGGCGTGGGGGGTGGGGGGACAATCATGATTATGAACAATTACAATTTCCTCCAAATAGGAGGAAAACCGCCACAAAATCTACAGCTCACATGGCTGATAGCGTATGATAAATTTAAACCAAACCCTCTGCCCCATCTTAAATCCAATCACTTTCCCCCCAGTGTCTTACTGGTGCCTGACACGTATCTACAAAACGTGTCAGCAAAAGATTTTCCCCATCGTATCACACTAGAAATGTATGAGGGCTACAACTTAAATATCCATCAACAGGGGGCGCTGACTAAGAAAATGATGGCACATTTTGTAGCGTGGAGTACTGCGTAGCTGTTAAAACAAAATCACGGCGGGTCTGAGCTACCTGGCCAGGAACATTTTCCATGATACACCCATTATTTGCTGAATGCTTGCTATGTACCCCAGCTCTCGTCAAGAGCTTTGCAGATATTATCTCGTTGACTCACCCCTTTTGAGGTGGACGCCATTATTATCTCCATTTTGAGGACAAGGGGACAGACTCATGGCGGCTGGGAGACCCGCTGGAGACCCTGCATTAGCATGTGGTGGGGCCAGTATTCCCTTGGAAAGGGGAATGATAGTGTCGTGTGTTTAGATGTTTCATAGGGCTGATTTTCAAACCATAAATATATGATAGGACAATTCATGGCAATGACCAGTTCTGTAAGAACAACATCTGAATTGACTGTTTTACTCTTCACCCTACCTCAAGGGGATAATACGCTGATTAACAAATACGTTTCTAAAAATAAAATAACCCCTAACTACTGCCCCACTGGGTTTTCCTCAAAAGCCAAAAACTTGCTTGCATGAATTATCATAGGGTTTTCTGAATGGGCAGGTGAGTTTTAGTAAAGAACATGACTTGATGTTGAAGTCCTCTTAATTCTCCCTCCCTCCCCCCTCCCTCCCTCCTTTCCTCCCTTCCTAGATTCCTTCTTCTATCCCTTCTTTCCATGCATCCATTCAATGTTCCATCCATCCATCCATCCATCTATCCACCTACCCATACGTCATCTTTCAAGAAACATTGCTTTAATTCACGTTAGGCCCCTGTTTTGGCACCCTCTCCCTGCCCCTTGGGGTAAAGTCCAAATCCCTTGACTTTCCTCGGAGTTTATTTCCTACAATGAGTCACATTCTTCCCTCCTTGGGGCCTTTATGGGTCCTGTTCTGCCTGTGCAGAAGGCCCCTCCTGTGCCTTGCTCAGGCTCCCAGTCTCCTTTCCCCTCGGAGAGGCCAACCTTGATCCCTCCAAAGAGGTCCACCTTCCTCTCCTCCACACATCGCTGTTTATTCCGCCACGACGCGTATGCAATGCGTCATTAGCTGACTATGTTTACTTAGCCTGTATCTCTACTAAACAAGGGCATGGCCCGTGTGTCCCACGTGCACCACCGTGTCCCCAGCGTCTAGTATAACACCTAGCTCCAGCAGGTGTCCAACGAATGTTGGTCAAATGAACGAGCTGGCTCTTAAAATTACTCAGGGGGTTTGCCGTTGACAAAACACCGTCAGCCTTATTTATGATCTCCGGAAGGAGGGAAGTAAAGGGAAGCTCTGGCCCGGGGTTGTCTTACAAATCAGCACTGACGGTGGTGGTGGCTACAGAGTAGATGCGGCAAAGAACATCACCCATTGGCAGCCACACCGTACTCCGTCCTGGGTTCGGTGGGTTGGGGGTGGCTCAGCGGGTGCCTGAGCCATTCCCGGTGGCAGGACACATGCTGGGTAGACAGCTGGGTTAAGACTGGAACTTGTGATCTTGGAACACAGACGCATCATGGTGGAAAGAAGCCCTTGCTGGTGGCATCCTGAGCGGGCGTCCTAACTGGATAAGCCACTCAACCTCCAGGTCATGCTTTACAGACCAGAGGTTCACAAGGACTCTGCCCCTCCCCGCCAGGCTCGTTAATTTCCAATTGTCCACCAACATCAAGACGACTGGAAACCCTGTCCCTATTTTCACTTCTGGATGGAGAGTTGGGTTAACTAAATTTTCTGTATCCTGGATGCTCCCGCATCTGTGGCTTTGCAGAAAGGAGGGAAATACTGTCCCTCTCCAGGTTAGCTAATTCCTAGAGTGATCCAGCAACTTGCAAGCCTTTCGTATGCAAACTAACCAATCCAGAGTCTGCCTCCCCCTCCCCCATCCTCCCATCTCCTCTGTGGGTCTCCTAAACTCTGGACCACTGTCCACCTGCCTTAACGGGACTAAGAGTCAGCAGCACCTGTGCTTCAAAGCCCAGTGAGAGTATTCAAACTAGCCAGTCCTAAACCTGTTTAACCTTCCTTGCCTTGTCTTTTAAGCGCTGAAACTACGATAAAGACTCTAAACCGTGTTTCTCCCTCAGTGCTCCTGCCTCCGGACCGACCCTGGCGGTTCCCCTGTGGGAATGCTGTGCCTTCTGGTTCTAGAGATCTGTGAGCAGAAGAATTTCTTCCTGCATCACGGATACTTCCATAGCTACCTGTCTTCCTGTCGATACCTACCCATAAAATAAATCCTAAGTGAATTTTAAAACAAGAGTGTTTTCTATTGAAAACTATTGATGATTTTCTACCTCACAAATATTTTTATTTGTAACAGATGATTCAACACACCCTCCTGAGGTATACTAACAGTTCCCGACGAAGACAGAAACCGCTAGGCATTCATTCATGAATTAACTGATAAAACTTGATGCCGAAAAAAAAAAAAAAAGCCCTCTATGTTGCAAGCACTCTTGTTATCCCAGCTAAAATCCATTATTTATGGCTTTCTTGTTTTTTAATTTTTTTTAATCTTTATTTTTTGAGAGAGAGACACACACAGCATGAGTGAGTGAGGGGCAGAGATAGAGGGAGACACAGAATCCGAAGCCAGCCCAGAGCCCAACGCAGGGCTCGAACTCACAGACCACGAGATCATGACCTGAGCTGAAGTCGGATGCTTAACTGACTGAGCCACCCAGGCGCCCCAGGTCCATCATTTTTTACCAAGGAAATCTGATTCCGGGAGCTGCTTCTGGGAGACCTTCCCAGCGGTTTAAACGCACCACCGACTGCCAAGCAGTGGAAAAGTTCTTCCTTAATACGTCTGGACCAAATCCCTCCTGCCCCAGTCGGGTGCCCTTTGCTTCCTGTCCGGGCCTGATGGAGCCAGGCAACGCCATTCTTCCTGCGGAGAATGTCCTCAAGACTCGCCCATTGTTATTCACTCTCCACGATATATCAACCAGATGGCTCACACTTTCCTCACAGGTCCTATTTTCTGGCCTTTAATCACGTTTGTTGAATCACGTTGGCCAATCCGCCAGGCAGCCGTTTGTCTGAGACCTGCATGTCTGGGGCCGTCCGCGGTCCCTCTAGAACTCGCTGGGGGTTCTGGGGTCTGATGAGCGATCACCCCCATCAGCACGCTGGATATTAAACAGCGGGGGCTCTCTGCAGTCATTCCGGGGGACTGGCCCAGAAGACAAGGAAGCAATTTCAGAGACAAGAAGCAATCACTTCCAAGATTCCATCCAGTTCTGTCTAAGTATTCTGGGGCTGAACACAGGTAGACGACAGGGGGAAGGAGCTGGGCTCTGCGTTTCAGAGCCATGATTTCCTACTTCCTCACCAGCTCGTGCAACTGGGGTCCGTCCCCCAGGCCAGGGCATATGGACCCTAAGAGAAATCTCCTTCTCTTACCTCCACATCATGAGTAGCACAGAAAAGATAACACAAGGGGCAGAGTCCAGGCAGAAGGGGCCACCACTCTTTTTTTGTTTGTTTGTTTAACAAAGCATTTTTAAAATGTTTTCTTAATTTTGAGAGAGAGAGAGAGAGACAGAGCGTGAGTGGGGAAGGGGCCAAGAAAGAGGGAGACAGATTCCGAAGAAGGCTCCAGGCTCTGAGCTGTCAGCACAGACGTGGGGCTCAAACTCATGAACTGTGAGATCATGACCCGAGCCGAAGTCAGATGCCTAACCCACTGAACCACCCAGGCGCCCCATCCATTCTTTTATTCATTAAACGCTTACTGAACATCTACTATGTCCCAGGCATTGTGATGTCTACAGGGATTCACATAAAGGTACGTAAAAGCCACATCCTGCCTGCCTACCCCCATTGAGATTCCGTCTAGCGGGCAAACAGATACATGCGCGCGGCCCCTCACTCTCCAGGGTGGGCTGGGAGAAACGCGGTTAACAGGGGCATGGTGTTAATATTCAGGAGGCAGTCTCGAGGAATACAGGATTAATTCCGTGTAGGAGGACAGGGGAAGGCTTCGTGACGGATGAACATCGGGAATCGGTCTTGTATTCGCAGTGTCTTTCACCCACCAGGACTCCACTGACTCCCCACAGCGACCCAATGATGTGGGCAGGATTATGCCCATCTGTCAGGTGGGATGTCAGGGCTCGGAGAAGTTGGGGGAGCAGTCGAAGGCTGCCAGGAGAGTGGGTGCTGGTCCACAGGGAGGCTGGCTAAATCTAGGAGCTGTGTTGTGACATCTTGTTCCTGGGGAGAGCAGGGGATGCCAACCTGCATCTCACCAGTGGACGCCCAGTCGGTACAAGGACACGAAGGTGGCTCCAGTGCTGAACAAGGAGACCCGGTCTAGTCTGCAGATTGGCAGAGGGGTCCTCATCCTGGCTGCCATGACTGTCCACGTCCCCGGCACGGCATCCTCCGGGAGTACAGATCTTTCTAGCACACAGCCTCATCCATCCTCATTAGCGTGTGGTCGGCTACGCTCAACGGGGAGGCCACAGAAATAATAGCTCCTCCTTCAGTGTCTGTCTCTGTGGGGCTCAGAGCTCACTCCTGGGCCATTCATATCCCCTGACAGAGGAGGGAGAGCAAAGGACCTGTGATAAAGGGGCAGGGGGAGGGGAACTCCCGACCAGCCTAGCAAAGCCACCTCCCTCTCACCATGTCACCTATGTATCAGCGCAACGGGCAGGCCTTTTTCTCCAGCTTCCTGATGAGAAAACTACCACCTGAGAAGGTGCTGGTGTCACCCGGGAGATACTCCCTGGGTTGACTCAGGATAAGGTTTGCAAAGCGTTTCTGACACTTGTTCACCCGTGCCACGTGCTCTATAAACACTTGGCTGTCTTGTCGGGGATGTCCCTCCTGCTCAGCGTCAGCACCCCATCTAATCCGATGGAAAGCAACGGAAAAGTGGGTTTTCATCCTGCAGCCATTAGCCTCACGAAGCACACGGGAAGCTTCTGTTCATCAGAGAGCAGTTCTGACCTGGGCTTTAACTGTGGTCTGCATGGGTGGGGGATGGAATTCAGAAAAGCCTGCTCCGGAAGACGGAGGCAGGCTAACGCGTAAAGGATTGATGAGTGGGATTAACAGCACGGGGGGGGAGGGGAGGAGTGCATGGCCGAGAAATGAGTGACAGGGACAGCACTGGCGGGGGGGGGGAGGGGGGGGCTAGAGAAAAGGACATCTGCCACAGCCCACGGAAGGCTGCATATGCATTAGAAAGACCGAGTGCAGACGGTGGGGAGAAGACAGGGCCTTATGGAGCTCTTCTGGCATAATAAATATTCAGTTGGTCACCATGAATATTCAATTAGGCAGAGACCTGAAGCTAGGGCCTTGAGGGAGCCAGAACTGACAGGGGAGCTGCTTTCTTCTAAGACTCTCCCAACATCGAGGGGACCTAGGCCACAGGAGAGACCTGGACAGGATGGCAGGTGGAGGCAAAGAGCTAGAAGGTTCGATGCAGAGAAGTAGGTGACTGACAGCTGGTGGGAGCTGAGGGTCCACCAGAAAGTCCAGAAAGCATCGCTCGGTTCAACGGCCAGGCTGCACAGTGGGATTGTGGGTCTTATTATTTCCATTTGTGTGCAACTGTCTAGTCTCCGGGGGATATTTTCCTGCTCGGTAGATTCTTATAAAGTCACAGAGATATAGGGCTGAGGAGCACACGTTAAAGACAGACCTCAACTCCTGCCATCCTCCACCGCACGTGAGGGACACGGCATGGCCACGGTGGGGACCAAAGTTGCCTGTCCCTTACCCGCCTCCAACAGTACGTCCCCAAGGCAACTCGCTTCCCCGACTGGCTTCTGAGAACCATTTTGGACGAGGACAGGGCTCTGCGGCTACGAAATAAGATGTGGGACAACCAGCTGTCTCGTCCACTCCTCGTTTTAGGGATGTGGACGCCAGGAGCCAGAGAAGGGGATCAGACTTGTCTGAGTTCGTGGCAGAATCCAGGCTGGGACTCCGTTCTTCAACCTGCTGTCTGTGAAGGAGGGTGTTCCTGGGGCCAGTGCCAGCTCATCTGGGGCCTGTGGGTGACTCTGAAAAAAGGGGGCTCCTCGGGGTGGTCCCAGCCACAGTGAGCAGGTGCCTCTGTGGGCGGCCCTGAGTGACCACACACTGGGAGCAGATCTGGCAAGGTCCTTGAGGCCATTTTCATATCTTCCTTCCTCCTTCCGGTCGTCTACTTCCCACTCATCCGTTTTCTAAAAATGTGCATTTAGGGGGCACCTGGGTAGCTCAGTCAGTTAAGCACCCGACTTCAGCTCAGGTCATGATCTCACGGTTCGTGAGTTCGAGCCCCACGTCAGGCTCTGTGCTGACAGCTTGGAGCCTGGAGCCTGCTTCGGATTGTGTCTTCCTCTCTCTCTGTCCCTCCCCCACCTCTCTCTCGGGATGACTTGGGCTGTTTGTGGGGAATGGGTGATGGCGGGAAAGGGCAGAGAGGATGTGGGGGTGAGCACGTAGCTCCCTAAGAGATAAGAATGACCCCCATCAACACGGTGGCAGCCATGATGGATGGCTTCAATTGGATGGCTTCCCTTGGAAGCTACTGTTTGGAGGCAGAAGGTTTGCAGAGAAAGTGCACGTGGCGGGGGCACGAAAGAGAGTGACCAAGAGTGACTTCTAGGCTTTGGCTTTGAGCATGGAATGGATGGCAGCCCCTTGGGAAAACCCCGTGATTTGCTGGTGTCTACAAGTCAATAGCAGTTCCTGGTTTAACTCACGAAACCAAACCTCAATATACCCAATGACTCAGAGATCTCACCCCATAGGTATCTACCCATGAGAAATGAAAACTTCTGTCCCAACAAAAACTCGTACCCTAAATGTCCTTTCATGGGCGAATCCACATGAATCACATCGTGGTACACGCCAGCCCTTAATCCCTGGCAACCGCTGATCTGTCCTCTGTCCCTGCCGCTTGACTTTTCCAGAATGTCACGAGCGGAATCATAAGTACGTACCCTTCGGATCCTGGCTCCTCTCCCTCCGCACAATGCCTCTGAGAGTCACCCTTGCTGCTGAACGTCTTACTAGTCCCCTCCTTTTTAATGTGGAGTACTTTTCCAGCAACGCTTCCGCCACAAGCCAATTTTAATGCATGTAAATTTAAAAATAAACCTTCACAAGTGTTTTGGAAGAGGAAAGGAGAAAGCCAGGGGGCAGAAATGAAGCAGGAGTTCTGTGCATGGTTGTAGGGTGTTTCAGAGGTGGGGAAGAGGGTGGTGGTGGCAGAGGGACAGGACGCTTGATCTCAATGCCCCAACTTCTGGTTCTGTGGGTTGGAATTCAGCTCAAAGTTGGTTCGGCCAGCAGCGAGTGAGTACTGTCCCTCCGAGGGTCTGTGGGGGGCAAGGAGAGTGATCTGCCTGAGGGGGACGAATCTGGGGGATGAGGGCTGGGGACAGATGAGAGCCCCCGGCCTCCCTGAAGCTGCTGCCACAGCTTGGACCCCCAGCTCTCCCTCACCGAGTGTCTGCTCTGTGGAGTCAGCCAGCAGGTGAGCTTTCAGCGCCCACGGCTGACCACCGGCTGTCCCCATGGCAGGGTTCCCCCTGTTTGGGGCCGGGTCTCGGTATCTCTGGGCCTTTGCCAAAATTATTAACGTCGATTAGTGAGTCGTCGCAAGAGGAAGGGAAGGGCTGGTAGGAAATGAACGCTGATGTCAGTCTGTGCACTGGTCCTGAGAAGATTCAGTGTTTCCCAGAGACCTGGAGCCAGACTGAGGGTGGGGAGGAAGTGGAGAAGAGGAAAAGGGGGAGAAGGAAGGAGGGGGGAAGAGGAGGAAGGGAAGGGGGGAGGAAGGAAGAGGAAGAGGGAGAGGAGGAGAAACAAGACAGGGAGGAGGAGGGAGAGTGGGGGAGGAAGAGGGGGAGGAAGGGAGGAAAGGATGAGGAGGGGAGGATGGGAAGGAAGAGGGGGAGGAGGAGAAGGAGGAGGAGGAAGGGGAGGAAGAAGAGGACAGGAGGGGGAGGAGGAGGGAGAGTGTGGGGAGGAAGAGAGGGAGGAGGAGGAGGGGGAGGAAGAAGAGGACAGGAGGGGGAGGGGGAGGAGAGGAAGGAGGAGGTGGGGGAGGGGAGAAGGGGGAGGAGGAGGAGGAGGTGGGGGAGGGGAGAAGGGGGAGGAGGAGGAGGAGGTGGGGGAGGGGAGAAGGGGGAGGAGGAGGAGGAGGTGGGGGAGGGGAGAAGGGGGAGGAGGAGGAGGAGGAGGACGATGGGGCAGATGGCGACTCCACAGTGTCCCCATGCCGGCTGGCTGCTTCCAAGGGCAGGCTCCCGGCTCTGGCGTGTGTGGGGTCCCCAGCCTAATGGAGAGCTAGCGCTGAAGCAGACCTCCAGGCACCAATGCTGCCCGCTTCCCGCTTTCACAAAGGGGAAAAGCATATGCGTATATACGTATCTCTTTCTGAAAGGTTTCTGCAACAAAAAGCTAAAAGGAAGACACTAAATTTTGAGCAGCGATTTCCTTTAGGTGGTGCAATCATGGTCGACTGCAGGGGGAAAACGACCATAAAAAGCGCAACCATCCAGAGCCTCAAGCCACGGATGCCACACGGCAACAGGGACAGTGTCAGCCACGGGACCATCAGGAAGCTTCTGTCCCTGCCCCTCCTTCCCCGAATCTCTCCTGTGTCACCAGAAGTGCACGCTTCCCCGTGGCTAGTCCGTGACTCATGGGGAAATACTCTCTTCTTGTTAGATCATAGAACAGATCTTCTGTGAACTCTCTGAGTTGGGGAGTGTCCGCTAGACCCTGAGATAGTAGGTGCTCAGTAAACAGTTGCTGTAGAAATAGAAACATGACCCATGTCGAACGGGTGCTGGCCAAGAGAAATGCGACGCAAGCCACATATGCAATTTGAAATTTTCTAGAAGCAAGCAAAGTTAAATTTAATGATATGTATTCCGCAATCCCCTGGAGATGGGGCGCTCATGGCACCACAGTCAACGCGTTACACGGATGAGTGCTCTGAAGAGACTTAATTACATTGTGCCCAATTCTGCCTCTAGGTAACTTTCACAT
Source organism: Panthera onca (assembly GCF_046562875.1). Taxonomy (NCBI): domain Eukaryota; kingdom Metazoa; phylum Chordata; class Mammalia; order Carnivora; family Felidae; genus Panthera; species Panthera onca. The sequence goes on along the minus strand of NC_138352.1, from coordinate 21,928,888 downwards.
TGCTGGGGGAGACAAATTGCCATTCGTGTCCCTGTTTCGACTCAGATGCCCCTTCCGCAGACAGGTCTGAGGTACATTTCTAAAACCATTTGACCAATTATCCTTTCGCGAAATTTTTCCTCTCTTAGTGTGGTCTCCATGTCTCTTGATATTTTGGTTCTTGCCCTACTTTTCTTGGAAGGAACCAGGTCTGGAGACTTCTAGAACTGGGACACAATAAATCTGTCATTCAAGCCGCGGTGTGTAGCAGTTTGTGACAGTAGCCCAAGGAGTCCAAGAGACTCTTTCTTTCTTTGGTTGATTTCTTCTTTCCATTCTGTCTCCTCTTCTGTGAGCTTCCCGCCCCCCGCTACTACAAGACCCACCATTTAGTCCCAGTGACTAATGGGAAGACCCCATTTCTGTTTCTCACTTTTCCCTCAACTTCCTACAGATGGTCAACCTCAGTGCCCCGTATACGCTTCAGACCTAACCTGGATTGTACCAAAGTGAAATTACCTTTCCCCTTCGCCCCACTTTCTGCCACCTGCCACTGTCATGCTTTTCCTCAGCCACACCTAAAGTTTTTGATGGCTCTGTTCCATCCTGTAAGTGAAACCTGTTTGTCACCTTTTCTCTATAGTCCACTTCTTACCATCTTAACTCAAGACCATACGGATGGACTGAGCTATAATAACCCACTAACACATCCTTGCAACCAGTCTTGCCTCCCCTGGGGGCCAAAAGCTCAACGAAACTCAGCTTCCGCCCAGGTGGTTGATCCTCGGGGACTTGGGGTCTTGCTGGCAATAGTCAGCGCATCCCAGACTAGACTCACATTGCCCGACCTCAGTGCCACATCTGGTGCATGTCCTCAAGGGCCCTCCACTGCCCGTGGGTGGTTCCACCTCAAATTGCATGGGGCAACCCCACTGCCCTCGATTGGACGCATCTTATCTCCGGAGCTACTGACCCTCAGCCAACATGGTGGGGCTGTGTTCACTAAAAGTACACGATGTTCTCTAACCACGGACCCGTGAGTTGTTGTGGGCCACGATGCATTAGCCTGCCAGCACTGTTTAGTAATAGTAATTGAATTTATAATTGGTAACTGATTTCAGAGGAGGCTGGGGGTAAGCAAGTGGTTTCAGCAGTTAAGGCTGCTCACATAGTACAATGTGCCTGTATAGCCAGCTCACTATAAGAGACGCCCACCATGGATGGACCTGGGTGCTTTGCGGGTGTACTGGTGATGCTTTAAGACCTGGGGACAGTGGGTGTCCCATGCACTTGGCTAAATATCAACTCTGCCACCCTTGACCATGAAGGTTTAACCAACAAGAAGCCCACTGCCAGCCAGTCATTAGCTATAGGACATTTGGGAAGTTACTTAACCCTCTGAGTCCCTGTTTCCTCACACACACACAAAATGCCTACCAGAAAGGACCGTGGTGTAATCTGAACAAGATAATATAGGAAGAGTGCCTGACATTCAAGAAGCAGGAAGTCGATGTTAGCTTTCCCCACCCCTTCTTGCATATCCTTTCTCTTTCCAAAGAGACTGACTGTAAACTCCTTAGTAGAAGGGATCTTGCCTTTATGTTTGCATGGTGTCCCCCCCCTCAAAACAGTAAGCGTGGTGGGACACAAAATAGACACGCCCGTCACAGAATTCAGGACAATCATACAAAAGTTAGGGCGCTCATGACATACACTGAGCGCATCTCGATAGAGGCATCTGCACGCTGGCTTGGCTTGACACAACTCAACTTTTCACAGCCTTTCTCTCCTTATCTTTGTATTTATTTATGTATTTACTTTGTTTTTAATGTTTATTTACTTTTGAGAGAGAGAGAAAGAGACAGAGTGTGAGCAGGGGAGGGGCAGAGAGAGAAGGAGACACAGAATCGGAAGCAGGCTCCAGGCTCCGAGCTGTCAGAGCAGATCCCGACGCGGGGCTCGAACTCACAAGCCGTGAGATCATGACCTGAGCCGAAGTCAGACACTTAACTGACTCAGCCACCCAGGAGCCCGTCTCCTTATCTTTTTAATAGGACAATCAAGGAGTACTTTCGTGAACTAAATAAAATAACGCAGGCAAAGTTCCTGGTGCTTAGCAGGGACTCCATAAATATTAGTTCTCCCCTTGGCTACTCTTTTTTCCCTTCTGCTCCCAGGGAGTTTAAATTTTTTTTTTTTTTCAACGTTTATTTTTTATTTTTGGGACAGAGAGAGACAGAGCATGAACGGGGGAGGGACAGAGAGAGAGGGAGACACAGAATCGGAAACAGGCTCCAGGCTCCGAGCCATCAGCCCAGAGCCCGACGCGGGGCTCGAACTCACGGACCGTGAGATCGTGACCTGGCTGAAGTCGGACGCTTAACCGACTGCGCCACCCAGGTGCCCCCCAGGGAGTTTATAAACGAGGCCATTATTATGTCTCCGTTGGGTGCCCTGGCACGCAACTCCGGGGGGGACGCACGGGAGACAGTCACATCAGAGAGTAGGAAGCGTCATTAGAAAGTGGAAGCCACCATAATCCTAGAGCTGCCTCTGCGGCCACTGCCCACTGCTGTTCTTGGGTTTGATAAGCCTTCTGCTGGCTTCTCAGCTCTTCAGTTTGATAACGCAGCCCCTCGCACCCCACGGGGTACTGCCATCAGTCATAGAACGTGGCCAGCCATAAAACACTTGGGCTCACAGTGCAAGAAAGTGGGAAGAAGAAAAAACCGTTGAGAAGACAATGCCCAAACAACAATAACAAAGAGACTGACGGAGCAACTCTCGTGCATGCACCGAAGGGGGCCCAGGAGGAATCTGTCAAACCAGCGAGGTTACTGTGTATGGAGGAGTATGAAATGCCTGCCTCCCCTCTGAAAAGGTTTAGTTGCGGGGTGTGTGGGGGGGGGGGGAGGATTAAAGCCAACCCAGCAGAGCCTGGAATAGGGTGAGGCTGTGTTAATGAGTCTGGCCTTAAGAGATTTGTGTTAACTCAAGGAAGGTGGCTTCATTCCTAGGTTCCATTCAGCCTGTTCAGGGGAACTGTGGGGGGTCTTCTCTGAGGTCAGCAGCCGGGAGGCTAAAATAATTCAACCGCTCATTATTCCCACAGATTACACCACTTTCCCCAGAGTATTCTGGGAACGAGACGATTGCCTCCCATTGGGCGAATCAGCCCAGCTCTTGGTTTCTGAGGATACTGCCCTTAATTTGAGAGGTCCTTCCTTCTGATTTTCTTCTTACCCTTCCTCCTCAGAAAGGTATAAATACTGTGGGTTACCCTGCCTCTGTCACCTTCATCCCATTTTTTTAAAATATGAAATTTTTGTCCAGTTGGTTTCCATTACAACACCCAGGGCTCATCCCAACAGGTGCCCTCCTCAATGCCCATCACCCACTTTCCCCTCCCTCCTACCCCCCATGAACCCTCAGTTTATTCTCAGTTTTTAAGAGTCTCTTATGGTTTGGTTCCCTCCCTCTCTTTTTTTTTTTCCCTTCCTCTCCCCCCTGGTCTTCTGTTGAGTTTCTCAGAATCCACGTATGAGTGAAAACATAGGGTATCTGTCTTTCTCTGACTGACTTATTTCACTTAGCATAATACTCTCCAGTTCCATCCACGTTGCTACAAATGGCCAGATTTCATTCTTTCTCATTGCCAAGTAGTATTCCTCTGTGTATATAAACCACATCTTTATCCATTCATCAGTTGATGGACATTTAGGCTCTTTCCATAATTTGGCTATTGTTGAGAGTGCTGCTATACACATTGGGGTACAAGTGCCCCTATGCATCAGCACTCCAGTATCCCTTGGGTAAATTCCTAGCAGTGCGACTGCTGGGTCATAGGGTAGGTCTATTTTTAATTTTCTGAGGAACCTCCACACTGTTTTCCAGAGCGGCTGCACCAGTTTGCATTCCCACCAACGGTGCAAGAGGGTTCCCGTTTCTCCACATCCTCTCCAGCATCTATAGTCTCCTGATTTGTTCATTTTAGCCACTCTGACTGGCGTGAGGTGATATCTCAGTGCTTCACCCCGTTTGTGTGTGTGTGGTTCAGTGTGTATTATTTGTTTCACACGCCTGTGGCTTTATTTACATCTGAAACCAGTTCATTGTTATTGAGGCGAAAGCAATGGCTTTGCTTCCTTTGGAAGGAAGATGGCACCTGGCTGAGAAGATGGGCTCAGATAAGACTCCTAGAGTCTCCTCAGGAGCAAGACCACATCCTCAAGACCGCACCTGTTTCTTCAGATGGTCAAACTAAGACGTAGAAGCTCGCAGAAGCCAGACCTCACTGGCTTCTCCCGCCACTATGGGAGACCCAAGATGAAAAATTTCCTGAGCTCCACACCATGGAAGCTGGGTCAGCAGGGCAAGCTGGATCAGGCAGCTGGTCAGAGACATCCAGACAGAAGGAGAACAATGGCTTGTCTCCTGGTCTGGACACAAAAGGGAACCAACCACATCTGCTCCCACACCTTGCCCGTGCGTGGATTTCGTCTTTACCTGCCATGCCGCAATTTCTTTTCATTTAATACGCGTCAAAGAGTGTTTTGCTGACCAGCAGCCTTTCTGGAGAGGAGTGTTGGGGATTTGGATGAGGAATGCTATATTCTAAAGGTCAGAGCCACAGTAATTAACAAGAACATGCTTGAATTGGGGCAGCCATGAGCAGCTGGGACAGGGTGCTGCTGGGTCTCCCTACCTCCTGAGGCTGTGAGTCTTTGTCTCTGAAAATGGTCCCACCACAGATGAGGGGTGTACATGTGTGCATTTGTCTATGCATTTTTATCTCACACACAGATTCCTGTGCTCAATGGACAATACAGGTCCGTGCAAGCACATTGCTTTGGCCCACACTCTTCCCTCGTTATTCCTCAGTTTGACCAATGCCTGCCCATCTTCCAAGATTCAGCCCACAGGCCATCTCCTTGAAGAAGCTTGGTCCGATCTCTTGTCTCGTTGTGGACAGGAGACCTTGTTTCCTTCCTCTGCTTGCCCTGCCACAGCCCCTCCCATCAAGGACAGTGCCTCTTATACGTCTGTACTGCCAGCACTTAGCCCTATGCCTGGCATATAGCAGGGGCTCAATCCCTATTTGTGGAATGTAACCGAGGAGCAGAGAGAGAGAGGGAGAGAGAGTACCCCAAGCAGGCTCGGTGCTCTCAGCACAGAGCCCGACGCAGGACTCGAACCCACACACTGAGAGATCGTGACCTGAGCTAAAACCAAGAGTCGGGGTGCTTACTTGACTCAGCCACCCAGGAGCCCCTGAGTGTACCTGGATTTTACAAAGAATCCCCCATAGCCAAGGGCAAGACCGCACACAAGCAACATCATCGTGTACTCAGTTAATATTGGTGTATTTGTGCTGCTAAAACACATCACTATCAAGTTCGTCTGAGTTATTTTGCAAGGGTATATGTGTGAGTGTGTATAGGGATGCTTTGGTCTGCAATGATGGCTCTTCCTTCCGGACTGGTAAGTACTATGCTGATCCTCTCCTAAGTACTTCCACTGAGGTGTTTCAACATTATCCTCCCAGCTTTATCAAAGGCCATGTTTGAAAGGTTGTTTTAAAACCACCTCTCTACACCTGCATTTTCTGTAAAGCTGTCGCTCACTGCCTTCTAACAACTTAGCCACACCATGCAATAAAGTTATTTTAGAACTTCACACCGAGAAAATCGTTGTGTCCTCCAGGGAACTGGTAAGGCTCTGGCTCTGTACTAATCACGTGTACATTTCCTTTTTGACGTGGCTGCCAGGAAGCTCAGGGTCGCATCTGATTCTCATTTGCCGCCTTTCAGTCGTTATGTTAACTGTTTTCTGACTTCCTGTGGTTTCTCCTGAGAATTATGTAAACCATTGTTAAATGAACCTCTGTTGCTTCTCTCCTCAGCGTAAGCCCCACGGGCTGCCTGTTTGAGCAGAAGCTCCATCTAGATCTATACACCTGCAGCTAGGAGCCTCTCTTCTGGTGACTTTCGAGTTGGAGCTGAGATTTTTTTTGGTCACCGTTGTTATTTTTGTTTCGTTTTGGTCCACAGCATCCGCAGCCACGGTGCTCATCCGTCCTGGCTCACAGGTAATGAGTGATCTCTAGCGGACCTCTGTTTGGACTGCTCTGGAGACCTCACTAAGGTTCCTTCCAAGACCTCTCAAGAAGGCCTTTCACATACACTGCATCGCCTGTTGGCCAGTCTCATGAAATACAGTAACGCAAAAAAGAAAATTCCTAATGGCTGTTTTCATGAAATACGGTAACGGGAAAAGAGACACACACTTAACTTTCTCTATCCTTTCTTGATCTTGGTTTTTCTATTCCTCTCTTATTTCCCTGAGTTCATTTTTTTTTTTTTTTTTTTTTTTTTTTTTTTGCTTGTCATCCATGGTGAGCTGACACAGATCCTCTGCAGAAGGAAAACGTGTGTCTATGTTCAGCTCAAGTGTTTTCCACCCCGGGGGTCTTTTGCTGACTCTCCCCTCCCCCACCCACCTCAATCGTCTTCTCTTTGTTTCAGGACAATTTTATCCTACCATTGCTTCTGTTACAGCACAAATAATATCATATCGCCATCGTCATGGCTGAGAATCCCCTTAGACTACGAGCATCTTGAAAACAAGCGAAGTGCCCCGTTATCTTTGTGTTTTCCAGGGGCGCATCCTTAGCAGAGGCGAGGATCCAGGCAAATGACACACACTTTTTGTGCTTTGGTTTCTTTATCTGAAGAATAGACACTCAGTGAGTGCTAGCTCATGTTACCTATTATTGGGGGGGGGGGGTTAGTTCTAATACTCCCATTGTTTAGCAGTGCCTGGTACATACATGGCTTAGGGCTCAAGAAGTATTTGTGCAGTGATGCTGAGTGAGTAATGAAAACCTATGAATATGTTACCACCCCCCCCCCCAGCCTTATGAGGGACATCATGCTCCCACCCATTTCTGAGATGGGGACGTCGAGGTACACATAATCAAGGTGAGAGCTGAAGCCATAATCCAGGCGTGCAAAGTCCTGGCTACAAGCTTTATGCCAAGATGTGGAGCCCTTGTCTGAGGGCTCGGGCGGCTGCAAGAGAAAGGAAACTCTTCAAACGCCAGCGTGTCCTTCAAGACTCCTGAAGACACGGCTTCTCAGGCCGGGGCAAGCCGGGTACTTTCAAAGCTGTCAAATACCCGAGACGGCCAGGGAGGGGGTGGGCAGAGCTCAGTGTGGTTGTGGGTCCTTTAACTTGGACGTAGCTTTGAGCTAGTTCTCGCCTTTCTTTTCCTCCTAAGAAGCACCAAGATGGACAGGATTTAGCCCCATCTCTGCCCCCTCTTTCCTTGCCTGAGCGAGTGCTAATGAGCAGTGGTTCGGATAAAAAGGAAGACTGCAGGTGACAGGTGACACATCATTAGACAGGACGGCTCGGTTCAACCCAGCCCAGCACCGCTGGGCTGCGTGGGACCCACAGGACCCTGCAGACTCCTGTCTGGGGCTCCCTCCCAGCACACCCGTGGTGTAGGGAGAGCTCTGTCTGTTGTTCGAGGGTCCCGTCCAAAGGCAAACTCCCATCCCCGGAATCTATTAGCACAGATAGTACCAGAGACCCCGTGTGTGTGTGTATGTGTGTGTGTGTGTGTGTGTGTGTGAGGCACCGGGCTAAACATTTTATGTGTCATTGTATTCAGTCCTTGAGACAGTCTTCTGAGGGCAGTACGGTTACTGGCTCCATTTGTGGGTGAGGAAACCAAGGCTCAGAGAGGTTAAGTACTTTTGCTAAGGTCACACAGCTAGTGAAGGCTGAGCTGGTGGGGGGGGCGGGGAGGGGGACTCAGGACCCAGCAGGGCTCTGGTGCAGTCACAGAAAGGGACAGCTTGGTCTCCTGGGAGGATGGATTGGGGACGTGTGGGAAAGGAAAAGACCAGAAACATGAGAGCCTCTGCTGGAGGGCAGATCCCAGTGATCTGGTACCAGAGTCATCAGGATGATGATGGTGCTGAGGAAGGCACTCTAGAAAGGGGGTGACAGAGGAAGGAAGGGCCCCCCAGGGAGCAAGGCAGAGGTGTAATCTCTGCTTCCTGGCTTTGCCCCCGGTTCCCTGCTCTGAGCACCCTGCTTGTTAGGAACAAAAGGCCTCCAGCGTTCTCTGGTTCAGCAAGGGTGAGCCACCCTCAAGCCTGCTCAAGGCACACACAAGTCCCCCTTGCAAGTTCCTACTCCGTGACTCACCAGCGCTGGGCCCCGTGGCGTTCACTGGGAGACCAGACACAGCTCACAGGCCCCCCAGAAGAAATAGCATGAACAAACATCAGGATGCTGGATACACGGCAGCTTAACGCAGGGGAAAAGTTCTAACACAGAGATGCAGACTGGGTGTGAACATATTTGGGGGTTGGCTTTCCAATCCATGGGGACGCTTTCCTCACCTCCCCGCTCTACCAGAGACATACCCATCACTCTGGAGAGTATTTTGGAGAGTAGCTTTAGTTTAGGTGCTTGGGTTTTTTTTCTGTTTTGTTTCGTTTTCTTTTGTTTTGTTTTGTTTTACTGTTCCTGGAGACTCAAATCAGAAATGACTCTTGGGGCGCCTGGGGGGCTCAGTCGGCTAAGCGTCCGACTTCCGCTCAGGTCATGATCTCACGGTCCGTGAGTTCGAGCCCCGTGTCGGGCTCTGTGCTGATGGCTCAGAGCCTGGAGCCTGCTTCAAATTCTGTGTCTCCCTCTCCTTCTCTACCCCTCCCCTGCTCGTGCTCTGTCTCTGTCTCTCTCTCTCTCTCAAAAATAAATAAACATTAAAAAAAATTTTTTTGTTTAAAAAAAAGGACCTCCACTTGCTGGGTGGCTGAGGCTGTATTTCGGGCACCTGTCCTGTGCTATCCCTGCTTCTCACACCCAGTGTAGATGAGCGAACCGCTGTGAGGCCAGCCTGGCTTGTCCCAACCCACAGCGGGGTTACGGTGACACAGTATGGTTTAAATAAGTAGCCCCAAGGCCATTTACAACTTTTTTTTTTTTTTATTTATTTTTGGGACAGAGAGAGACAGAGCATGAACCGGGGAGGGGCAGAGAGAGAGGGAGACACAGAATCGGAAACAGGCTCCAGGCTCCGAGCCATCAGCCCAGAGCCCGACGCGGGGCTCGAACTCACGGACCGCGAGATCGTGACCTGGCTGAAGTCGGACGCTTAACCGACTGCGCCACCCAGGCGCCCCAAGGCCATTTAGATCCAAATCCAAAGCCATGTTCTATCTACTCCAGTAGTAGAACTCTACCCTACAGTGCTCCAGTATGTGTTCCTGGAGTAAATCCAGAGCTGGCAGAATGCAGGCAGGGGGCAGGGGAAAGGGGGAAGCAGGGACCACAGGCTGGTGTCTTCTCTTCCTACAAATCGTATCCTTCTTCCCGCTCCTCTCTCCTCCCCGAGAAACCCACAGAAGCTACTGGACAGCAGTAGCTGTTGACTAGTTTAGTGCAGATGATGACGTAGCAAACATTAGCTTGGATGATGAATTCATTCATTTGTTCACTGAGGGCCCTCCAGCTGCCTCCTGCTCGGCCGGGATGCACCCCACTATCCCCCCCTCGCTCTTTCCCTTCCCTCCAGCAAAGTACAAGGATGTCTGAGTCATCAAAGAGGGTGAATCTCCTCTCTTCTGGTAAAGAACCAGAAAACATGGAAGGAAAAGCTGTCACCAGACCATAAAGCCTTCTCTCCCCAGAGTGCTAAAAACCTTGAGAACCAAAGAGACACAGAAGGAGGCAGAGATGCCTTCAGATGTTTCCAGAAGCAAGCGTGCGATTGCTCGGAAAGAAGGGAACACACGGGCGGAAGGAGAAACTGTCAAGTGTTCCATGGGTGCAGGATAACTTCTTAGCAGCTGTATCTATGTGACATTGCCATCTTATAGATGGCATGCAGAATTAGCTGAACCTGGGGACTGAGCAAGGATGACCGCATCTCTCGACTAAGGCCACACAATCAGCAAGTTGTAGATCCAGGATCCAACTCGGACACGTGGGGCTCCAATGCACACCATTTTCTGTCTTTTTCAGGGGTCTAGGAGGCCACTACATTTTGAAGTTTGTACTCATGAAGTCTGTGGCTCTCCACCACCAAATCCTAGGGCTTCTTGCATTGTCTCTGGGAAAGAGAAAGGCTAGCAAATAACTTTTGCCTGCCTTCAGTCCAAGACAGAGCTGGTGGGCACGGCCAGGGGCTCCCCAGGACACTGGCTTCTCCATTGACAGCTCGTCCACCCTGAGATGTTCTTTATTTTTCTCCCAGCCCTGCATTGGGCACTGTTGATGGTCCACCTGACCCCTGGGGTCCCCTCCACTCCTTCTGTGCTCCCCTCCCTTAGGCGAAGTAGGCTTTTGCCTCCAATGGACACACTATTCGCCTCTCTTCTTGGAAGGATTTTCTTGGATGCACAGAACTGGAAATTTCTGGAAATTTAGGTCCCCTGGCCAAGCCCTTAGCCAATGGCTGATAGGTCTGGGAGTAGGAAAGGTCAGCCTCCAGGCCAGCACGATGGTAGGTATAATGAACATTGTCGTGGGAAGAGTCCTCAGGACTTTGCTTAAATTCGCGTGTTTGCTTCTCCTGCCTTGCTTCCCTCACTCCCTTACCCATATCCCCTTGGACTTCCTTCATGAGTCACTTGCACATGAATCCTCAGCTTGGGGTTAGCTTCTGGGGAACCCAGACTTTCTGTAACACCTGCTTCATCATCTGTGACTTAGGTCCCTGAAGGTGAGTCAAATCGAGCCCATTGTTTTCCAACAAGATTAATAGTATCTTTAAAATAGAATGAGTTTGTTACCTGTGCTTATGATTAAGGACTGAATTATGTCACTGCAAAACTCGTATATGGAAGCCCTGACCCCCAAGGAGACTGTCTCTGGAGAAGGGGTCTGTAAGAGGGTGATAAAGGTTAGATGAGATCATAGGGGGGGCGTGAATCCCATAGGACCAGTGTCCTTATGGGACACCCTAGAGCTCTTTCTCTCTCTGGGCACAGCCACAGAGGACGGGCCATGTGGGGACAGACTGCCGACTGCCAGCCAGGAAGAGAGCTCTAAACAACCCAATATTGGATTTCCAGACTCTAGAATTGTAAGAAAATTAATTTCTGTTTAAACCACCAGCCTGGACTGTTTTGTTATGCCAGCCCAAGTAGACTAATTTAGTTACTAATGGTACACCCAAGGTTGTTTTTCTTATTTATTTATTTTGAGAGAGAGACAGAAAGAGAGAGAGAGCAGGGGAGGGGCAGAGAGAGAATCCCAAGCAGGTGCCATGTTCAGCACGGAGCCTGACTCTGGGCTCGAACTCTCGAGCAGTGAGATCATGACCTGAGCCCAAAACAAGAGTCAGACGCTGAACCATCTGAGCCACCCAGGTGCCCTTGAAACACCCTAGGTTTTTAAACATACCTTGATGTTTAGAGAAGGACGAGGGACAAAACAGTTGGTGAAGATAACGCTTAGGTTGAAACATATCGCTCCTTAATGAATTAGCTAAGAATTAGACAAAGACTGCATACCCAGCGTGGAGACTAGAGATGCAGGGATGCCCTCAGGGAGCAGTGCAGTGTGAGAAAACCTTGCAGAAAGGGTGGTAAGTAAGCATGGCAGAAATCCTCATCCACCGTGGCCCAACCTGCCAAGGTTCAAATGTCACCATAACAAGTGACATCAGGCCAGAGTCGTTGCTCGCTATTCCCAATCTTATCATCACCAGCCCCACCTTCAGCAGCATCAGCCCCAATATCACGGAACCACTGCCCAGGCCATGTTCATGGCTCTGCAGACCAAATCCAACACTACACTTGTTCCCAAGGACCTAGAGGTTTAAGGAGTCACTCGCGGAATCAGAAAGTGAGTAAGAGAAATAACATGACACTAAAAACAACAGGCGAGCACACGAAGTGGAGTGCAGGTTGGGCCAGGAGGAAATGACTCATTTGGAGAATCTGCCTATTTGGCTACTGGAGAGATCTATCCCGTCACGGCCAGTGTGCTCATGGGTTGGGGAACAAGCCTATCGCCGACTTGAACCTAAGATGAACAACCAGGGAAGTGTACTACCCCGAAGGAAACATGCAGAGCTGAGGCTCACCAGGGTAGCAGACACTTGGGATATTCCATTTCTGGTTTCAGGCACAGTGTCCCTGTCCCCTTTCTGCCTTGAGCCTTCTCCAAACCCCCGGGAATCCTTAGTTTTCACCCAATGGCAACCTGGAAGGGTGGGAAGTATATGGTTCCGGGGCAATCACTGGCCAACGAGACGAGCCATTGGATAGGTGACCCAGCATCCCTATCCTTTAAGTAAACAATTCCGGGTATTTTCCAGAGATCACACCTTAATTAAGCCCCTGTTGTCTACATTAGTAACTTTGACAGTACAACCATATATTGGCTCTTGGCTCTTCCTCCTTCCTTCTCTCATCTCCTTACCCCCCACCATCGCTTCCTTGGAATAACCTCCCTGGACCCAAGACCCTCTCTCAGGCTCTGCTTTAAGGGGAACAAACGAAGGTAGCCATTACGTAGCAACACCTGTGTTCTACACAGGAGGCTGAAGAGTTTTCTCCCAGGACCGTTGGCTTTAGTTGGGTGATGGTCATTATGGGAACAGCCATTTGGGGGTTTGACTTCATGATTGGAAAGGGCAGACTTCCAACAAGGGTATCACTAAGTTGAAAATCGAATCTTACAACTCCATTAGGCTCTTCCAAAGTCTAAAATAGAATCCCTTACTAGAACAACTAAGCCAAGATGTTATTAATCAGTATGGTTCAGCTGCCTCAGGATTCATTCGTTCACTTAAATATTGAACAACTATTTCTCAGGGTCTACTGTGATAGGCTCTGTGCAGGACAGATGGAGACCCTGCCCTCATGGGGTCTGCAGTCTAGCAGGATAAACGGACAGCAGACAACCAGTTAAGTAGACTGGTCGAAGTACAACCAAGGAGAAACACAGAGACGTCATGAAAGTGAACAATAGGCATCTGATGAAGAAGAGGGCGAGGGTAGAGTCAACCGTCTACACATAACTGTCATTTAACGTTTATAAGAGAACAATAGAGCTATATAGCTTATAGGAAACCATGTGGATATATAAACACAGAGGTGTAATTCTGTGCCTGTATGAGTCTGTAGCTTGAATAACAAAGATTTATTTCTCACAAGGGGCAGCCCAAGATCAAGGCTGTGGAAAGACAGGTTTTTGCATCCTAAGCCCTCTAGGCTTGGCTTGTAGGTAGCTGCTATCTTGCTGTCTGCTCATGTGACGTCTTCTTGGTACACACAGGAAAGAGAGGAAATGAGCTCTCGTGTCTTATAAGGGCACTAACCCTCTAAGGCCAGGGCCCCACCCTCATGACCTCCTCGAACCCTAACTATCTCCCTAAAGCCTCACCAAAAAATACCATCACGTTGAGAGCCAGGGCTTCAACATATGAATCTGGGGGGAGAGGACACAAACATTCAGTCCATAATAGTCTGTCTTTCAACAGCCTTTAGCGGTTTCAATCTTTAAAATCTGTGAAAGAGGCTAGGGTAAGGGAGATTTAGAAACGTGAAGATAAGTTTCCCTTCCCTCTCCTCTGTCTCAAATTTCTCTTTGCCTTTTAGGCTGAAGACTGTTGGGATGTGCTAGTTAAGTGGAGACAAGAGTAACTCATTAAGACTGGAAAAGAATTTAAACGTGGGAGAAAGCGGTGTTAGGTACCAGTTAAATATTACAGAAAAATGACACCGTATGTGAGTTTCCCTTTCACATAATGGAAAACTCTAGATGTGACACAAGGAACACTTGAAGAAAGTGAAGACAGATTTGTCTGAGCCTCGTTACACCCCCTGCCTTATGCTAAGCAACGTGGGGTTGCCATCCTTATAAGCCTGAAAAGGGCATCAGAGAAGATGTGGTCAGAGAGCTGCCGGGCTCAGGCCAAGTTCAGTCTGCATTAGGATCGGACACAGTTCCAAATACTTGTAAGAAAACTGGGGAGGAAACGTATGTGGGCTGTGATAAGTCTGGACCCAGGTGACGGGACAAAAGAATTCCAAAGCAAGGAATCTCTCGTGACAGACAAAACTCGGCTCTGGACATACTTGAGACGAGCGTGCATTGATTCTGGCCTCACATCCACTCTCCCCTCTTTGGTTACAGCCTCTTGATTTCCTTTCAGGCCACCTGCTGTCCATTCAATGTAGTCTCGTTTGGACGACAAACCCCAAGCAAGCTGATGAGATGATCTCCTGGGTCTCTGTGTCTTGAGTGGAGTAAGAGAATATGAGAACAAAAGTGGTTTGAAAGTCACCCAGTCAATGGGAGCCACCCTTTAAAAGGTCTTGGGTCCTGAGTGTTTCTCAGCCAGAATCTCCAGCCTCCTCCTTTATTTTTTTTTTTAAGATTTTCTAAATATCATCTTTCAAAAAATATATTACAGCCTTACTGAGATATAATTCACATACTATACAAGGCACCCTTTTGAAATACACAACCCCGCCCCCACCCCCGCCCCGGGTTTTAGTATATTCACAGAATTTTGCAATCATCACCACGAGCAATCTTAGGACACTGTCATCATTCCCAAAAGAAACTTTGTACCCAATAGCAGTCGCTCCCTACTTCCCTCCAGCCCTCCAGCTGAGCTGTGGTCCTGCACGACCCTCCTCTCTGTCACTACAGGTTTGCCTCTTCTGGACTTCTCTTATGAATGGAATCACACAATATGTGGTCTTTGGAGACTGGCTTCTTTCACTTTGCATAATGTTTTTAAGCTCTGTCCGCGTTGTAATCATCGTCGGTATACATCACTCCTTTTGTGGCTGAATACTATTCCATTGTACGGATAGACTACATTTCATTCACCCACTCACCAACTGATGGACATCTGGGTGGGTTTCTCCCTTCTGTTTTTATGAGCTACCTGATGTCCTTCTAATAAATTCCTTCCTACTTAGGTTAGGCAGGGTCGGTTTTCATTGCTTGAATCTAAACCACTGTAACAGACACAATTTTCTCTATAACTGCCCGTAGATACAGAGGCGGTGGCCTTACGGTTCAGCTGGTGTCCAGCCCTGTGATCCATTCAAACTTCAGCCTTTTGTACAGAACTCTCGGTGGGGTAGGCTGAGCATGAACATCAGGCTGGAAAAGCAGAACTTACAGATAACTCGATGTCTGGGGTATCTACTTAACGGTTCCCTTGGCACCAACTCTGAGCAGGCATCCACCATGCCGCTGGGCCCAGGAGCCCAGCTCATGGCCAAGAGCAGAGACCACCCTCTGCACAGGTGAGAAGTCATGGGAATCTCGCTTTTCATTCTTTCAGTGTCTTCTCAATGAACCATCCCTTCACCACTACAAAGCCTTACATATGTCCTCTCTTCTCTGACCTTCCAATGCTCATTCTCGTGGAAGAACGCAGACTTGAATGTTTTCACTCTTCCCTATAAGTCAATCTGCTTGTACCCAGAGTTCCTGAAGGGCACTCTGTGGTCGGCAAGGCATTTCAAACCAGTTTGCTACCTCTGTAAGAGTTGGGGCGAGAGTGGTCTGCTGGATGCATCAGTGATGTTTCAACTTGATTTGGCAACAGGAGCCATTCTTCAAATGGGTCAGAGGTGGAACTTGACATCACAAAGAGAGATATCCTGAGTGTGTACTTAAAGTACCTCATCTACCCTGGAAGATGGTACCAGAGTCCCAACCCCAAGCCCTGGTGTGTTTGTAGACTGAGTAACTTAGTCTTAAGGAAACCTGCTCCTGGGGGTGCCTCGGTGGCTCGGTCCATTGAGTGTCCGACTTCAACTCAGGTCATGATCTCAAGGTTTGTGGGTTTGAGTCCCATGTCGGGCTCTCTGCTGTCAGGACAGAGTCTGCTTCAGATCCTCTGTACCCTCCTCTCTCTGCCCCTCCCCTGCTCATGCTCTCTCTCTCTTGCTCTCAAAAATAAATAAAAACATTAAAAAAAAAAAAAAAGGAAGCCTTCTCCTGCACAGAGGGGAACAGGGAATACATAGCTCTTGGGTGAGAGCACCCGGTACGGTGGGGTTTTCTGAAGGGTGGACACAAATTCACAAGGTAGAAGCTTCAGGAAGAAATTCATTCCATAAAAAAAAATAAAAAATAAAAAAAATCTTGGACTTGAAAACAAAGAGGCCAGATTAGGGACCCATGTTGTCCATAACATCCCTCCCTTAGGGAGGGTGCATTTTTCCCTTGGACCAGGAGAAAAACCAGATTTAGGGTGTCATTGAATATGCCACTTCTCTGACTCAGCTGATACACTCTGATCTTTGAGCAAAGCCAGATTGCAGCCAGGCAACCACATGCGAAGGGAGGGGGGTGGTGTGTGTGCTAAAGGGGCAGAGCCACAGAGGAGGCACGTCTCTGCTGGCACCTGTGTGGACACGGCCGCCTACCAAGGGACTCGCGTCCATCCGGGACTTGTGCCAGTGAGCAGCTGCAAGTCTCTGCTGTCACTGTTCAGTGGTACAGAGGGCAGAGGAGGGGTGATGCAGCCAGAGGGACGAGCTGCTGGGTTGGTGACCCAGGCAGCATAAGAGAAGGCAGTCCTGCCTCCCAAGGGAGGAATGCACAGGGGGCATGATGTTTGTGATGCCCAGTAATCTAGGCTTGGGACCCTCCCCAAATTGCCCCAAGCCTTGGCACCCGAGCCTGTGTGTGCCGGTCCCCAGCCCGGCTGAGGGGGATCTAGCTTCCCAAATGCCTGCCCCAGTCACCAAGGCTCCCCGGTGACAAGCTTCTTTGATGTGAGGACCCTGCTCCACTTAAAGCTGCTTTCAAAAGCCTCTTGCTGAGCTGTGTCAGATCAGGCTTGGGAAGGGAGAACACTGCTCAGACGCTGTTCGTGCTCTTTGCTGCTCCAAAGTGAACGAGGTGGCAGGGCTCTCGCCCTGCCTGTGAGTCATGGCGTCTGTCCCTCTGGTCCTGATTCTATCCAGGAGTGTTCAGAAATAGAAGGCTGTGGGTATGCGGGCCCCATGGGGCCCCGTGACCGGGGTCAAGGTGAGTGCCGGCCATGACCCCATGCCAGCCGGCTATAAGGACGAGACCTCCTCAGGGGCAACCTCCACACCCCCTCACTCTCGCTCCTTTATCTTTTCAGAGAGACATCAATCGGGAGAGTTCGAATCACCCCCACCAAACCTCAGTGACTCCCGACAACACAAGTTTATTTCTGGTTCCTGCTACGAACCAGAGGGGTGGCCCGAGAGGTCTGCACGTCAGCCACTCAGGGGTTCAAACCTTGCTGGTGCCGTGGCAGAGGGGAAAGAGGCCTCTGGGAGGTCTTGCAATTAAATGCTTGGGTCCAAAGACCCAGCTCACGCAACACGGGAGCCAGAACTGTCTCCTGGCCCCACCCAATCGCAAGAGGAGTAGAAAGTACGGTCATCGGCTGGGCCCAGAGTGGGCAGAACTGGAAGCATTTGACTAACAGCACTAATGACCGATGAAGGAAAACATGTGCTTTTAGGGGCGCCTGGGTGGCTCAGTCGGTTGAGCATCCGACTCCTGGTTTCGGTTCAGGTCACGATCTCGCGGTTCGTGGGTTCGAGAACCGCATCAG
The DNA here is from genome assembly GCF_046562875.1 of Panthera onca. Classification (NCBI taxonomy): domain Eukaryota; kingdom Metazoa; phylum Chordata; class Mammalia; order Carnivora; family Felidae; genus Panthera; species Panthera onca. Next base: position 21,911,313 of record NC_138352.1, on the reverse strand, counting down.
GCTCTGTGCTGACAGCGTGGAGCCTACTTGGGATTCTCTCTCTCTCCCTCTCTCTCTGTCCTTCCCCCACTCGTTCTCTCTCCCCTCCCCCCTGAAAAATAAATACACATTTAAAAAACTTAAAAAAGAGAGAGAAAAGAAAAATGTGCTTTTGGGGACAGGAAGAACAGAGTTGCAGTTGTAACCCCAGCCCATCGTGGGTGCACGATCTGAGGCAAATTCTTTAAGTCTGTGAGCCTCAGATTCCTCTTCTGGACACTGAGAAAATAACAGTACATGCAGTAGGGCGGCCGTAACTATTAACTTCCTTCCCTCCATTTCCTATTCAAATCCCTACACATAGGTAACTACCTTGAAGGACACAATGTAATAATCACTTTCACCCTAAAGGGTAAATGTAAATAACTTAAGCTTATTGATTTTTGTCCCCCAATTCCTAGGAGGGATATCTGCATTTTGATGGGTTAAGTTCAATTGGACAGATAGGCTTTGAACCCCATGGAGGGGAGCCCTCTGAAATGGCTCCCAGGATTCTCACCCCCCATATCAACCCCCTTATGGGATCCACGCCCCTTGCATGTGGGCTGGACTCAGGGCCTTGCAAGAGTGATGGAAGTCATTTCTGTCACCCTGTCTCTGGACTACCCTTATGAAGCAAGCTGACCTGCTGTTGGAGAGGCCCATGTGGCAAGGACCTGCGGGCGGCATGCGGACAACAGCCCCCCAGGAACCGAATCCTGCCAGTGAATGCTGAACCGTGAGATCATGACCTGAGCCGAGATCAACTCTTTTACCCAGGTGCCCTAGAAATATGTTTAAAATAATTGATTAATTACTTAACTAGTTAACTAACTTGGAGATGCCTCACTCTGAACAAGAAGATTTAGGGTCGGGGCTGGGGGGGGGGGTGGGGGGTGGGGGGCCTGCCCATGCAGCATTGAGGGCATCATGGTAACTGGCAGAAGGAAGCTTGGATCTGGAGGTCAGGGAGAGCAGCAGAAAAGGGCAGAGAGAGACAAGGAAATGAGAGACGGGTTCTTCTGGGCGTTTTGACCAAAAGGCAACCAGAGGAGCCTTAGAGAACCTTTACACGGGGCTCCTGAGCACATCCCCTAATTTATAGCCCAGACCGCCAAGCCGCTTCCAGTAAGATCTTTGTGGCTGTCGCGGGGTAGACCCAGGACCGCCGTGCGGTTTTTGTTGTTGTTTTCTGGATGCAAGGAGCGTGGGGAAGGAGTCTGGGGCAGGTAGAAAAGAAGAAAGTGGAGGATTCTGGAATATCTAGGTCAACAGACAAGGATGGAAGGAAAAAGAAATGCTTCCCCAATCCTCCCCACCTCCCCATATGTAACTCTCCCCCGCGTCTGGGGATGTTGGACTCTATGGGAAGCACACCCAGCAGATGTGTGTTGCAAACCTATCCTGTGTAAACACACCGGTTCGCGTTTTCCATGATTAAGATTTACCTATTTTAGGTTTATTACGTTTTGAGAGTGGTTCAAAAATAAACGTAAATTTTCTCTTGCGGTGCTGTGCAGAATGACTTACAGAATCCCATGTTCTACTTCTGGCAGAGGTACCATGGGCAGGCTCCTAACTCATCTCACACAGTGTCCTTCTCCGGAGTTGTGCACAGCTCCTGGGTCACCTCTTGGTAAGAGGCCATGCTCTGTCTTCCATGAATCTACATGATCTCCTCTTAAACTTCCCTTTTTTACCATTGGGGAACATCTCTTGGCCCATATTTCCCATGATATAATTCTAATTATTTTATTGTATTTTTTTAAGTAGGTTCCCTGCCCAACATGGGGCTTGAACTCACGACCCCTGAGATCAAGAGTCACAGGCTCTACCAACTGAGCCAGCCAGGTGCCTCATTGCCCATGATACCATTAGAAAATTCTGTCATTCTACTCAGAACTGTGTATGGACTGTGAATGGACAGAACTGTGAATGGACTAGAGCCACATCCTTCAAGCTAAGGAAGCCTCAGGGTGCTTGGGTGGCTCAGTCAGGGGAGCGTCTGACTCTTGATTTCGGCTCATGTCATTCATTACTCCAGGGTTGTGGGACTGCGCCCTGCGTCAGGCTCTGTGCTGACAGCATGGAGCCTGTTTGGGATTCTCTGTCTCCCTCTCTCTGCCTCCAACCCCCCCCCCCCCCACTCTCTCTCTCAAAAATAAATAAATACATTTTTTAAAAAGCTTTTAAAGACACCTCTCTGCCTAGTTCCTGAATACTGGAATGGGAAAGCAAATATGTGTTTGTCCCCACATGGCCCCATTTTGTGCTTCGAATGGTCCACACTGTGAAGATTTCTCTCTCACCCTTTGTCATTCCGAATACAACGAGACTTGACATTCTTAGACTGTCCTTACTAGGAAATCATTCCTGTAGTTTTGTGAGTTGTAGTGGGACATTTGTTTTGGTAATCTGATAGCTAATCTTCCCCTTTCTGGTTTCCACGTCCTGGTTTCTATCCCAGGAACTGGAATCCTCCCCCGCTCTCCATCTGCGTGGCTGAGGTGAAGCTGTGCCTTTTCCATAGCGGGAGCCTGTGCAGCTCAAGTAGATCAGCACATAGCCTCCCCCCTTCCCCAACCCTGTCTACAGTGACTGGCTCCACGTTGGGCTTAGAACTCTATCAAAGCTAATGAGACACGATGAGTGTTTCACTGGGACTTCAGGGAAAGAGATTTTGCTTTTCTTGCAGAACAGAAAACTTAGACTGGAGCTGCTGTCAACATCTGGCTACAACCGCCATCTGGTCTACCACGTGATGGCTGAGAAGGAAGCCAATGTAACTAAAGACCCACTACGGAAGATTAAAACAAAAATACCTGGGGCACACGAGAGTATCTGTGAGCTCCAAATCAAAGTGCCACGAGATAGCCCTAGCCCTGTGTTTCATCTTACACAGATCAATAATTTTTCACTGTCCTTGAGCCAGCTCGGACTGAGTCCTCATCACTTGAAGACAAAGGAATCCTTACTAATACAGCTGCATTAGCAAGAGCCATTTTTATGCCCTAAAATGCGGCCATCTGAAAAGTCAAAGGAAGCTGAACAAAAGAGTGTTGGAAATGGAAAGGATCTTGCTGATTGACAGCTCCAACCCCATTGATTAAAAAATGAGGAAAACTAAGAGGCAGAGCGGGGAATCTGTGCATGTGTCCACATAGCGCCTCGGTGGCAGAAGTGAAAGCAGGACCCAGATTTGACATCCAGGTCTCTGTCGCAAATGGGCTCCCATTGTCTACAAGCATGTTTGTTTCCAACCACTGTCAAGAGCTTACCAAGGTGAGCCACCTCTTTCTTCCTTCTCCCTGTGTTTCTCCTTTCCTTCCTCCTCTTTCCTAGTGGATGTAGACTCTTTCTTTTGATGTAGATTTGTTTCTTTATAAAACTTTGTTTTGCAATAGTTCAAGCACACAGAAAGTATGGAAGTAAACTAGCAGGCACCATGTACCTCCATCTAGGTTTCAAAAATGTTAGGATTTTGCCACTTTTCCTCCCAGTGTTTCTTTTCGTTGACAAAGATGTAGGACATTGACGTTGTAGCTGATGCGTCACTGATGTCCCCATCCCTTGTGCCTCCCTTCTGTCCTACCCAGAGCAGAAACTACTATCTCAAACGTGGTTGCTATTCCTCTACACTGCTCTGTATTCTAAATATTACATGAACAGTAGATACTCCGGTGTTGGGCTTCTTAATTTTATGTCAATGGTATCGCGAGCTTGCTTTTCTCACTTAGTATTGTTTCAAGATTCAATAATGTTGACAGAGGGAGATCTCTTAGTCCTTATTTGTGCAAAAATGTATTTATTTTGCCTTATCTCCTGAATGACAGTGTAGTATAGACTCTTAAACTGATGGTGATTTTGATTCATCACAGCACTGTCTGCCACAAATTGTAAATATCGAGACGCCTTCTGCTAGTTCAATTATTTTTCTCCTGAGGAAGGAACCTGTCATTATCTTCTATCTGCTTTAAAATGTTACCTGAGAATTGGGGTTATGATTATTTCACCTGCATGAAGGTCACTGTGTTTCTTGAATCTCTGGATTCACATTGCTCATCAATGTTGGAAAACATTTTATCATTATCCATTCAAATACTGTTTCCCCCATATTTTCTCTGCATCTTTTCCCTCTGGAACATACAACATATTAGTTATATGTGAGATTTATAGATTTTAAGTGATTTAGCCTGATTCTCCCTGTGTATACTTTTCTTTATGCTCAGCATTCTCCATAATTTCTTGAAATGATTTCCAATCTACTAATTCTCTCTTTGGTGGTGTCTTATCTGTTATTTAACCTCTCTACTCAGGTTTTAATTTCAGCCGTGACCTTTCTCACATCTATAAGTTTTGTGTTTGGTTCTTTTCCAAAGTTACCTGTCCTTTTTTCATAAGTTCCTAATATTTTATTCATAAAATAAGTCCCTTTTCTTTATATTTTCAATAATTTTAAGTACATTTTTTAAATGCTTCTTCAGGGGCGCCTGGGTGGCTCAGTCAGTTGAGCATCCGACTTCAGCTCAGGTCATGAGTTTGAGTCCTTTGTTGGGCTCTGTGCTGATGGTTCAGAGCCTGGAGCCTGCTTTGGATTCTGGGTCTCCCTCTCTCTCTGTCCCTCCCCTGCTCCTGCTCTGTCTCTCTCTCTCTCTCAAAAATAAATAAAAACATTAAAAAAAATTAAATGCTTTTTCAGATTGCCCTGCTCCAGTTCTGGAAGTCTAATTATCAGATAGTTTGGTTGTATGGTAAGTTGACCTTTTGTGGGATGTTCCTTTTTCCTTAAGAAATCTTGTTTTCCCTGTATTTTTGTTTTTGATTATACCGAGCACTTAGTTGTTTCACTGGCTCAGGACCAATTTTTACATGCTTTATGATGTAGTTTCACCTTGATGGTTCCCTATAATTGTCCAGCAATATAAAATCAGACTTCAGACCTCTAAGAAATGCAGTCCTGGTTTTGACAGAAACTCTTCTGCCCAACCAGCTCCAGACAGTGTGAGAAAAGCTTCCTTGTCACTGCCTTGTGCTGATGGGTATGTATTTTTTCTAGGTGTAGGATGGATGCAGTCCCTGACTCTATGCTTCCCACTTTGCCCAGGCCTAAGGTTTTGAGTCTTTTTTCTGTGTGGGAGGGAAAAAAGCCCCAAATCCCATATGTTACTGGCATAAGAAAAGTACTCTTTTCCCCCCTCCAAGAGTAACTCCCAAACCAGTCTATATGTTTACCAATATGGTTTAAATTCCTCTTTTTTCATGAAGCAGGGATTTCCCCTTCTTTCTTTTGAGTCCAGCCATGCGTTTTAATTTGTTTGTATTCTATCCAGAAAATTTTTAGTATGCATCGTGTAAGGTGATCTTAGTATATGTAACCCAGTGTATTTACCTCCCTGGATACCCTTGGCCATGTCTTTCCATTGATGGTACTTGTGAACCTCCATAAAGGCCTCCTGGCCCAAGCCCATGCTCGTAGGTGCAAGAGGAAACGTCCATCTCTGTTTTCCCTCCTTCGTGGTGTACCACTTGCTTAGCTGGCTGGGGTCTCTGCAGTGACTGTTCTAGGTCCCCCATATCACTCGTAAGCATGTCTTGTACCTTCATGTGGGTGCCTCTTGCCTCTGATTCCTGTTGCTACCAAGGCATGAGACGTTATGGGACTCTTTGACACGTGCAATGTCCTGTCCAGCTGGCGGCCAGTGAGGCTGCAGGTGAAGAGATGGGGAGTGCCAGTGGCTTGCTTTTAGCACAGGCTTAGCTTGAGTATTGTGGCCTGTGCCATGGATACTCCTCTCCTTGCTGCCAGAGACCTGGTTTCCTAGGTGGCTCCTGGAGGGCCTGGGAGGTAAACCCCCAAAATGCAGGGGAATGGATGCCACGTGGGACAACTTTGACCAAAGAGAGACCAGAGCTAGCCTAAAAATTCTTCTCCCCTCCTCCTCCTAGATGGACTATGAAAATATGCAGTGGGTGTCAGGTGGCCTCTCTCAAGACATCCTGAGAGACGAAGCGCTCCACTGTGCTTGTTCTAAGAGCTGTGGTAGAACCCCGTAAGGTTGCTCTCCTGCCTGTCCAGAGTCCCTTCTGTTTTTTCCACCCTCCATTTACCACCGCCCTCCCCCCCCCCCCCAACGCCCCGCTGAGATTGGACTCCTCTGCATACTGTTAACACCAAGAATTTGCCTCATGCTCCATCTTCTAGGGAACTCAGATTGGGATGTCTATTTGCCATCTTATCTGTGGCCACTCTGTTTCCATCAGGCAGTGATTGAGGGGAAGGTAGGAAGCCTCTATAAGAAAAAGGTACATGCCTTCCCCTGTTTGTTTACGTGGACAGCAGCCTTGAACAGACTCTCAAAGCTTCCGTTCTTCCCACCCCATGGCCATATTGTAGCTCGGTGCCAGATACAGAGTGGAGAGGGTGTGTGTGGAAATAGCTTGCAGTATATAAGATCTAGGCAGTACCAAAGCAAGCCAGCCTCCGGATTCATTCTCTGGGCTGTACGTCCTTGACCTGTACAACCCCTTCTTTGGCTTATATAATAAAGTTGAACGGTGGATGTTGATGGGGCCTGAGAAATCCCCCTGGTGCTGTTATTTCCTCTTTTTGTTGAGCAAATTATCTTTTCCAGCCATGCCTCTCTGCTGAGTCGGCAGGACACTTCTGATAGTAATCTGCATTTTAAATTTGAGGCTCTCTAGAACTTCATTGTGAAAACAGTGTTCTTAGCACGGTGCTTTATCGCCAGGAGGACGCTACATGGAAACATTTAATCATAAAATCTTAAACTTTGAGAGCTGGAGGAATCCCACCACCATGCCTGGTATACGGGAGAGATTCGATATTCGTTCCAAGACTGAACGCATTTATATGAGGAAACATAAAATGGTGAAAGGGTCTAGGAGACTGAGAACACAGAGCCATGGGGTTGAGCCCTGCCAGTAACAATCTGTAGACTCTGCGTAGGTTATTTCACAAAAACATGCCTGAAGTTGACTTCTGAACACCCCACCTATGTGGGGAGAAATCCCAGGAGACATAAGAGATAGAATCATGCCTCCTTACTACAGTGCTATGAGGCAAGTGACCATTTAGAATTTATTTGGGTGGTGGCCAACTCCTTCTTGGGGCCAGTGGCATTGGCAGTGGATCCAGTTGTGACACGAGCTGTGCCCAGTCGCACCCTTCCAGTGGCATGTCACAGCTGCAGAAATGTGCCCCCCCCCCACCTTCCACTGATCCCCAGACACTTTCTGAGCCTGGATCTTCAGCTCTGCCGTGGAGTCTGTAAACTATGTGATATCACCCCAATAGGTTCCTTTGCTGCTTCACTTACAGACTTACTTCCCGTTGCTTTCAGCCCAAACCCTACAAATAGACGGTCCCAAATCTCCTCCCTTGTTTCTAAAATCCCACAAACCGCTAGGTAATCCTTTGGATGCTGCAAAGCACTTTCATCCATACGGTCACATTTCATCTTGGAAATAACCACACGGGAATGCCTCATTAACCCTATTGGTTGTATGGGAACAAATGAAGACCGCAAGGGCCAAAGGTTGGCTCAAAGTCGTGCAACCGGTCCTCAGGAGGCAGGACCTGGCGCCCAGCTGGATTCCGCATGCTGGTTTCATGTCAGCAGCAGCAACACGGTCAGGTAAAAATGACACGGTGACCATGAAGGTGTGTTCCAATCTGAAGGATGCTGCACAATTGTTATTGCTATTTAAGGTCACCCCAGAAGAAGGTGGCAGAAATGTAACATAAACTCAGCTCTGAATTCCAGCCCAGTGTCATTTCCATGACTCTATACCCCGTCTCTCCAATGCAATGCTTTTGTTTAGTTACATTTTATAGGTTACTATTTTTGGTACTCATTGTGACAGGTGGTTTTGGCTTATAAGTAAGAAATCTCTTGGCTGTGCTCAAAGAATTCAAGAAATTTTTGCATGGTGTTTTCAACTGCCACACACACACACACACACACGTCTCCAGTGTGTCCCCAAATCTCTAATGGTTCACTCAAGGTCATCTATCTATAATAGTGATCTCATCACATCTATTAAGTGAACTTATAACAGCAAGGAAAAATCTGCTCTGAAATTATCCCAATACCTTCCAAATTGTCCTAACAGTATGCCTTTCTTCGTTCCCATGTTTCCTGCCCTCTCTCCTCGTTAAACCTTGTGACTCAATCGCATTCGTTGGCATTCCTGGCTGCCTCCCATCTATCTCCCGGTAAGGCGGAAGAAAGCCAGGTGAGCAGAGAAATGGAAAGACAGGCAGAACCTCAATTAGTACTAACTGCTGGGCAGATTAAAATGGAACCCCAATGAAATGCTCTCCACTGACCAGATCAACAACGCTCAAGTAGTTAAAAGGGCAAAGGGCAAGTCCATCATAAACTCTAGAAATGTGTTGGCAACAGTAGGGTGGTGGGGAGAAGAGGCACTTCCTTCCCCATCAGACTTTTCTTTTTTTTTTTTTTTTAATTTTTTTAATGTTTATTTATTTTTGAGACAGAGAGAGACAGAGCATGAATGGGGGAGGGTCAGAGAGAGGGAGACACAGAATCTGAAACAGGCTCCGGGCTCTGAGCTGTCAGCACAGAGCCCGACGCAGGGCTCGAACTCACGGACCACGAGATCATGACCTGAGCCGAAGTCGGCGCTCAACCGACTGAGCCACCCAGGCGCCCCCCATCAGACTTTTCAACAGACACAATGTCTGACAGCCCCAACCAGGGACACGCTTATGCTCTGGTGGGGAAAATGGAGATAGGACAATAATAATGACAACATCAAACTTCTATTTAGATAGCACATTACAGTTTGCAAAGTGAGGCGGGCAGAGAAGTTATTACTTCTCTTTCTTATATGAGGAAAGAGACGCCAAGATGTTAAGAGACTTGCCAAGCATCACATAGCTATTAAGCGGTGGGGCCCGGAATCAAGCCAAAGTGTGTGTGTGTGTGTGTGTGTGTGTGTGTTGTGTGGAGGGGTGTGGTGGGATGGGGGGGACAAAGAAATAAGAGGGGGTGGCTGAGAAGGGGAGGTGGAGAAAATGTGCAATTTGAGGGTTAAGGAGGGCACAGGTGGCTTGAACTCCACCTGTACCCTTGCTCACAAGATAGGGAGGGCATGATGATGTTGTTTCCTGAGTACCTCCCCTTGACGCCTTTCCCTTAAAACCGACCGATCTAATTCCTAGATCTGGTCCCCGATCAAATAATAGAGGCTGTCCTTATTCAGGTGGGAACACACATCCTGACTTCTGACTGACTATTTTGTTTCCACAAAGGCCCGCACCCTAGCTCAAATTCTAGAAGCTCTGAGTTCCTACTGAGTCCAAAACGCCAGCACGGACTTTGATAAAAGATGATATGAAGCATCTTAGTTAAATCCTAATAGGAGTGAAGGTTACGTCTCCAAACTGGTCCCAGTCTATAAAAGGCTGGCTCTGTCCCAGAGAAGTCCCAACTGCTTTGTCAACATTCCAAGATGAAGCTACAATGCCATTTATACTGTACAGACTGTCTACTTGCTCATCAGGTCAAAGGGCACGCTGTGACGAGCACCATCATCTTAGTGATCTTGCAACCAAAAGTTCCAAGCGCTAATTACACAGTCATGTATCCATTCACTTCTTCCATCTACTTTATGGTTTTCGAGTAAGCCATCTCTTTGTGGGATTACAGGTAAGAATTTTATTACCTATTTTCTTTAAAAAAATTTTTTTAATGCTTATTTATTTTGAGAGACAGAGACACACAGAGCATGATGAGCAGGGGAAGGGCAGAGAGAGAGGAAGACACAGAAAACCCAGGCAGGCTCCAGGCTCTGAGCTGTCAGCACAAGAACCCAAAGTGGGGCTCAAACTCATGGACCGTGAGATCATGACCTGAGCCGAAGTCAGACACTTAACTGACTGAGCCACCCAGGCGCCCCTTAACTATTTTCTTAATTAATAGTTTGATCTTTCTGAAAATAATCCTTGTCAAGCTTTCAGGATTAATCCCTAATTTTCGAATCTAGTGAACAGACTAGATGAGTTTCTTACTCTTTCTGGTTGAACAGATACTGATTAAACTCCCTTTTAGCCCCTTCTGTCACATGGGAAGAAAATGGTAGCCTTTGTAACTATTACTATTATCCAAGTGGTAGCTTCCTTATCATTTTATTTTAATTCTTTTGGTTTTTTCTTTCATAATAAATAGAGTATACGTTTCAGGGTCAGACAGATTTGGGTTCAAATCCTAACGCTTCATGCTTATTATCTGTGTAAGCTTAGATAGTTCGCTATCTTTGTTCGCTGCAAAATGCAGGTTTTGTATTTCCAAAGTGAAGTCAAAAACACATACCTCCACGGGTTATGAAAGGGTTCAGTCGCACGTGAGAAGGACTTATACAAAATAATCCCTCCAGGGCACCTGGGTGGCTCAGTCGGTTAAGTGCTTCTGGCTCAGGTCATGATCTCATGGTTCATGAGTTCGAACCCTGCGTTGGGCTCTGTGCTGACAGTGTGGAGCCTGCTTGGGCATTTCTCTCTCCCTTCCAATCTCTCTCAAAATAAACAATTAAACATTAAAACAGATAATCTCTCCAAAAATGGCAGTTCCCCCCCACCCCCAACTTTGGTTTTCTTTCTTGAATTTGGCGCCAGAAATGTAAAGTGATGTCCACGTGAGGATATAGCACACTTTTGTACATAATCACTACATACAAAGAGCCAAATAAAATGTTCTCTGGGCCTTAAAAGCCAACACATAAATTATGTTTCTCTAGGTAAACAGAAGTCCCAAGTCTCTACAAGCAAAGTGATTTCTGTTCAAACAGAAAAGGATTTTTAGAAGGATGGGAAGAAAATAATTTAAAACCATATGAGACATGATATGCATGGGTAGGACTGGAGATCTCTACAGGTCTGCTCTCATTTATGAACTTGGACCCACCACAGTGAGGTCAGGCTGACCAGCACTCAAACAGTACTTCCCAACATCCAGTATGTACGGCCAACAAGGCGGACCTTGGAGGGCCACGATGGCACGATGCACGCTACACTATCCCAAAGGCTCTGATAAGTCATGCAGTAAAGCGATAAACTTTGAATGTGAATTCACGAGCCCTACATTTTATCAATCTATTTGACTGTGGGATCCTTCCCGTTCATACGATACTGACAAACACCTCAGGCTGGTATTCGGTGGAATATGATTTGGGGAACTCTAATCTGTTGGACGATACCAAACCCTAGAGGACAAAGACAAAAAGCTAACAATAAGCAGTAGCAAAGTCCACAACAAACTCTTGACCTGGACGTGTAATCGATACGCAAAAATGACAGAGCTAATGAACAGCTCCATTAATAAAGATCTTGTCTACAATTGTCAATAACCATCTGGCTTAAGTAATATATTCTCCTTTGTTTCAACAACACTGAGGTCACGGGGGCGCTGGATAACTGTGCGCAGTTTGACTGTCTTGATTGTTTTGGCTCTCAGACCGCCATAGGCTGGGTCGGTCAAGACTGTCAGCTGATACTTAGGAAGCATACAGTATTTTCCAGGCATACTCATCATTACTTTTGCGCCATGAATTATAAATAAAGAGAACACAGTGCGTTCTCACGGTTAGGGGCAAGGGCTCACGGTCCAAGATGAAACTGAATCCCGATTCTCCAGGCACGATCTTGAAACACCTATCGTGTCTGTGCCTCAGACTCGTCATTTGTAAACAGGGGCATATTGCCTGCTTCGTTAGATAGTTTGAAAATTAAATCAGATTGTGCAGAATGCTCATTAGCACACTACCAGGCACAATAAATGCTCACTAGGATTTTCTGAGCTTCAGATCATAAGTTTTTTTTTTTCTTTAGTGAATAACAACCTTCTTTATCTTCAGAATGTGTGTGTGTGTGTGTGTGTGTGTGTGTGTTATGGTCCCTGAAACGTTAAAGTTCCCAGACGTTTCTGCATCCAGACTGATATTTACCTACATGCCATGTACAAATTATTTGCCTCTCAAGTAAAAGTCCTTCGGGAGAGGTATTATTATACGCAGGTTTTTGAAGGTCTCCCTTCATACCTGATCACAGACTATGTTTCCAGGGAGAGTTAGCAAAACAGCGGGGAAGCCGGGTGGCCCTTCTGTGCTTTCACGAGTTTTTTTTTGCACTGACTGACATTTCAATGGTGAGGAGGGGCAGCGAAAGAAAGGAGGCATATTGCCTGCATTAACACCTCACCAGGAGCCTGTTTTGAGGGCCCCCTGGGCCAAAATGCATGCTTCTAGGGGTATTCCCTGAGGCAGAGGTTTCTGACAGTCTAAGAGGGATGCTGGTCCAAAGAAGAACTTTATTAGCAAAGTCAAGGATGCGGTGAAATGACAGGGTGGGGACTGCGAAGTGCTCCATCCCAACACTCTTTCCCAGCACGCTTTTCCCTGGCTTGTCATTATTAGAGCCTCTGGCAAAGCTTACAGGAAAAAAAAAAGGAGGGGAGGAGGAGGAGGAGGAGGAGGAGGAGAAGGAGGGGGAGGAGGAGGGGGAGAAAGAGGAGGGAACCCCTATCAGGAGGCGGGGCCTGTTTTTCCAGCTCTGGAAGCTGAACTGGCCTTGTGGCTTGCTTTTGGCAAGCTTGCTTTTGACAGAATGAGGCAAAGTGATGGCCTGGTTCTGAGGCCAGGACTCAAGAGGCCCATGGAGCTTCCGCCCGCTCCTGGGTGGCCAGGCAGGACTAGCTCATGTGAGCCCGTGGAAGGACAACAGGCATGTGGCGAGGTGCCCACCCCCAGAAACTGACTCACCCTGCCGACACATGAGAAAACCCCACATCGAAGACACCTGCCCAGGGGCTCCTGGGTGGCTCAGTCGGTTAAGGGTCCAACTTTGGCTCAGGTCATGATCTCACGGTTTGTGAGTTCAAGCCCCACGTCGGGCTCTGCGTTGACATCTCAGAGCCTGGAGCCTGCTTCGGAGTCTGTGTCTCCCTGTCTCTCTGCCCCTCCCCTGCTAGTGCTCTCTCTCTCTCTTTCAAAAATGAAGAAGAAGAAGAAGAAGAAGAAGAAGAAGAAGAAGAAGAAGAAGTCACCTCCCCAGCGGAGACTGCCCAAACTACTGCCCCACAAGGACACGAGTTAAATAAATGGTGGTCGCTCATGGCCCAGTTTGGGATGGTCTGTCAAGCAGCAGCAGAGAAGTGATGTAGAGGCAGAAATGGGTATTTGCTGACACTACTCTCCCTCTGTCCTTGCCCTCCTGCCCTCGAATGCCCGGATGCTGTGGCAGCTGGGACCTTCCAGCCATCAAGCAACCATAAGGGAAAGAACAGATCCCCTGTTCTGTCGGGCAAATAAACTCATCTTAGCGGGAGGCTCGTTTTCTGTTACTTGAGCTCAACACAATCCCCATGGGAAGGGGGTGTTCCCGAAACTCTGACTGGAGTTAAGGTGGTCAGTGAGGACAGATGTAGAGTAGCACAGAGACCTGGGGGCATAGAATCAAAGGGCATTCACTCATTCCTTCATTCGCTCACGCACTCATTCGTTATTTTACTCAGTTAAATAGGCGCCAGTGTCTTCCTGCAGACTTGCTAGGGGAGGGAGCCAAGAGGATGGGAATCCTACCTCAAAGGCTCTTCTGGTTGGGAGGGATGTGGGAGTGGCCAAGTCTTCAAAGAATGCTTTCCCCTCAAAACTCAAAAACGTGAAGGAGAGCTTAAACAGAGTCTCGGTTTTATTTTTTATTTACTTATTTATTTTTAATTTTTTTAATGTTTATTTTTGAGAGAGAGAGAGAGCGAGAGAGAGCATGGGGGAGGGGCAGAGAGAGAGGGAGACCCAGAATCCGAAGCGGGCTCCTGGCTCCGAGCTGTCAGCATAGAGCCCGACCCGGGGCTCGAACCCATGAACCACGAGATCATGACCTGAGCTGAAGTTGGATGCTTAACCAACTGAGCCACCTAGGCGTCCCCAGAGTCTTGGTTTTAAAAGATCATATTAATTTTTTTTTTTTTTACCAAGATAAATTTGATCCTTGGGGAACATACATCCTATTCATCTAGAGGCTTCCAGAACTCTACTCCTGAAAAAAAAATAAGACCATTTTGTTCTCAATAATAACGGTTATTTACCTGATACCCACAACGTGTCAGGTGCTGTGCTGGGCACCTCATACACCGCGCGATTCTCACAACAGCCCTGTGTGGTATTATTTTCTTCACGTCAAAAATGGAAACAGAAAGTTGAGAGACTTGAATGGATTCTTTCCCAAAGTCTCAAAGCCGGTAAACTAGAAATGATATTTAAACACAGTTCCACAGATTTCCAAAGCTCATCTTTTCACTACAACTTGCAACAACCTCACATATTCAGAGACAACCTTTTTCTTATCTTCTCTAAATATCTTTGGGGAGGAAAGGGACTATGAGAAACTCACATTCCCTTTTCTAAAGGGAATCATAAAGTGGTGGGCATTCATTAGAGAAAACGGAAGGGGGAGGCACAGTTTTTCTACTCCTTCTAGTTGTTTTTTTTTTCTTAAGCTCCTGTATCCCAGAAAGCCCGGAGACATGTGAACATACCCACTGGACTCCTAGGGGCATGTGTGTGGTGAATAAGACTTCAGATACCCAGAAGAAAATCCTAATCATGTGGTCAGGTCAAAGAGGAAACAAGCTGTTGTTCTCCCCAAGATGGAGCAGTGAGACCAGTGGTTCTCAGACCTTGTCTATTCAGGTGAAGCACCTGGATGACTCCCCGAAACTCAGATCCCCGGACCCCACCCCCAGAGTTTCTAATCAGTAGTTCTCGGGTGGCGTCTGATAAGGTACATTTCCAAGCCATCCCTAGGTGACGTTGATGCGGTAGGTCCAGGGGCCACACTTGGACAATCGCTACCTCCAAAACTATTTCTGGAGCCAACCAGAGTGGCATAGTGTATGCTTGGGGCGTCTCAGACCTAACAGATGCCCCAGAGAGGGCTGATTCGCATCTACCTACAAACCTTCCACATAATCAGTGAGGTTATTGAAGGGCAGTATGTTGGGGTGACCCACTTGCGTAGTGAGGGCCAGGGAAGAAGTTGGACTTTAGAGTCAGACCTTACCCTAAGGCTTATGCTAAGTGGACCTGAGCTCAAATACTAGCCCAGCTGCTTAAGAACTATGCAACATCCCATAATTCCATCTCCATAGTTCCATCTGTCTGAACATCCATCCTCACTTGTACCAAACTTGTAGAACTGTTGTGGGTCTGAAGGAGGACAGAGGTGAAGACCCTGCTGGCCCAAAGCGATGTTCAAGAATTGTTGGGGCGCCTGGGTGGCTCAGTCGGTCGAGCATCCGACTTCGGCTCAGGTCATGATCTCGCGGTTTGTGAGTTCAAGCCCCACCCTCGTTGGGCTCCGTGCTGATGGCTCAGAGCCTGGAGCCTGCTTCGGATTCTGTGTCTCCTTCTCTCTCTGCCCCTTCCCCATTCGTGTTCTATGTCTCTCTCTCTCTCTCTCTCAAAAATAAATAAGCATTAAAAATTTTTTTTTAAAGAATTAATATTGCTTCAGGACACTGGGTAAACTCCCCTAGCCTCCTCTGAGAGAAGGTATTCAGCCGACTCGAGTTATTCTTCCTTACTAGAGCCCACCCCTACAGAGTGGACCTTCAGGGAGGGAGTCATGGCTGGTTTAAAGGTCTGTGAATCAAGGATAGTTCTTGAACCTCTGGAAGATTAAAAGGTTCCCAGGTCTTAACCCACAGCTTGTGGCTGGGCCAACAGAAGGGAATGAGGACAGCTGAACCCTTCCACCAACATGAAGAATTCTGTGAGCCTATGATTTCTCACTCCTTTCTTTCCAACGATGTATAAACTTCCCATCTTGGTGCCTCTGGACTCAGAGAAAGGAAAATGACCAAAGGTATGCGTATCAAAAGTAACACGTGTGGTCACACCAATGGTCTACTCAGGGAAATGGTGGTGGTGTCACTCGGGGGGGGGGGTCCCTGAAACTCTGATCCTTTATGACATGATCCATACATGGTTGGCATGATACCTCAAGAAGTCCTTTCTCAAACAGGCAAGCAGAGGGTCATTATAGCTAGTATTCTCCACAGAACAGTATTGGGAAGGCAAGTTCATTACTGTCTGGCCTAATTAGGTATGGAACTTTTAGATTTTGTACTGGCTTCTTCAAAAAGTTGAAGTTACTTCAGACATTGTAGCTCTAATGGCACGATGGTACATGGGTCTAATGAGTAATTTTATCAAATTAATTATTTCTGAAAGGATACATTTTCATCCTCAGAAAAAAATCACTCCACTTATTTTCTAATGTTTTGTTCTTTGTAACTAATTTCAAAGATCGCCCTGTGCCTGTTCCATTTGTCTGTGAGTCTTGCAATGGCCCCAGTTAAAAGCACTAACATTTGAATTTGACCGAGGCCCCAGTCTTTATGGTCTCTCAGCGCATCCTATCACCCTAGGTGATTAAAGTCACTGGTTGAATTAACTTCAGCTTTAATATCATAGTTTCAATAAAGCAGCTGTGAGCAAGGAAGACAGCTGAGCTTTTCCAAGTGAGAATCATGTGAATTCATCATCAGCCTTCAACCATATCCCACCTGCCTTGATCAGTGGGCAAATAATGGTTCGTACACTGGGGAAGTGTTTTTCTGGGGTCAGTAATGAACGGATGGCTTCAATTTTCCAGAGGTTTCTGTCTAGATCCTTATTATAATTCGACTGAAGCTTCATGCCTGGTACAGAGCCTCATTCCATGGTAACATATCGACTAGGATATCCTTTGAGGGCATGGTACTTAAATAACGTACCCTTTGCAACCATCCACTTGGGTGAGAGCGTATATTAAGAAGCATGATTTAATTATGTATCTTAATTCTTTATGACAGTAGTTCTCAAACCTGAGCATGCATCCCAACTACCTGGAGGGTTTTATTAGAACACACGTCTTTAATCCTGACCTTAGAGTCTCTGACTCAGTAAGTCCGGAGTAGAACCCAAGAACGTGCATTCTACCAAGTTTCTAGCTCATACAGATGTTGTTTGCCTTGGGGCCGCACTTTGAGAACCACAGCTTTAAAGATACCGATACTGCTTTTATTTATTTCTTTTGTTATCAAGCGCTAACGGTTTCTCCTGCGGCATCTAAAGGACAGACTATAGAAGCTACTGCAAAGTCCTTACCTTGCTGGGTACGTTTCTTTCGCAAAACAGTCTGCTGTAGAGAATTTGTTAAAAATGTCAGCTCCCAGTTTCTCCCACTGACCTCAGAGATGGAAAGAGGCAGTGCGGCCCCCTGGTCTGAGCACATCACAGACGTCAGGGAGACCACATCTTGGAAGAGATGGCCATACAGAACCATTGACTCCAAGTCCTAGTTTTTCGAATGGGATGTCACCAATGAAATGGTTCTCTCAAAGGGTGCCAGACTCTAAGAATGAGGGCAAATTCATTTCACGGGAAGGTCCCTGACTGTGTGACAAGGACCCCCCCCGTTCTAATTTTCTTCATGGGGAAGGGGACTGGACACACCCCACAGGGCGTGTGGGTTAACCCCCAAATAACCATCAGGTAAGGACAGGAAGAGGTATCATTAACAGGAGTATTTCAGACTCAGAAACCACCAGCCAAATTTCTTACTCCCAGTCTTATATGCAAAGGAAATAAAATCCTAGGAAAACAGCAGCACTGTTCTCATTATGAAAAAAAAAATTAATTTGCATCTAAGGATAAGTTGTCCATTGAAGGTTCCTGACTCTCTATTTCCTGACAGATGAGTATGTCTGTCTGTGTGTGTGTATTTGAGAAAGAAAAAAAAAAGTCAACTGGTATACCTAAAATTTAGGGACTACTATTCTGATGAGATGTAAAAACTCTTGCTTCCAGGGGTCAAGTGAGGTCTCTTACTTACTCACACATGAACTATGGGGGATGTTAACCGAGTCATATTGACAGAGCTGATTAATGTTCTATCCTAGAAGAAGCCCGTTCTCTGGCAGTATAGCAGTAAAGAGCACAAACCCAAAGCCAGTCCGCTGGTCCCAGTAGAGACCCGCCATGTTTACTAGCTGTATAATCTTGGCCAAGTTACCTACTCTCCCTGAAGCTTTAGTTTCCCCACCTATAAAACTGAGATGCCAACGGTACTTCCATCATAGGGCTGTTCTGTCGAGCAAATGAGTTAATACATGTAAACCAGTGAGAAGAATTCTTGGCACATAGAAAATACTATATAAATACTAGCCATTATTATTTATGTCCAAATACTGCACCATCCCTCTCCTTTTGTTCTATGCAAATTCTTCATGCTAATGCTATTTAGATTGGCCAACATCCAAAATGTAGACTTCTGCCATAATTATCTACATATGGCAGCAGGACCATTCCAGAACCACCCTAATGACTTTGATTAGAACCAATCACCTGTGCCTATTTACACAGCAGCATGATTGGCAGGGTTTTGGAAGGCCTGGGTTTTCCAATTATACTCTTGTTGGGTATGGACTGGTTTGGGGACATATGCCAGTCGGAATCATGCTAACGCAGATCAGCGCCTGTACGTTTTACACAACCCAGTAGAGAAAGCAGAAAAAAAAAAAAAAAAAAAAAGGAAAGGAAAGCAGAGAGGAACTGGTGATTTATTCAATGAGTGTTGTTTGACCCTCTGCTCTGTTCTGAGCTTGGTGCAAGACGGCGTAGACTGAGAGGTGGGCACTTCCCACTCTCAGGAAGCTCACAGTCTCGTGGGAGAAGCACATTAGAGAATCAGCAAATTCCAGGGGCGCCTGGGGAGCTCAGTCGGTTCAGCGTCTGACTTCGGCTCAGGTCATGATCTCAGGGTCCGTGGGTTCGAGCCCCGCATCGGGCTCTGTGCTGACGGCTCGGAGCCCGGAGCCTGCTTCGGACTCTGTGTATCCCTCTCTCTCTGCCCCTCCCTGCTCACGCTCTGTCTCCCTCATTCTCTCTCTTTCTCAAAAATAAACAAACACTGAAAACAAAAATTAGAAAATCAGCAAATGCTGCACATTACACTGTGGATGGTGACAGACATCCCCCTGGGCTACTAGAAGAGCACACAGGTGTTACAACCACGGTGCCTATCTTGGTCTGGGGAGGGGAGGTCCTCCCCAAGTCCAGAAAAAAGGAGCCAGAAGACAGGTAGGAGGCAGCCATGCCAGCAAGGTGGGCAAACGCATCACAACAAGTTCAGAAATACAGATGTACAAGTTCAGAAATACAGAGGACATTGAGGAAGGGAGAAGATGTAGGGCAGCAAGATCCTAAAATCCCTTCCAGTTTTTAAGGAAGTCAAGACTGGTGGGACCGTACAAGAGGTTAATCCCAAGCATGGGGTGTGTCTATGCACCACATGCCTATGTGGTTGTGTAAGGGTACAACACAGACTTGCCCGGGAGAGGGAGAGAAGCCAAGAAACCATGAAGCAACAACTGAGAATTAATTTTCTGTGCAGAGAGAATGTACTGGGTGTACTGTCTTTGCTAATATTGCTAGCTATTGGTTACCTGCAGAAAGGGATGGGTTGCGACGAGCTCTTCTGTGATGATAATATGTATTGTCTAGCTCTCTGGAGAAAAATGTGCAGTGCCCAGCTGGTTGGAAAATGGATTTTGGAGAGTAGGTAGCAGGTCCACGGGCGGGATGGGAGATAAGGAGCTCAAACACAGACCCGGTCTGCTAGGAAACGGCTCTTGGACCGGTGGTTCTCAACCGGGGCTGCGTAAAGTTACCACCTGGGAAGATTTAGAAATTCCTGATGTGTGGGTCCCAGCGCCACAAACTATAGATTCGTTGGCTGGGGTTCAGGATATTTAAAAGCTCCCCAGATGAATCCGATGTGCAGCCGGTGTTGAGAACCCTAACCCTATAGCTCTGTTACCTACAGTTTGTCCCCGGACCGGGACCAACCAACCCCGGGCACCTGTCAGAAATGCCACGTCACGGGCTCACCCCGAGTCTACTGGCTCAGAATCTGCATTCTGACAACATCCCCGGGGGATTCAAAGGCACTTGCGACTCTGAGAGGCCCCGATCACAGCGGCACATTGGAATCACCTTGGAAGCTTATCAAAAGGACAGATTTACGCCTCTATCGATTGTGATTCAGGAGGTCTAGAAAGAAGCCTTCAATCTGCCTACACTTTTAAGTTTTGATGAGTGCGACAAACAGCTGGTGTTGAGAGCCACTGTACTACTGTGCGGGTCCAGTTGGACAGAGGACCCATGATGGAGGGATGTGGGTAAGACTGCTCTGCGCAGAGAGCTGGGGAGGGAGACCGATGCTTCTGGAAGAAGGGCGGTTCCACACGGAGAAGGGGGGGTATCATGTGGCACGAGGATTTCGAGGGAGGGCCGCACAGCCCCGTGTGATTGCCGCAAGAACAGATGGAGATAAGAAACCCAGAGGTGAGGTCATTCTTGAGCTGTAAAATGACTCACAATTTCCATGTGATTCTCCAGAAAGGATAGGCGAGGGGCCAAGAGTTTGCATCTCCCTGTGCTCGTGTGTGTGTGTGTGTGTGCACGCGTGCACGCACATGCGTGTGTGTGTGTGTGACAGGCCATTACTGTGTGCCCTTGAGCATCCTGTGGCTGTTATGAGAACATCTCTCCAGTTGAGGGGCATCTGTGATTCATGCCTCACACTGACCTCCTTTGGCGTCTGGCCTGCAGCTTGTAATTGATAGAGAGTTCCAGGCCTTTCTAAGCAGTGACAGGGCAGTAGGAGGTGGCCAGCCAAACGTAGGGAAAGAATCATGGGAGTTAAGCAGAGGCATTTTCTTTCCTCTTCCTCCACTAAGAAGGAGCTAGAGGCAGCATGGTATCTGAGCCGGCGGGGCGCTAGGACACAGAGGCACAAGGTCCCTGGACTGTCTCCATCCTCATTCTGGTTTTTGAGGGGAGGGGGTGGATCAGAACCCCGCTCCACATCCCCTGGCAGGTTGCCCAGGCAGGTTCTCAGCGACAGACGCTTCCACGGTCTGGCACAGGGTCAAATGCACAGAATGAGCAAATGAACAAATGGGTGGTTGAGTAAGTGAGTGAATTACAGGTTTGCTGCCCCTAGCACGACGACTCTTTTCATCCAAAAGAACAAAGAAAAAAGTCTCAGGATCACCTGTGCCAGGAGCTTTTTCATTGAGTCTGGCTTTGATCTCCCTAGAAGCTGCTCGAGATTTTTCTTTTTCTTCTGACAGAACACCTCGCTTCTTTGGCTGAAGTGTATAATTTCCCACCTAGCTCTCGAGGGGTGCCTTGGTGCTCATGAAGAAAGCAGGTGTTGAGAGTTTCACATGCCTGGGGCGTGGCCTCAGGGCCTTGGGCACCCTTCCTGCTGTCCCTGCCTCCGGGTTTCCAGGTGACTGTGCTCCTGAGTGGCCCTGGTGGCACCTGCCCGGGACTGATTGACAAGAGGCCTCTGGGAATACCACCCAGCCCTCCTTCCTCTCTGCGTCCAATTACCCAGGGAGGGAGCGGACTGAGAACATATTTAGAAAATGTGTTCATTGTTGCTTTTAAAAATCTCCTCTGTAATTAGGTACTACGGGGGTAGTCAACCACGAAAAGCCACAAACCAGTGCTGTCAAGTTCCATAAAACAAAAGAGAAACCAATTAGTCAAAAAGGAGAAGAGCCTGGCTGAGCCCCAGCACCTGTCGCAGCCACTCCTCGCCCACACCCATCCCAAGGCCAGCGTTGACTCACGCAAGCCCACTGTGCCCAGGCACTTCCAGACCCACACAGCGTGGACGGGAGGTGGCGGAGTCTCTGACCTCTCTCCTGAGAATCTATCTCGTCACTACCAGGGCTGGCAGTTTTCGTTGGGCTCCCCTAAGAAAGTTCCAGAAGGAGCCCCCTGAACCTGCCAGTTGCAAGATGATACAATCAGATTCTCGGCACTTTGCACACTGTAGTGGTTCCTGGGAAGTAACTGTGCCCGTAGGAAGAGGGAAAGGGGTGCAGAGACTTGCCCGGACCCCATCTTGTTCCGTGATGGCTTCTGAACTTTCTCTGGTGAAATCGGGGTCTTGGGAGTGATTGTTCTCTAACAAACCGAGAGATTCCTGTGAATATGAATTTTAGGTAGAAGTCTTACTTGGGTTAGCATGACCCCCAAGAAGCGTGGTCTCTCGGGGCACTCCCTCTCTGGGACCCCAAGCTGCATGGGATAGGTTCTCTTGCAACACCCCCTCTCCATCCACAAGGGAGCTGCTTCAGGGTTCCAACCAAGGTCAAGGATAGGAGGCTGGGAGGCAGCCCCTCCAGGGGGTTCCAGGCAGAGCATTACAATTCTCTCCACAAGTTACCAGCACTCCAGGTACTTCTGTGACCCTGACCCCAAAGATAGAATCTGCACCTCTTGGCATCTTCCCATTGGCATCACTGCTGGCTCCTTTACGGGGGACTCAGCGCCTGAGAGTTGCAGCCTACAGGTTCCACCCGGAAGTGACACAGCCCATCCTATTCACTAGCGGACCTGGCTTTCCTTCTGTCCTGGTGCAAGAATAATATATCTTTGCTCTCCCAAAGTTTGGCACAACCACATGACAAACGAGGGGAAGCCACATGTACCACATCGGAGTGGAGCACTTAAGAGCTGGGGTGCCATTTTCTCTGCACCTCTTCCCCTCCCTCATGAGCTGAGAAGGACAGTGTTTGAATCGGACAAGGTGACTCAGTAAAGAATGTAAAGCTGTGTTCTCTCACAAAGTCTGAAAGGCACAGAATACCTCCCAAGAGGTGAGGGAAAGGGGTCTGGGGCCAGAAAGCACAGAAAACAGCAGTTCTGAGGTCTGCATCTCAAGAACTGTGGGTGTTGATGGGCACATGGAGGTAACCAGGATCAAACAGGTAAGAAACCTCCTGTTTTAATGGAGTTGAGCTGCCAAAGGAACAGGGAGCCTGACACTCTTCAGGACATGAGAGAATCCCTAGGCCTCTGACTCTCTAGGGCAAGCGGGTGGGTGGAGAAGGCTGTGGGGTTTCCAAGGAGGACATATTTCAGACATGGCCAAGGAAGATCATGGAAAATGAGGAACTTGCAGAGGGCTCGGCCATAAGCCATGGCAAATGCTGAACAAGGAAGCCCCTCCAGAAAGCAAAATTGCAGCCTAATCAAGGGCACCTGGGTGGCTCAGTTGGTTAAACATCAGGCTCTTGATTTCGGCTCAGATCATGATCTTGCAGTTCATGGGCTTGGTGCTGACAGTGTGGAGTCTGTTTGAGATTCTCTCTCCCTCTTGCAAAATAAATAAATAACAAAAAAAAAAAAAAAAAGAACTGCAGCTTAATCAAAGGACATTCCCCAACCCATATCAGGGACCCTCACAATGTCTGCTCAGACAGGTTTCAAAATTGCTAAGGACCAATGCCTATAAAGTGCCCCCTTTCTTCATCCTTCTGAGTGCAGTGTTCATTGTAGATTCGCTGTCCATAGTCCACCATATCAGTGTGCTTGGGGAGAAGCATGGATTTTTAGTTTATAGATCTCTAGAACGACTAAGAACAGCCCTCCGCCTGGGTGGCTCTGTCAGGTAAGTGTCCGACTTTAGCTCCAGATCACAATATCATGGTTCGTGAGTTGAAGCCCACATTGGTTCTGTGCTGACAGCATGAAGCCTCCTTGGGATTCTCTCTCTCCCTCTCTTTTTTTCTGCCCCTACCCTCCTCTCTTTCTCTCACAAAATAAATAAACTTAAAAAATAAAAAAATAAAACAGTCCTCTATAGGTCTGGACTTGGATGGGGGTAAAACTCTTGGACGTTGAAGTTCATGGAAGAAAGCCAGACATATATGCAGTAATAAAGTAAGAGTAGGATTTAAAGTAAGCGGAAAGGTGCGAAACCAAACATTTTAGGTTTCATGGAGGCAAAATAAACACTGTACATTCAGTGAAAGATTGAGTATACCAGCAGGCTACTCATAACAGGGCTGAACTGAGTAGAAGGACAATCAGAATGACTGGGAAGGTGGAGGACACGGAATGCCTAGGTGAATAGAAGAAATGCAGGAAATGGGAGCCACTCTAGGACTCTCAGCCACTCTGAGCAGGAGTCTGGTTTACTGAAAATGATATTGAAGAAGGATTAATCTGGCAATGGACTGTGGGAAGGTGCAGGGCACACACAGAGTGACAGGCAGAGAGTCCAGTTAGGCAGCTATTAAATTGGGAAGGAGCTGACAGAAGTCTTACTGGGGAAATAGACAAATATGAAAGATTCAAAAGATGGGCTGAGGATGAACCAACAGAACAAGGATGGAAGAAGCAGGAGTACATATCAAAAGAATCGAGCAAAAGTGATGCTCCGGCTCTCGGTCTGGGCAGCTAAAAGAACATCATGTCAATGAATTTTCACCAAAAATAGAGTCTGTTTTGCAGGCAAGCGGCAGGTTTGCCATAGGACGTGCTGAGTTTGGGGTGATGGCACAAAATGCAGGCAGGTCTCTACCTTTCCCACTTCTAGGGCCACTTCTCTGCGAAGAGGCTTTCATCAGTGAAGTTCATCCAAAAGGCAAGAAGGGCAAGAGAGATGGGCTTTGGGACATTTGGCTACAAGTGTTGTGAGGAGTTGTGCATGTAGGTACATCCTCTAAGGGAAAGTTTTAAGAAAGAGAATAGAGGGTTAGCACAGAGCTTGGAAAATGTTCAGGCCAATGGGGTGATGGAAGGGAAACTACACACAGAAAAGGAGGCAAAGAAGGCACGTTCAAAAGAAACTGTAGTCTACCATCATGAGAGATGATTTTCAAGTAAGAGAGGTAAGTCCATAGTAGGAAATTCTGGAGAAAAGGCAAAACAAGAAGAATGGAGACTAAGAGAAGTCCTTAGATCTGGAGATTCATTTTGCATCAGGGACCTCTGCCACGGGAGTTTAGGCTAGTTCTTTGCCTGAGAGATCCAACACCATCTGCTAGAACCTTCCATGTGGCCCAGCATTCCCAAAGAAGTTGCTCTGATTCCTGTCCTCCTGCATCTACCACTCTAGTAAAATGAGGACAGGGTGATGACACACTTCCATAGTTGTCAGTGACATAATATTTAGTCCTATACGCAATTAGTTGGAATTAATAATCACCAGTTAGGGGTTTCCATAGTCAGCAGCAAAAGTAGGAAGTGACTACTGTATTACACAAGAGGCCGTGCACTGTGGCTGAAGTAACACACTGATTCACATGTGTAGCTCTCTCTATGCACCTGTATATTCCATGAACCTTGTCCATCTCTGTTGTCTAATGCAACTAAAAGCTTTATAATCACACATCCCTGGCCTTAACTCCAGTTCTGTTATTTCTAGCTGTGTGCTCAGCATAGCCAGAAAATAGAAAATGCCCAGATATTAAATTATTTTTAATAAAATACACACACACACACACACACACACACACACACATATATATACACACACACACACACATATATATATAACAAATCTCAGAAAGTTCTCTTTCCACTCCTGCTCTAAGCTGTATGGTGAACAAGAATAGTCTGGAATAAAACGTGTGGAAGAGAGAAGAGGGGAGATTGTGGCAGGCCTAAGAACAATCTAAAACTACTGTTGGAATAGAAAGGTTCATCCTGAGAATAAAAACACGGAAAAGTGTCCTGATAGGTCAGAGTACTAACTACACACCAATCAACATGGCAGTCCTCTATAGCATTGTTTCTGGACAAGAAGGAGGTCAAAAGGGAGAGAGAGAGGCTCTTTGGAGACTGGCTGGCAAAGGAGAAAAGAAGCACAGGGATGGGGAATGGGATCCTGTAAAACAAAGGGTAAAACTCTCAATAATAGGGGCACCTGGGTGGCTCAGTTGGTTAAGCCTCCAACTCTTGGTTTCAGCTCAAGTCATGATCTCAGAGTTCATGGGTTTGAGCCCTACATCAGGCTCTATGTTGGCAGTGTGCAGCCTGTCTGGGATTCTCTCTCCCCCTCTCTCTCTGCCTCTCTCTCTCTCACTCAAAATAAATAAATAAACTTAAAAAAAACTCTCAATAATGAAGCTGATTAGAAAAATTGTACTTTCTACATTAATGGAAAAGGCTACCTTTAAAATAGGAATCTTCTACACTGCCCCACATCAAAAAAAATGGGATAGAAGAAATATGAATAAATACATACAAATCTTTAAAAAAACAAATGAGAATCCAAACACCTCTACTGATGATAATTTTCTTCCAACCGTACATGAAAGTAAGTACAAAGGAGAAGGCACTGAACATGACATTCTGGAATGAATTAAACAGCCTTAAATACACACTTGTAGTTATAAAGAATTCTTTGAAAGAGAAATTCAAAAATTAAAAATAAACAGCAAAAAAAAAAAATTAAAGAGGATTTACTGAAATCCGGAAAGAAATGGAAGAAAAAAGAAAAAAGAAAGACTAAAGCACAAGATGCCTAAAAGAGAACAGGGTCACAATAAAACATATGAAAGGCATTGAGGAAAGGCAAAAATTGCAGCCATGACAGTGAAATAAACCAAAGAAAGCAATAAGAATTAGAAAGTGAATACACTGGAAGACAGAAAAAACAAAAACAAAAACAAAAACACAGCATACCTATAATTAGGGTACCTTAAGAAGAAAGACAAAACTGGGTAAGAAAACTATTATATAGGGGCGCCTGGGTGGCTTGGTAGGTTAAGCGTCCAACTTCAGCTCAGGTCATGATCTCACGGTCCGTGAGTTCGAGCCCCGCGTCGGGCTCTGTGCTGACAGCTCAGAGCCTGGAGCCTGTTTCAGATTCTGTGTCTCCCTCTCTCTCTGCCCCTCCCCTGTTCATGCTCTGTCTCTCTCTGTCTCAAAAATAAATAAATGTTAAAAAAAATTAAAAAAAAATTAAAAAAAGAAAACTATTATATAAAAACACAATTATGTAAGCCTTTCTTTAAACCAAAAGAAGATCTGATGGTACATTCCGAACGGCCAAAAGGCACTGGGTGACGTACTCAGAATGATCATCTGTGATGTCATAGTAAAACTAACAGAAAGCTCAAGGCTTTTAAGCAAAAAGAGCAAATAACTTACAAAATCAGAAGAATCAGACTGTCATCAGACTTCTCAAAAAATAGCATACAATAGCATGCAAAGGCCACAATGCAACAGTGTTTTCAAAAACGCGAGGAGAGAAAGTATAAACCTAGAATTTTACAACTGGTCAAACTTTTCTTTAAGCATCATGGCTACGGAACAAATTTCAAGGAACGAGAACTTAGGGGATTCTGTATTCATGAGCCCTTCTCAGGCAATCTATTGGGATATGAATTTCATCCAACCAAGAGATGACTGGGCAAACCTCAGAGGAAAAATAATGATGAGCAGAGATGGGGGAGAGAAAGAGAGAGAGAGATTGAGAAAGAGAGAGACTGAGAGAAATCTAAAAGGTTAAAACACAGGTAGGTAAGAGGGTTCATGACAAATGTACAGGTGCTATATGTGACAAAGTAGAAATAAACCAACTAAAATTGGGAGAAGACAGCAGAATATATGTACTCATTGTTGTATAGGCAAAAGGCATAAGTTAAAGAATATCAACAAAAAAGGGGTGCCTGAGTGGCTCAGTCGGTTAAGTGTCCGACTTCGGCTCAGGTCATGATCTCGTGGTTTGTGGGTTGGAGCCCGCGACGGGGTCTGTGCTGACAGCTCAGAGCCTGGAGCCTGCTTCCGATTCTGTGTCTCCCTCTGTCTCTCTCTGCCTCTCCCCCACTCATGTTCTGTCTCTCAAGAATGAATAAATGTTTAAAAAATTTAAAAGAAAAGAATATCAACCACAACAAAAAACAGATAAACCAGATGAAAAAGATTAAATTTAAACACATGGGACTAAGGAGCATTGAATGGTAACTATTAGGAAAAGAAAAACAACCCAAAACAAACAAAACAGACAAGCAAAACATAATAACAAATACCAAAATTTCAAAAATAAATTGGAAAAAATACATATCTTGTAGAAAAAGTTACTAATAAGTTACCCTCAAAAGCACTAGGCCCTGATGGTTTTATAAGATAATTATTTCAAATTTTCAAAGACTGGATAGTCCTAATGCTGTTCCAGAGCATTGTTCCAAAGCATTGAAAAGGAAAGAAAGTTCCCAATTCCTTAACAAACCCAGCGATACTTGCTTTAATAATGCTGATACGAAACATAAAGACAGCACAAGAAAGAAAACAATACACCACTATCATTCATTAATATTGATACAAAAATACTAAATGAAACATTCATAAACAAAGTCCAATATTAAGAAAATAATATATGACCCGGTGGGATTCATTCTAGGAATGCAAGATTAAGTCAATGTTAGGAAGTCTATTAATATTATACACCATATTAGTAGATCTAATAGAATAATCATAGATTATATCTCCATCAGTGATGAAAAAGCCTTTGGCATTCAATACCCATTCTTGATTTAAGGAATTGAGGGATATTTTTAACATGAATTAATCTGAACCAGTTATCCATCTATCCATCCATCCATTCATCCATCCATCCATCTTCTATTTACAGACCTTGGTCCTAAAGACAGTATCTTAATGGGAAAGCTCTAGAGCATTTTCTCTAACAGTGAAACAAAGCTAGGATGCCTTCTATCTCCATTAGTATTCAACACTATACTAGTGGTATTAAGCCAATACAGTCAGATGAGCTAAATCAATTAGAGACACAGGGGTAAAGGAGAGGCAATATGCATATGATATGCATATGATATGTGTCAATGATAAAAATCTGGAATGTCAATACTAAAAATAAGCCAAACAATAAAATAAATCACTAAGACAGCAGGACATATAATTAACACACAGAAGTCAATGGCCCTCACATGCACAAATATAATCCGTCAGAGGTCATAAAGGTAGAGAAACTGTTGTTACAAACAGCAACCAAAGTGTTCAAACATGTAGAAATAAAGCTAACAACATCTGATCCTGGACCAGGAAAAACATTTTTCTTTTGTTGTGAAGGACATTAGTGATGCATTGAAATAAAAGCTGTAGATTAGGTAATGGTATTTCATCAATGTTAACCTTCTGTTTTGATAATCATACGGTGAATATGAGAATGTTTTTGATTTTAGGAATTACTTACTTATGTATTTAGGGATAGAGGGGCCATCATATCTTCAAATTACTCCCAAATATTAAAAAAAAAAAAAACCTATATATAGGGGCACCTAGGTGGCTCAGTTGGTTAAGCATCCAACTCTTGATTTCAGCTCAGGTTGTGATCTCACGGTTCATGGGATCGATCCCCACATTGGGCTCTGTGTTGACAGCCTGCTTGGGATTCTCTCTCTCCCTCTCTCTCTCTCTCTGCCCCTCCTCTGCTCATGCTCACTCATGCTTTCTCTCTCTCAAAATAAATAAGTAAACTTTTGGGGTGCCTGGGTGGCTCAGTTGGTTAAGCATCCGACTTCGGCTCAGGTCATGATCTCACGGTCTGTGAGTTCGAGCCCCACATCAGGCTCTGTGCTGACAGCTCAGAGCCTGGAGCCTGCTTCAGATTCTGTGTCTCCCTCTCTCTCTGCCTCTCCCCTGCTCATGCTGTCTCTTTCTGTCTCAAAACTAAATAAAGACATTTTAAAAAATTAAAAAATAAATAAATAAGTAAACTTTAAAAAACCTATATATGTATTTTTAGAAAACATATATATATATGATGTTATATTTGTGTCATATGATGTTAAATGTATATGTGACATGTTACATATATCTATTTATCTATCTATGGAGAGATAAAGTAAATGTAAAACATTTAAAAGATTAAAAGTCAGTAAAAAGAAAGTAATCGGTGGGCCTAATACCGATTATATAAATTATGGTATGATAGGATGGATTATTAGGCAGCCACTGGTGGGGGCGGGAGGGAAGATTGATCTAGAATGAGATCCAAGCTGTATTAAGTTTAAAAAGCAAGGAGCCAAGTGATGACTATATTGTACTTTTGTATTTAAGAGCATATGATTGCAGTCGTAAAAAGTACTGTGAAACAAAAAATGGAGAAGTATCAATTCCCACAGAGGTCTGAGCGGGTGGAGAACAGCTCTGCAGACGACTCAGGTCACGGGGAAGTACCTTCCCACCCGTCACCCTGTGCTTCAACACACATACATGAGTCCCAGAACATCAGGACTAGAAGGTACCTTGTTTTTGTTTTTTTTTAATTTTTAATGTTTACTTATTTTTTGAGAGAGAGAGAGAGTAAGAGAGAGAGAGACAGAGTGCAAGCAGGAAAGGGGCAGAGAGGGAGACGCAGAATCTGAAGCAGGCTCCAGGATCCGAGCTGTCAGCACAGCCCTACACCTGACGTGGGGCTCGAACCCACAAACCGTGAGATCATGACCTAAGCCAAAGTTGGAGGCTCAACCGACTGAGCCACCCAGGCGCCCCAGGACTAGAAGGTATCTTCGAGAAAAGTTTCCAGGTAGAGAGATGCAACCTGAGAGGGGAAGGAATTTTCCCATACATTCACCTGCAACAACACAGGTCTCCCGACTTCCAGTGTAGTGTTTCAATTCATTCATTCACCCATTCATTCATTCACTCATTCACTGACTATATCCACTGAACACCAACTGTGTGCCAGGCACCGTGTTAGCCACGGGGGACACATGGTAAACACCTCCAGACAAGGTGCCTCATCACATGGTTAGCAGCACAGACAGGCATCAGGCAAGGCATCGCACAAATTAAAAATAATTTTTTGAAGAGTACGGAAAGGAAATATTAAGGGTGAAATTAGGAACTACGATGGAAAGTCGGATTTCCATTTGATGGCCAAGAAGAGTAACCTGAAGAAGGGAGATTCAAGCAGAGAGCTGAACAATGAGTAGGCTGGTCTAATAAAGACCACAGGGGAAGAACATTCCAGACAGAAGGAACAGTCTGAGCCCAGCTCCTAGGGAGGGAAGAAGAGGAAGGAGCCTGATTCTGACTGAAGTGCAGTGAACAGGTGGGGCTCCAGCAGTAAGCGGGGGCCAGATGGTGCAAGCCTTGAATGCCGCGTGTTTGCTCTGTTCCTGGGTCACATTGTCAACGGAGAGACAGAGGAAGGAAGGAAGGGTATACACACATTGCCGCTTAAGAGTTTTGAACTCAGTGTTTTTATGACTCACAAGTGCCTTTCTGAAGTGTCGGGGTTAATATTTAGGACTCTGGCTCCAGCAGAGAGCCTTTGAGGTTTTGTAAAGCGAAGAGTGACAAGAGGTCTAAGCTTCAGGTTAGGTTAGGTCCATTGGATTAAATCAGGTTAAATTCGGTTACAATACGGTTGATCACTCTGGTGGCTCAGCAGGACAGGACGTGGGGGACAAGCATAAAACTCCATTCGGGGGTGGGGGGGGATGTCTTTGAGAGTTGTCTAAATGCAAAGGGAGGGAGTCATGGACCAGGATGCCGGATTAAGCAAGTAGTGAGCAAGGTCAGGAGACCGGAACGGAACGGAATGGTAACGCACTTGGATGTGGGTGGTGAGGGAGGAAAGATACCAAGGACAGCAGCAGGATTCTGCCTGAGCCCCGAAGTAGCCAGAGGGGCCACGGGCTGAGGGCCCCTTGCCTTCATCTGCACAAACATAAGTTTCTGTCAAACCTGTCGCGCGATTCAATCAGGGCGCAGCTGGTGTCCATCCCATCGGCCCCATCCATTTCAGTTGAATGGATTCAGGGTTTGGGCATCTGCGTTCAAGTGCTCTTAGTGAAAAAAAAAAAAAACCAGAAAACCATTATGCTCCCCCAGAATTACTCTCCCAGGGTAAAAGACACAGGATTCATTGGAAAGCATGATGATGATAACAGGAGTCTGACATCCATCCTATTCAAGGAATGAATACCTGATGAGCTCTGGCCCCCGTGAGCCCGATTGCACATTTATGCATCGCTGGTGGAAGGGCCTTCAGGTACGAACCCTGAACCATCTGCTGTTAACCTCAGGAAATAAAATCACCTCCCTCCAGCATCAGGCCCATATCCCGAGGGTCTTTACGCATATAGAGCATGTAGAGCGTGGGCAGGAGAACAGGTCACTCTGAGAACACTCGGGGGCATTCAGAGAACAAAGGGCCCTCTGAATCTTCAATGCTCTGGCTTGCTTGAGGAAACTGAGGCCTGACACAGAAAAAACTAAGTCAGAAAAACCGCAGGTAAGGGGGTAATTGAGTCTCCACAGAACACCGGCTCCATGAGCCCACCCGATGCCTTTTCAGCCTTGCGGTCAGCTGCCCCAGGATCGACGCCCGGAGGACACGCTTAGTGGGGGACATAGAGGCAGGGAGTTGCCCCTAAGTTGGCTGTGTCCACCTCTGCCCAGGGAGAAGGAGTCTACCTCGCGCAGGGACCTGCCTGGTGTGTGCCTGGTTTAGGTTTGCTCTCAAAGGCAGGAGGGGAGTAGAAAAGCACAGGAGAAGGTGGGTAGTGGTAACCAGCTAGAATTCTGACCTCAGCCTCTATTTTGTCCTCCTCTGCCCTGGGAGGACTTAGGACACTTCCTCCAACCCACCTTTCCAGGGTCATTTCCAGGACCCTGCCTCCTACAGGCATTGTAGGACGCCTGCCTCCTACAGGCGTCCCGTGGCCCCATCACTTCCCTGTACCCCAGTAAAGGGGGTCCTATGTCCCATCCCTTTGGCCTTTCCCTTCTCCGTGTCTTTGTTCCCGAGGCATCCCCACCCACAATGCCCACCCTGCCCCACTCTTGTCACATTCTTCCTGCCCTTCAAGGGCTACCTCAAGTTCTCTACGAGGGCCATTTTAGGTCTCCTCCACTCGGAGAAAAGGCTTTCCTTCTTTAAATCCTCCCCCACACTCCTCGCGATAGATTTTATGGCACTTCCCTTTTGTCTGGCAGGGAAGCTACCTCAAGGAAGCCTGGCATCGTTTTTCTCATCCTCGCTCAACCCATAGTTAAGTTCCCCCGAATTGGACAGATCCCTGTGATTCCGACATCTGGGACAGGTCGCTCAGGTCTTAGGAGGTCTCTCTGCATCCCTGTTCAGAGCTCAGGTACTCCTCTTAGGGAGGAACTCTTTCCCTCCCCAGATGCAAGACACAGTGGCGTTTGGTATGCAGTGACTTCACGGCTAACGAATCTCAGAAATGGAGGTGACTTTGAAGACCATGCGGGGGACTGCACTTAAAGCCTTCCAGGGCAGTGCTGCTCAAACTTTCGGGTGCATGTGAATCGCCCGGAGATCTTGCTAACATGCAGATTCTGAATCAGGAGGTTTGGGCTGCAGCCCAAGAGTCTGCATTTCGAACCAGCTCCCAGGGGATGCCCACATGCTGATGCCAGGATTACCCCTTGAACAGTAAGGTTCTCCAGCATCTTAAGCTACGACGATATGAAAAGCTACCACTGCTTGGTGCTTTGCACTCTGGCACGTTATCTGGTGCCACCTGCACAGCAGCCCTGCATGGTAGGAGGTACTAATATCTTATGGATAATAAGATGGACGTCACAAAAGTCAAGGTCACATGGCTAGCATGGGACAGAGCCAGGAGTAAAGGAACCCGTCTGACTCCAGCGACTCTCTCCTTCTCGGCACGTTCCTCCTTCCATAATTATCTAATGAGGGAAGTTTACATCACTATCTGGAGGGCAGGAAGACCGAGGCTGAGGCCATGACTCCAGGCAGGAAGGGCTGGGATATCCTTACTCTGCCTCATCCATGATCTGCACAGAAGTGGAGTCCCAGAGTTATATGGTTATGTTCCAGAGAGTGGTGTCCTGAGAACTGAGATCATCAGGATTCCGTCCCACTTCGGGGCCGCCGTGAAATCCTGGCAACCGTTCTTTGAGAGGCCACCTCCTGGCCACAGACTCCTGCTGGCGTAGGGGTGACCCAGCACTTTCCCGGACTTGAGAGCCCCATCAGCTAAGCTGTCAGGGTTCAGGAGACTCTTGGCAGTGAGCAGCAGAGAATGAGAGGAAGCCAACTGCCAACAGCTGGCTCCCGAGAAGGGAAGATTCCCGAGGTGGATGACCAGTCAGTGCCAAGCCCAATGCCAGGAAGAGGCTGCGCTGGCCACAAACCTGCCCCTGGGGCCAACTTGAGCCATGGGTCGTGGCGAGAGGAAACTCAGATTTGGCACTAGCAAGAGATTAGAAAATAAGAAGAATGTAGCCCAGAGCTGGTAGAACTCTGAGCACACCAGCCTCTGGGAAAACCAAAGAGCTTGATCCTCTCTCCTCTCCCAATGGGGACTTAAAGAGACACCAAGATTCAGGGTGCTGAAGGCTTTCTGTGGGCCTCCCCTCCCGCCTGAGCAGAAAAGGAGTCAGGCTGGCAGAAGCTGAGGAGCGATGCTTCACTGATTTCAATGTGCCAACAAGACATCCCTTTTGCCTCACTGCCGGAGACATCCATCTGGGTTACTCCTCTTTTGAGTAGAACATACACGTACCCTGCAGGAGAGTTGAAATTTCCCAGGGCACCATAGTGTAATGATTAGCACTCTGGACTCTGAAATTTCCCAAGGCAACTTCCCAGTGCATCCTGACCCCTCCTTTGCCCTGGGGATTTTTCTCAACACCATGATTTGCTGAGGCAGTGTGGGTTGGGTGACGACTTAGATGCCGCATCGCCTGCCCGTGTGTGCCATTTTGACCCAAGCACTGCCCTTAGAACACGGTGAACCTGAGAGGATGGCCAAGTTATGAATCGACTTCCTCAGGGCCTCAAAGTGGGTCTCTCATGGAGAGTAGGGTGGGCCTACCTTAGAAGTGGACCCTTGGGTGGCTCAGAAAGTTGGCTCTGATGGGTATCGTGTTCCTCAGCATCCTCTGCAAGGTTTAACCGCTACCAAAACTAACCTAGGTGACGACAGAGTCCTCAGTAAGACTGAGGAGGGACATAGCACCCTTTCTGCTTCTTGGAGGTGGGGGGGGGGGTAGTCATGGGTGTTCTTGTTTGCAGGACCAACTTAGGAAAGAGTAAATTGTGGAACAGCTGCCTTTAACCAAAATGGCTGAACTCACAAATGGAAGTATCCAACTGAGAGCTTTCAAAGGTCCTGCCCTGGGTTTTGTTCCGCCTTATTTCTTCCTGTTTGAACAGCAGTGATGTTGAGAAATGGCTTCACCGTTCACGCACATCTGTCTTTGCTTCTGACGCAGTCCATTTTAACCAATTAACCACCGCGTGAGGTTGACTCAATTCTAAGAAAACAGGGAATCACACTGATACCACATATTCTCCTGAGTGGGAGGCTCAGGGACAGCCTATGCGTGCTGGCCTGAATCATGGGAAAGACCACTGACTAAGGCTGAGCACACAGAGTCAAAGCCTGGTTCCCGGGATTCAGCCATTAATCAGGAGCGAGAGCAAACCAAGGGAGCTGTCCCATGGCGCAGATCGGAGCGATCCGGAGACAGCTGGGATCTGTGGTGCCCCCAGCCCAGAACCCAAGAGTTCCTCCCTGTTCTTCCCGCCCACCCTGACCTATGGAGAAGTCCAGGCAAGGATGTTCCCAGGTGGCACAGGCTTCTCAGAGGCCAATCTCAGGCCGGCCAGACCCAGCCTTCCCCCTCCCCTGCTACTGCACTTTCCCCGGCTCTCTGTTGCCATGGAGACCAGATGCCTTCTGAGCTCTGTGCTTTATCTGGAGCCCAGCCTTCGAACACCTTGGGTTTAGCGAAGCCCACTCACTCCCCTGGCTCCCAGAGTGTGAAAATGACTACGCTGGATTTCTTTAGCCAAATGGTTCGGGGGTCCCCTGGCCACAATCCACAGGATGGTCTGCAGCCTCTTGCTCAAACTGTGGGGGTGGGGGGGTGTGGCCTGCCCACCCATTCTTTCTTTTCTAGAAGAGGAGACCACATTTTGAACCCTGTATGCCACCCAGTGGCACCTGACAAACGGGCTGGTGGGAGAAGTGAGCACAGGGTCAGGGCCGCGTGAGGCTCAGCCCCGCCATGGGGCTCGGGCCAGGATGGACAGAAGGCAGCTGAGAAGGACAGTTCTGCGTGGGCCTGAAGAAGTAGTTTCCTGACCTGAGTGTTGATTGGCTTCTCCGCTATATTCAGGACCCACTCCCACGTTACCCCTTGGACCTTGTCATTACCAAAAGCTCTGCCCCCTCTCACACTTCACCTCCCAGCCACCACGCTGACCACAAGGCTCCAGTCCTCGCTTTCCCCTGCCCTGGCTTCCTATTCCTGGTAGAGTGTTGACCCAGACTCCTCACTGGCTAACACCTGTCCACACGGGTCCCTGTGAGGACCCACCTCCGGCCTCATCCCCTGCTCAGGGGGCACATGCCACCAGTCCGGCACCCTCCCTCTGGATCGCTGCTCCTCGTCCTTAGATCTGGGGACCTGAGCCTCTGTGGGACTTGGCCAGGGCTACCCACGCCACTGCCCTCCCTGCTGAGACTCCTGAACTGGTCACTTCCAGCTCTGATCTCAGCACCTGCTCGGACGCCCCCAGCTCTTCTGGATGTAGCGGGTACTCTCCTGCCGTATCCTCTGCCTCAGACCCCACGCCCGGGCTGGCTGGGCGGTGGGGTGGGCCGTTTCCAGCCTGGTCCCCAGGGAGCATCGTTTAGACAGAATGAGGAGACCCACTAAGGGTCTTTCCGCAGGCTCTGGAATGGTCAGCTTCTTGCAACTGATCTCCAGGAAGCCCCACGGCCTCTGAGCACCTGGAGGCTGGGCACGGCCGGCTTCAGACAGCAGCCAGCTCAGTCTGAGTCTCTGGGCTCTAGAGGTGGGTGTCAAAGATGCTCTGAAGCCACGCTGGCTGGGCCTGCTCGCGTGTCCTCATCAGGGTGACCAAGTGTCTCGTTCCCCCGGGACTGAACTAAGATGGCACCAGTTGGGGCAAACTGAGTTGGTTGACCAACTTCACCCTCACTCGCAGCTGATGACCTTGCCTCTCCAAGTCACCGAGCACCAATGGCGTATGTCCACCTGCATGACCCCGGGGCCGTATACTCTCTGCCTCTCATCTGCGGTGGATTTCTCCGGTGGATTTTGCTCCTGATTGAGACCAGCCCCTCCACCTACATGGTAGATGCCATTACCAAGGACACCACTTCTGAAACACCCTCCCCCGCCCCACGTCATCGATTTTCCCGTCTCCGCTGGACCATTCCTATCAGCATGTGGATACACTGTGACTTCCCCCGTCTTAAAACAAAACACAACTGTCTTTACATCACGCTCCCTTCCAGCCACCGCCCTCGCTCCTATCCCGTTTCACAATAAAACTCTACAGGGTCTTCCGTGCCTGCGGTTTCTTATTCCTCTTCTCCTGTTTTCTTACTTTAAAAACCTTTTACAGCGTTCTGTCAAGGGCATTTCAGACGCATCCCCGAGTAAAGAGGCTGGTGTAACAAACCCGGGTCTTCTCATCACCCGGTCCGCCTCGATTTCGTAGAAGCACAGCCCAGACATCATCCAACCTCTCTTGCCTCCATCAGACACACGTGTGTCTCCTCCATCAGATACACACGTGCCTTCCCCATGGCTGCTCTTGCCAAGCTCACCGACGACCTCCGTGTTACCAGGTCGCATCTAGGAGTCACTGCTCAGGCCTCGGCTCATTGGACCTCTCTGTGTCTTAAACACCTGATCACTGTCCCCCTTGGGAACACCTGCTTTGCTTCCCACTCAATTTCCAAGGCCACACACACTGCCCTGGTTTTCTTGCTTCCAGACTAGTCTCCTCCCTAGGTACCCTCCCCATCTCCCCAGCCTCTCCATATTGGGTGCCCGGTGGCTTCCTCCCGGAGCCTTGCTCGCCTGGAGGCGACACTCTCCCTAGCTGATGTCATGTGGTCTCCCAGATTCACGCCCCGGAAACTCCCACATTCACACCCCCAACCTGGATGTCTCTCCTGAACTTGACGTTTCCGCATGGATGATCTGATTAATAAGCATCTAAAACTTAATAGGGAGCCAGACTGAGTTCACATCACCCCGAACCTCTGCCTAAACCTTGTCCCTCCCGGAGACTTCCAGCTTCCTAGTGTTTCAAGCCAAAAACGTTTTGTTTCTCATCTTGCCTAGAATGGTAACCAGATCCTTAAATGGCCCACGGGCCCCATGTGCTCAGGCCCCCGCCCCTGGCCGACCCCACACTCCAGCTCCTTCTGGTCAATCCTCCCAGCTGTTCCCCACAGCCTGGCGGGGGACACATGGCTGTTCCCTTGTCCTGGGAGCCCCCTCCCCCAAATCCAGACGGCTTTGATCCTCTGCCTCCTTCCGTCTGTGTCCAGATGTCATTTTTCTCTGAAGCCTTGTGGATGCTCTTGTATGAACTACAACTCCCTCCCTTTCCCTGCCTTGTCTTGTCCCATAGCTGTTAACTCTATCCGGCATGCTTCATACATTTACTTCTTTCTAACATCTCACACTGGCACGTAAGATTGTCTGCTGCATCCTCCGTGGCTACGATGATGTCTGGCACGGAGCAGGTGCTCAACGTACGTGCTCACCTGAAGGAACGAATGACCATGAGTGACAGTGTCTGCCTCCTACAAAGGGGCAGTGACTTTGGAGTGCCTACCTTTTAGTAAAGGCTGCAGGGCTCTCTCTCTCTGTCCCAAACACACATACACTCTCCCTCTCTTTCTCTCTCATCCACACCCACACGCATGCGTGTGCCTATGTGGCTCCTGGCACGGTGGAAAGGCCCGGCGAATATTGAGAAAGAGCAGAGGAGAGAACGCCCAAGTGCAGAAGACAGCCGCCATGCGTATGTGGGCATTGCTACCACCGTGGCCCATAAGGACTCTGCCTGGCATGGCCTGGGATACACAGGTGGAGATCCCTGGAATTAACGATACTGACACGCGGGGGATCCTGGAAAAGAATCTTTCCAGCTCTTTTGATCAGACTCAAAAACAACCAGCCCGACTGAGCTGTTCACCAAAATGCCGACGTGGAGCGGGGTCCCCGTAAAGTGTGTTCATTTAGCCAGACCCTGAAAACGTATCTGAGCAGACTGAGCTTCCTTTCTGGAAGGACAGCCCCGGCTAATCCGGTGGCGGTGGCCCACTCCAGGCCCGTCTTTTTTTGGCGTGACTTCCTACCTTGCAAGATGTGTGCCTCTAAAAAGAACAACCGTTGGCTATGGAGTGTTTACCACACATGTGCGTCCTGTGGAACCACTGCCCATATGCTGCCTCGCCACCCGCCCCCTTCTCCAACAGGTAGGGTGTGTGGTGGCTGGGAGCACGATCTTTGGAAACAGGACTGGATTTGGGATGAGCCGGTAGTGACCATGTGACGTTCACTCATGCAAATTACTCAACTGCTCTACTTTGACTTCTCTTTCCCCAGCAAAAGGGGGTAACAAGAGTTCACCCACGGGGTCGTCATAAAGGTGAAAATAAGACGGCACATGTCAGAGTGCCAGAACATTGTAAGTACTCGGCAAATAGCCTTTATCATTGGGATTTCACTGTGGCAGCCTCGGGGATGTTCT
The DNA here is from genome assembly GCF_046562875.1 of Panthera onca. NCBI lineage: Eukaryota > Metazoa > Chordata > Mammalia > Carnivora > Felidae > Panthera > Panthera onca. The sequence goes on along the minus strand of NC_138352.1, from coordinate 21,871,847 downwards.
GTTTCCCTAAAGACAGCTCTGGGGTCCTGCGTGGGGGTCGGCGTGATCCTCTCTAATGAACAGAGGAAAGGTTTTAGGGGGAACTTGGTCTAAACTCATGGTCACTCTGATCCGCATTTTCCTTGGCTTCGACTTCCATTTCTCCTAAGGGATCAGCAGGGAGGAGGTCAAAGGAAGAAATCAGAGCAGCGGGCACATGGAGAAGTAGCTCCTTAGAAGAAGGAGAAAACAGGGGCGCCTGGGGGCTCAGTCAGTTGAGCGTCCAACTTCAGCTCGGGTCATGAGCTCATGGTGTGTGGCATCGAGCCCCGCGTCGGGCTCTGCGCTAACGGCACGGAGCCTGCCTGAGATTCTCTCTCTCCCTCTCTCTCTCTCTGCACTCCCCCCTCTCAAAATAAATAAACTTCAAAGAAAAGAGGGAGAAGAAGAAGAAAGGGAAGAGTAAGAATTATAAAAGGCAGAGCACAGTCAGGCAGTTAGAAAAGTCCCGAAAAGGGGTATCAGTATAGAGTGTGGTACCTGTGAGCCCAAGGCGGTGCTATGCCCCCTAGGAGGTTGACCAATGACTGTGTGGTCCCTAGGGATCTCCTAACAGGACAGAGATGGAACAGGGGATTTTGGCTGTTATGAAGCCCCCAAGGCCAGATTTCCATTTCTTCTAATGTCTCACCTTTGCAAGCCCATTAGCCAAAAAACATCCCCTTGTTTGGGCTTTGTCTCAGAGAGTTTCATTCCCTGTGCACCTACGGATCTCATTCTACAATAGCATCCCCAACCCCAACTCTCTGAATTTGGAGGAGCAGCCACCGAAACTAGAGTGCACTTCTCTCTCCACGATGCCTCTGGGGCCTTTGACATGGCGGACAGGACTGGAGGCATCCGAGCTTCCAAAGAAGGTTCCAGACACCGTTTGGAATAGGGACGGTCAATGCACGATTCTCAGATAATCAGAATCTGATAGAAATACCTGTGCAGTTCAGTGATGCAGGTTGGTAGTGCAATGGTATTACCTTCTAAAGCAGGAGTTAGCTACCCCATTAGTTCTGAGCGTCACAGTGGGGCCACACGGCAGCCGGGTGCCATCAGAAGGCCTAATGCCAATGTAGTAGGAAGAAGGGAAAGCGGGAATTAAGGAAAAGGTCCCCAGCAGGCCGTAGGGGTGAAGCAAAAAGAAATAAAGAGGAAAAGAAAAAGAAAGGAATGAAACATACATGGTATACAATTTGGAGTGGCTACCTTCCCATGGGGCATTTACATGCCACCACTTGCCTTATGGACACCACTCAGAGCCGAGCTTTGGGTTGCTCTGCAGGAAGGGAGGATGACGCCTGGCCCTTTTCCAGAGACCCAGGCTGTGTGCAAAGAAAGAGTCCCGATATCAGATGGGGGGACCCCGTTTCCTCAGCTCCCCCCCCCAGCCCCAGTCTCTTTGCTCATGAAACTTTAGTTGTTTTCTCAATTGGAAAATACACACAGGGTACATTCCTGGAGAGAGGAGGTTTCAGAGGCCTTGATGGAAGGGAATGGAAAAGAGGATCTGGTAAGGGTGTGGATGGGGGACCCGCCACGTATGCAGAGGGAGAGACGCAGGCGAGCTAAGATCAGGGCGAGCAACCAGCATCAGCAAAGCCCCACACCCATGACAGGGTACAGTCTCCCCGGTGACTGAGACCCAAAGGACAGACAGGGATAGAGAATCCCCTTTATGCTGCAGCTTTGTGTCCACTGCCTGATAAACACATGGCCTGGCTGCGGCCCCATGTCCCCCACTCTCGTCCTTTTCTATCCTGCTTCATTCATACAACCCCCCCTTGTATTTCTTGACACCCCAACAAAGCTTCTACCTCAGAGCCGTCCTGCTGCCTCTGCCTGGGATGCGGGTCTCTGCCCAATTACCCCCTTATCCAAGCTGCTTCCTGCCGCGGACTTCGGTTTTCCCCCTGCTCTTAATCATCGAGAATTTATTTTGTCTGCTTCGCCCAACGGAATAGGAGTTTTCACAAAAGCAGATTCTGTTTCATCGACTTCTGAATATTGCTTAGCACATTGCGAGCCTCATGAAATATTTATTTGTTGAATGAATGTATGAGCCCCAAGCCAAAACATTATATACATATGATATATATATATATATATATATATATATATAACATTTATATATATATAGTTTATATATATAGTTTATACAGTATTTATATTTATAATATATAAGTAACATTTATAACATTTATATATAGTTTTTATATATAGTTTTTATATAATATTTATATTTATATATAAATATATTAAACACTTATATATACATAAATAGTTCTTTTGATGAGCTGACATTTCAGGTTAGACTACCTACAAGGGATAGGGGTAAGGGTGGGAAACCACTGCAGCTGAAAAGCCATGGTAAGAGTTGCCGTGTTCTGTTGGAAAAACTCAGATTTGGGGGCACCTGGGTGGCTCGGTCGGTTAAGCGTCCGACTTCGGCTCAGGTCGTGATCTCTCACAGCCCGTGGGTTCGAGCCCCACGCTGGGCTCTGTGCTGACAGCTCAGAGCCTGAAGCCTGCTTCGGATTCTGTCTCTGTGTCTCTCTCTGCCCCTCCCCTGCTCACACCCTGTCTCTCTCTCTCTCTCTAATATAAATAAACATTAAGAAAAAGAAAGAAAGAAAAATTCATATTTGTAGCTTTGAGGTAGGAGTGCAGTAGTCAACCCCCAAAATGGCCCCAGGGATCCCTGTGTGGCTCCCCACCCCCACCCCGCCATCTGTAATAAAGCTGACTTGTGTAAGCAAGAAGATATTGAGAAGATGACAGAATGTAACCCACAGGCTTGGTGTCATAATAGACACGCGGACTTCTTTCTTTCTTTTTCTTGGATCGCCCACTCTGGGGAAGCCCGGCCACCATGTTGTCAGGACACACAAGGTAGCCCATGGAGAGAACGTCACGGGGAGGAACTGAGGCCTCCTGCCAACAGCCAGTGCGATGTGCATGAACGATTCTGGAAGCAGGTCCTTCCACCCCGGTCAAGCTTTCGGATGAGGTAGCCCCTTGCTGCAATGTCGCCAGGAACCTCGTGAGAGACGCCCACCCCAGAAGCATTCAGTTCAGCTGCCCCCGAATTCGGGACCCGCTGAAGCTACGGGACACGATATGTGATTGCTATCGTCTTAAAACGCTACATTTCAGATGTGTTCGTTTCACAGCGATAGGTAATTATCGCCAAGCAGATGACGTGGGGGCTGGCCGTCCTAGGTTTGAGCCGATATGGGTAGGACTAGGATGATGTCTTTCATCCGTTAACCGTGCAGCCCCACCGCCCTTCTGGTCCCAGTTTGATTCTGCGACTTTGAGTAGCCACAAATGCCACCTGTATCCTCAATAAACTTTATTTAGACACAAAGAGACACAACAGAAAATACATACACAGATACAGATTTGTTTGGTTGGTTTTTTTTTTTTTTTTTTCTCTACAGGGTGAACAAACATCACACAGGGAATTTAAAAAGTCATTGCATGGAATGTACGAAAAACTCGCGAAGTTCCTTGTTCGCTCACACTTAAAAGAGACACATATTGCGGAGGAAGACAGGGATCGTTCCATCCCTACAACAGAATTCACAGTTGGTCTATAACAGTACACAGGTGTCAGGAAGGTAATCGGAGAAATCAGGGATTCAGTTATTTGATAGGACAGAATGCTCACAACACTAGGAGGGCTCTGTTTAAACAAAAGACAGAATCGAGGACTCCATACACCCCCCCCCCTCCCACCCCCGGACAGATGCTCTGCAAGCTGTCGGTTAGGTCATAAAGCAGCTCAGCAGAAATGCCACGTTAGCGTTCCTCTGGAGGTCGGAAGGGCTGCGGGACCTCTACCTTTGTGTCCACACCACAGAGAGAGTGTTTACACAGACACACGTAGGACACGGCAACTCTCGCCACGCACGCTGGCTTAGAAACCCACGGTGCGGACCGTTGACATACATCGGTGTATAAAACGTGGCTTTAAAAAGGAAAAGGAGGAAGAACCAAGAGGAGAACACGCTTCGCATCTGCCGGCAAGGTTTCTCGCCACTCTGCCTGCGGTCCCTCCGGCCGGGGGGACGGGGCAGGGGCGGGCTGGGGGGGGGGGTCGTCTCTTGCAAGTCTATGGGGCCTCTAAAAGTCACACCTGGGACCTGCCTTCCCGTCAGAAGCCACATATGTCACCAGGCCACGCTGCAAGGGGAACCCCCCTCAACTTATTCCTGTCCCGGAACGTTAGCCTCCTCCAACGTCACCTTCCCATTTCAGCTCGGGGCTCCCCTAGGCAACCTCTGTATTTTAGTAAAAAATGGTTTCCACTGTACCCTTCGTGTGTCCTCTTCCTAACGTGACAAATCCAGATGAGATGAAGTTATGGAGATCGGGTCCTCCACTTCGGTGGGTATCCTTCCCATAATGTCCTGCAAGAAGACGGGGCACAGTTACCTGGTGCACCCATGGGCACCCGTCGCTGCAGCTCCCCCAGAGGCAGTGAGGAAGTTCATTTCCGAGCCAGCAGCTGAGTCAGAAGGTAGCAGCCGTCAAGGAGAAATACGTATATCATTTTATAAACACGTATATAATGTAATATATATACAGTGTATATAAAAAGTATATAGATCAAGTATATATACACGTATGTGTGTATATATATACACACGCGTGTACATATATACATACAATTGTGTATATACACATATATATGTGTATTATATGTGTATATACACATATAAGTGTGTGTGTGTACATATATATATATATATATATATATATACACACGCAATTGCACAACAAAGACAACAATTCTGGGAAGGTTACATGGAAAACAGGGGCGGGGGGGAGAGGAACAGGTGGCTAGATTTTGGCATTTCTGACCGAGCGCACCAGAACATCAGTCTATTTGCCCGACCATCGTCACCTCTGTCCCAGCTTCCCTCTTTCTCCATCTTGCCTTAGTCATTGGTTTCCTCTCTTTCCGAAGCACGGAGGCATGGGTCTGTCTGGTGGGGACAGCTCTCTGTATGTGCCTCTGCTTATAAGTCCCATCACATCCTAAGGAACTACAGTCTCACGGCTTAGGAGAGATCCAGAATGGTGGTTGTAAAACACTGGGAAAATATTTACTGCTTTCCCCTCTTGACTTTTCTGCAATAAGATCTTATTCTGTGCCAGCCCCACGTGCCCATCTACCTGCGGGGCTGGACCGAGGAAAGGTCGGGGCGGGCTCAGACCCTGGGAGAAGAAATCCACAGAGAAAGAGAGATACATTCCTCTTCTGACATTCAAAACACGATTTCACAAATGTTCTTGAGACGCAGGTGTTGTAAAGAAAGAAAGGACTCCGTAAATGCCATCCTGAGGTATATACACAGGAAAATGGAGAAAAGCCACATTTTTGTCGTATTTGTACAAGAGTGCATTAAAAACTGTACCTGGAATTAACACAATGTGCAGAAGTACCTAAGACGTAATGGTAAGTTCAAAAGTGGACAGAAAATGCTATATTAAATATGACCACAGTGCTGTAAAAAATTCAAACCAGCACATTAAAAAAAAACTGAAAGAAAACACATCTGAGACTCACAACTGCCCTCAGATCATTGGAACTTGAGCCTTACTTCTCTCCTTCCAACGTTTCCATATTTTCCAAGTTTTTCCCCCCTTTAGTAAGTAGGTCAGTTTTATAATACAACTAGGTAAAGTAAATTTCTAATGAAAAAGCTGCATGGTAATTGTAAAGACAACCCAAATCACATTTTTTTCTTAAGAGGGCACCCTCTCAATTGGCAGATCTCAAACCCTAGGTGCATGCTGGAACCATCTGGAAGCTTTTAAGAACGCAAATGTCCGGACACAACTCCAGGGGTTCTGATTCCGTTGGTGAGGGTCTGGGCTTACAAACTCTGACAGCCACTGTCTTAGCCCCTCAGGAACTTAAGAGAATCTTGCCACCATTTCTGCGATGCCCTCCACTCTGGAATAGATACTCATTCCTCAGGGTTCACAGCCTCCCAAAAGGAGCTCTCTCGCTGTAAAATACTGCGGTCACAACCCAGAATTTGACAGAATGGGATTATTGGATAGAATGGGAGCTGGGCTAAGAGGCTTCAAGCTATGTCACAGCTCCAGAAACCAGCCTCTAGTACCTGGAGAAATGCATCCTCATCAGGGATCAGCAGGGAGGGGGTGTCTGGAAGGGTGAGCTGCAGGGAGGGAGGGAACCCTGTCCTGTAACAAGGCCACTTTCTCCCCAACCCCACCCCCACCCCCAAGCAATGACAGGGCAGGAAAAGGAAGTAACAATTCAGAACGGTCATAAATTTGGACCTCATTAATTCAGAACCGGCGATACATCCTGCAGAATTTGGGCTGGCATATTTTTGTGCTCTTTTATAAATAAAATTTTTGATAAACAAATCAATACTGGGGAAGATAGAACATAAACAGTGCGTGTGCTACTTACAAATCATTTCTTATCTGTCAGCTGGAACGAGGTCCCTTGGGACCGAGTGGTGCCCTAGCACTTTGGGGCTCTGCTGGTTTAACGAGCAAGTTTTCTGATCACCTACTATGCACCAGGCAGAGAGACAGAGCCTCTGAAAACACGGTGTCAGGGTTTCGGGAAGGGGGCGGGGGGGTGACATCATAGCAGCGAATGTTTTGTAGTATAATGCGGCTTACAGAAATTTTTCACATGTACTGTTTTTTTAATATAAAAAAAATTTTTTTTAATGTTCATTTCTTTCTGAGACAGAGAGAGACTGAGCATGAGTGGGGGAGGGGCAGAGAGAAAGGGAGACACAGAATCCGAAGCAGGATCCAGGCTCCGAGCTGTCAGCACAGAGCCCCACGTGGGCCTCGAACTCACCAACTGTGAGATCATGACCTGAGCTGAAGTCGGTGGCTCAACCGACTGAGCCACCCAGGCGCCCTCTGTTTTCTGAAAACTTTAACCACTACCGCATACGTATGTTGTCTGGGATTATTATTGTTCCCCCATCTACTGATGGAAAAAGGAAAGCCAGACCAGAGGCAGATGACGGACCCAATGCAGGCCCCCAGTTTCTCCCACCACAAACCACATGTTCCTTCCATCATGCACACCTGGCTTCATCTACTCCCCACAAGAGCCTTGTGGAAAAGTCACGTTCCCAAGTTCACGGAGCTAGTTAGCGGTAAATCCTGACTCCCCAGGCTCCCACCTTTGTACAAGTCTGACACGAGCCGCCTCACCTGGTGGTCTGAACGGTCACAACTGTGCAGCTGTGACTCTTCCCTGAGACTTGAACCCAATGGAAACACTAACTCAGGAGCAGTCTACCTGGTGATGAGTAAGTTCATAGAAGTTGGAGTTCAGGTTCCAACAAGCTTCAGTACGGAGGCTTGGCGTTGGGTAGAGAAAAGATATGGTGAGGGGTCAGGACCAAGAGCAGGTGACAGGAGTAACGAATTCTATGGGCAAATCGGTTTGGAAAATATTGAGTTATGTGAAATGAAAAGTAACCACGGAAACCAAGGCTAGGGACCAGTCAATGAGCACCCACGTCTCCAGGGAACCCTTACATTTTTCAAAGGTGTCTCTCAGGACGCATGTTGGGAAAGAAAGCAGCCAGTGACACGGAGTTGGAGAAGACAGGGTGAGAGCTTCAGCTTTTGTTGGAGCTGCGGTCTTCAAACTTGAGCACAGCAAGCTCATGGGGCGGTACCCAGATTGCTGGGCCCCAGCCCCAGAATTCCTATCTTACTAGGGTCAGAGGTAAGTTCATGTCTGACAAGTTCTCAGGGGATGCTGATGATGGCCGCAGGTCCAGGGACCACACTTTATGAACCACGGTGTTAGAACTACCGACGGGTCCAGCTTGAGCTGGGTACAGGGCCAATGTTAGGGGGGGTCAAGGTCTAGAATGCCTTACATTTTGTGTCCCCTCGAGAGGAACAAATAGTTTTAGCATGAACAAGGGTAGCATGATGGGAAGGACAATCGGTAAACGCACTGCTCTCTCCGCCATCACCACATCCGGAAGTCCAAAGTCACAGGGACAGCACTGAGGTTCAAGTTCAACTGTCCCCCTGGCAGGAGGCAGGTGGAAACTAAAGAGAGACCTGGGGCAGGGTTCCTGGAGTCGTGCAATGGTGGTGACTCCGGTAAGGAAGTGAGTCTGAGTAACTAGAGGGAGAGCTTCTTTGTGAAGGAGATTTGCCGCAAGAAACAGGAGGGGGAAATGAGGTAACATCTGAATGGTGATTTCAGTAAGATGTGACAGCAGTCTGCATCTGTGAAATTAGACCAACAGCCAAGGGAGGGAAAGAAACTGAGCAAGGACGGTTTGCCTGGGCTGTAAATACAGCCAACAGAGCGCGTCCTGAAGGAGACCAGTCAAGTAAAGTCAAGGGCACTCGGTGGGGAGGAGGACAGAGAGACAGAAATGCTGGGAGAGGACAGACAGACAGGACAACTCCAGGAGTTTCCATCGATGCCCGACAGTATTCCCAGAAGAGACACAGAAGGGATAATTCAGAAGCAATGATTAAAAGTTAATAGATTTTCGTTTTCCTGAGCAGATGGCAAGACTTCAGTCTTTAGATCAAAAGACAAAAGGCAAGATCAGGGGTGCCTGGGTGGCACAGTCGGTTAAGCATCCGACTTCAGCCAGGTCACGATCTCGCGGTCCGTGAGTTCGAGCCCCGCGTCAGGCTCTGGGCTGATGGCTCGGAGCCTGGAGCCTGTTTCCGATTCTGTGTCTCCCTCTCTCTCTGCCCCTCCCCCGTTCATGCTCTGTCTCTCTCTGTCCCAAAAATAAATAAAAAACGTTGAAAAAAAAAATTTAAAAAAAAAAAAAAAAAAAAAAAAAAGGCAAGATCAAGCATCACACTATATATGAGAAGGGACCAAAATCCAGATATACTCTAGTGAAATGGCTTTCAAAAAATAAAGGAGGGGCACCTGGGTGGCTCAGTCAGCTGAGTGTCTGACTTCGGCTCAGGTCATGATCTCATGGTTCATGGGTTCTAGCCCCACATCAAGCTCTGAGCTGACGACACAGAGCCTGCTTTAGATTTTCTGTCTTCCTCTCTGCCCCTCCCCCACTCGTTCTCTCTCTCTCTCTCTCTCTCTCTCTCTCTCTCAAATAAACATTTAAAATTAAAAAATAAATAAATAAATGGGGCACCTGGGTGGCCCAGTCGGTTAAGCATCTGATTTCGGCTCAGGTCATGATCTCGCGGTTCGTGAGTTCAAGCCCCGCGTCGGGCTCTGTGCTGACAGCTCAGAGCCTGGAGCCTGCTTCGGATTCTGTGTCTCCCTCTCTCTGCCCCTCCCCCACCTCTCTCTCTCTCTCAAAAATGCATAAACATTAAAAAAACTTAAAAAATAAAGGAAAAAATGAATAAATAAGTTAACTAAAATTTTAACAAATAATGGAAAATATCATCTTTATAAAACACTTGAAAAAGTGGGGGAGGGGAAGTGAGGCAATCTTTTGAAGAATTTTGAGACTTTTATTTCCATAGAGACAGACACTGCTCACAGAAGAACACATACTCTGGACCAGGCTCACAAGTTCAAACCTGTCTGTCTGTTTTCTCAACCGCAAAAGAAAAACAGTAATGTTTGTTTCATCGGTTGTTGAGGAGATTAAATGAGGTAACATATATAAGGTGTTTAGAACAAAGCTAAGTTTGCTAATATTTTTCAGTAGAGGTGTTTGGACTCCATTCCTCCAAAACTCATTGAAAATAATTAAAAGAAAAAAGAATAGAAAAAAAATTTCCACAAGGGAAAAAAATACCAGACTTTTCATTTACTAGAGGTGGAAAATACACATCCACAACCACATACAGAAATACAGAAAGAAAAAAAAAAAAAAGAGGGCGCCTGGGTGGCTCAGTTGGTTAAGTATCCAACTCTCAATTTAAGCTCAGGTCACGATCTCACAGTTCCTGAGTTGGAGCCCCCCCATCGGGCTCAGTGCTGACAGCGTGGAGCCGGCCTGGGATTCTCTGTCTTCCTCTCTCTCTGCCCCTCCCCTGTTCATGTTCTCTCTGTCTCTCTCTGTCTCTCTCTCTCTCTCAAAATAAATAAGTAAACTTTAAAAAAAAGAGAGAGAAAGAAAAGGAAAGAGAAAAGAAAAATAAAAAGAAAAGAAAAGAAAAGAAAAGAAAAGAATACGAAAATCAATTCAAAGGGTACTAAAGGCCAAGGCATGAAAAACCAAACCTTAAATCTGCTAGAAAAGAATACTGGACAATCCGTTAATGATCACAAAGCAGGGAAGGATTTTGAAACAAGGAGAAAAAGGCAGAGACTCAAGAGGAAACAAAGTGAGCGTTTTTAAGCCACGAAACATCAAAAAACTGTAAGCCAAAGGCTTGAAATATATATTTACGTGAATATCCAAGACTCCTAGAGAACTTCACATTAATAAGAAGCTGAAAGAACCCAACAGAAAACGCAGCCCCAAGAGATGAATAGACAAGTCACAGCAGAGAAGACCCGAAGGGACGATACACACACAGAGTGGCCTTCAATCTCACAAGTAATCAGGGAAATTCAAATTAAAGCCATAATGAGATATCATTTCATACCCAGCAGACTGGCAAAAATGAAAATGCCCAACACAACCAACTCAGATAAGCAGGAACACGAACTCTTGGACATAATGCTTTGGAAAGAACTTTAGCAATGGCTAATAAAGTTGAAGATGGATATAGTGTAGAACCAGGAATGCCCCCTTTTGGTAGATAAATCCTCACACACGTGCATGAGGAGACAGGCAAGAGCCATGTTCATATCGGTATTGTTTGTAATAAAGACAGAACGGGGGGCGCTCTCTATTCCTACCAAGAGAAAAAATGATAAATAATGGTATACTCATACGATGTAACCCTATTCGACAGGGCAAACGAAATGAACCAGAGCTCTAAGTAGGAAAGCTGGGGGGATTGTCAGTTCCTAATGTTGAGTACGCTAAGCAAGCTGAGGAAAACCAGGATGCCATCATACAGGGAGAGTTATAAAACATGCAGTACAACACTCTATATTGTTTCAGGATATGTGCACATGTAGTGTCAATACAAGTACAAAGAGATTCAGGGAAATGATAAATACTTTAAAACAGATACTTCTGGAGGTAGGGAGTGGAATGTAATTGAGGAAGGAAGGGTATATGAGGTGCTTGTGTGTTTTAGTTCATATGCCGGGTAGTTGAGGACATAATTCACTGTTAAGTAATTATTGTTATTTTATTTGTTAGATGATGGATGGATGGATGGATGGATGGATGGATGGATGGATGGATGGACGGACGGGTATGTGGATGGATGGGTGGGTGGTTGGGCTGGTGGGTGGGTGGATGGGTGGATGAGAAAAGGAATAAGTGAATGAATGGAATGAATGTGTGGGTGAATAAGTGGATGGACAGATGGATGGATGGATGGATGGATGGATGGATGGATGGACGGATGGATGGATGGATGGGTATGTGGATGGATGGGTGGGTGGTTGGGCTGGTGGGTGGATGGATGGGTGGATGAGAAAAGGAGTAAGTGAATGAATGGAATGAATGTGTAGGTGAATAAGTGGATGGATGGATGGATGGATGGACGGATGGATGGACGGATGGATGGATGGGTATGTGGATGGATGGGTGGGTGGTTGGGCTGGTGGGTGGATGGATGGGTGGATGAGAAAAGGAATAAGTGAATGAATGGAATGAATGTGTGGGTGAATAAGTGGATGGATAGATGGCTGGCTGGATGGATAGATACCTAGGTTTTGGTTAAGTACCTATAGCCCAAGTATTTTATTCACCACCAAATTATCCTTCAACAATAAAGGAAACAGAGTCTCCAGTTTTAAGAACTCAGAGACTACAAGACCCACAAATTCTCCTTGGGGGAAGGGGCAAGATACATGATGATGAAATCCATTAAGCAAGAAGCAAAACTACAGAATTTCTAAAAGCAAGGATGTATTTATTTATAATCTTCAAACAGTACCCAAATCCCAAAAGCCATGAAGAAGAGACTGGTCAATGGGATCACACACTTGTAACATTTCACAAATTGTCTTTATTGGCAGAAACAAAGTTAATCGGTGCTAGATTGGCCCTGGAAAACCTGGCATGCAAACAGGGCAATAAAAGTACGTTATCATGATGCAATAAAACCAAAAGTAGCATCCGTGATCAGAGGAACAGCTCTCCATCTTTAGAGCCTGCTTGAAACGCACAGCACACTCTCAGAATGGACAGGGAGCTGGTCTCTGAAAGGCCGAAATGGTGCCGGGCCTACTGCTGAACTTGTCTGTGGAAAAATACGACAGAGACAAAACCCAAAACACACGGCGAACCCTGGGAAAAATATTTTTAATACATGTGAGAGAGGACTTTTCCCTTTGTTTACAAAAAAACAGCTCAATTGTATCAATAATCATAACACCCTAGAAAAAAATGCACAGAGGATAGGAATAAGTAATTACATCCCCTGGGGAAAAAAAGAAGTCTTTTTTTAAAAGGCCCCTGGATATGTAAAAGATACGATTAACCTTGAGTCATAATTAAGGAAATGCAAATCAAAATATGCAGGATCTTTCTAAGGGCGCCTGGGTGGCTCTGTCAGTTAGGCGTCCGACTTTGGCTCAGGTCATGATCTCACAGTTCGTGAGTTCGAGCCCCACGTCGGGCTCTGTGCTGACAGCTCAGAGCCTGGAGCTTACTTCAGATTCTGTTTCTCCCTCTCTGTCTGTTCCTCCCCTGCTCTTGCTCTGTCTCTCTCCCTCTCAAAAATAAATAAACATTAATTTTTTTTTAATATGCAGGATCTTTCTAAAAAATGAATCGATTCGGCAAAACGTAAGCATTGGATGACACCCGATGCCCGGACGACCGGCTCTCTCTAGCTGCTGGTGGAGGATGTCAATGAGTGGTGCCTACTTGAAGGACAAGCCTTTGACCTGGCATCTCACTGCTACGGATTTACCCTACAAATATGTCTCCTGGGCTTCCCATTACATATGAACCAGGCCAGATAGTGTGGCATCAACTTCGGTAGTCCTGGCAACGGGCAGCGAATAATACTGGAATCCATGCATCCAGTGGAATACTATACAGCTGTTATAAAGAGGCATCTCTGTGCGTACAGAGGCAGGAAGACCTCCAAGATAAAATTTAAAAATAAAAATAAAAAGCAAGGAGTAGAGCAATGTTGCAGTAGGATCCTTTTTATATACACAACAACGAAAATAATGCAGCGAGGGTATGTAGAGACCCATCACAAGTAGGATGTTTTATACAAACGGTCCTTTTGTCTGGACATAATGATGCACGCAAACGACAACAACCTCCTTTTCTTTCGGGAGAGGTCCTGGGATGAAGAAGGGGAGGTGTTTACCTTTGGAAAGATTTATCACTTTCTTTACTGTTTGAACTTTCTAAACACATACCATGCATTATTTTTTTATTTTTGTACTATTTACAGAGTTTCTCTGGGCTTAGGGAGTGGGATCATGGCCCGTCTTTGTTCTTCTCTTTGTACTTCTTGATGTGGGGGATAAAAACTCTAATAAATGTCATTTTATAAAAAGAAATACAAGGGCCAGGAAGTGAGAGGGGCCACTTCTCCCTGTGTAAATGACAAGGCATTTATCAAACACAGATCCTAATACCCACCCAGCCAGAGGGTAGGAAGGATTAGAGGAAATCCCAGGTATAAATCGTTTCACCTAATACCCTGCACCAATAAGCCTCGGTAAATGGGAGCTGCTGTTCACATAAAGACTCGAGTCTTTCCTTCTTCTCATGCAGGTAACTCAAGGGTCCTCTTATGGTGCCCCAAGCTGACCTCAGGCCAGAAAGAGTCAAGAGCAAAAGAGCTTGGGCTTTGCTATCCTGCCTGACGGCTCTTCCCCAGAGAAACCCCAAAGCTCCTTCCTGCTCCCCAGAGCTCTCGCCCGTGTCTCCACAACGGGGAGTGGGCTGGCAGCCAGGAGGCCTGTGTTCCTCCACGCTGTCACATTTGTTGAGCGAATGAGGCAGCTCTGAGCTCATTCCGCCAAGGTAAACTGGGGGCAGGCCAGGTCTAATTGCACATTGTACTGACAATGACTATTTACTAGTCTAACAATCTCGAGAGACTAGCTACTGGGAATGCTTTATTTTATGTGTCAATTCTAGGGCTTGCTCACACAAGCACAGGGGGAGTCTGTGCAGTTAGCAGAGCTGTTGGCAAATACTGTGGCGATGCCACAGATCTGCCCTCTGGCGTCTTCCCTCTGCAGACTCCGCAGCTGGGAGAGCTGGGGATGGTCACCAGGTGCATCGCCCTCCCGGTGGAGGCCATGTGTCCCCAGCCGTGAGGGCTCAGGGTAAGCAATCCCAGGCTGTCTGGGGAACTGCCTTGCCCAATGCTCTCATGTGACAGAGAAGGAAACAGAACCCCGGAGACGTTGAGTAGAGGCCTTCTCAAGGTCACACAGGTTGATGGTTTGGGAACCTGGACCCTGAACTCTTGACTTTCAAGATGGCGCTCTTCATCCTATCATTCTGCTCGAGGACAGCAGGGTCTCTCATCAGATACAGAAGGTCAGGATCACAAGCAGGGTGGGGTTGGCGGCGGGGGGGGGGGGGGGGGGCGCGTAATCTAGAATACATCTTGATAACCGTCGCACCAGGGGCAAATTCTCCAGAAAGTCATTGCTAAACCAACCCCTTTCCATTCAAATCAATGTCCCCCGAACCACAGGTTTGTTGGTTTGAATTTAAGAAAACTGGTACTTTGTGTTTGAAACCAAAACAGACAAACAAAAATACAAAGATGTACTCTCTAAAGGTCTCCGGCTGTGGTCAAGGGCACACTCTAGGTCAACCTCATCCTCTGCAAGAGGGGAGCTCTGCTGTGGTCTCCTGTATATTATACAGGCTTTGGGGTAAGGTTTCTTGTTTCAGAGAGCATTATGTGGCTCAAAAATAAAAGTCCGAGACCACACCTCTAGTGCATCCTAATTATTTACCAAGGGGAGGAGAGAGAGGATTACTTGATGGTGACATTAATCTTGGGATATTTTAGGAGGAGGGCTAAATCCTCCCCCTCTCCCCCTGCCATTGAGATAGAATCAGGGAACGTTACAGCTGAAGGACTGTTCAAGGGCATCTCTTCTAGCCTTGATATTTGCAGATGAGGAAACTGGAACTGGGAAGCAAAAGCAGACAGTCCAAGGTCATTGGCTGCTGGCTGTGACTGACACCCCATCTTCTCACAGAAGAGCTTTCCCTAATGCACCAAGGAGCCCACAGCCTCCTCCATGCCCGAGGAAACGGTGCAGAGGTTGGTTTCTATTTCAGGGGACCCCAGCACGCCATTTATTTTCTCCTCAGATGTGCTGGCTGTAATCCCCTTGGAAAGATGCCCAGAGTCGAACCAAATTCCCGTCTCTGACTGTGATCCCCATTTGGGTTCTGGCTCATTCCTGAGAGCAGGACCCTGGCCAAGAGTCCTGAAGAGAATCTGAATGGATGCAAGGATGCAGGCTCTTTCCACAGCGAGGGAAGACTTGCCTTGGCTCCCAAGCCTGAGGACTTGTGGGGAGGGGTCGATTAAGAAATCTGTGAATTGCTCAAGTCCCCTCTTGTTATCGCCTTGCAGACTTACAGTGGGGTAGCCCGTGGGGCACCTGAGACCTCCTCTCCTGTTTCTTGACCTCTTCTTATCTTCTAAAACACACACACACACACACACACACACACACACACACACACTGAGGAGCACCTGGGGGGCTCAGTTGGTTAAGCAACCGACTCCTGGTTTCGGCTCAGGTCACGATTTCGTGGTTTGTGAGTTCAAGCCCCACGATGGACTCCAGGCTGATGGTGCAGAGCCTGCTTCGGATTCCCTCTCTCTCCCTCTCTCTCTCTCTGCCCCTCCCCTGCTCATGCTCTCTCTCTCTCAACATAAATAAATAAAACTTTAAAAAATTCTTTAAAAGAAAAAAAAATAGGAGACAGAAGAATTTTAGAGGCTGTCATCTTTTTTCTTTTTCTTTTTTCTTTTTTTTTTTTTTAGGCTTGAACTCCTAATGGGAAGGCAATTTAGTTTGTGGACTATGGAACATCCCTGAGAAGTGATCAATGAGAGAAGGTTCGCATTCAAACCCAGGGCTTTGGCACGTTGATTTGGGATAGGCATTTGTTGCCACGCTGAGTAATGCAGCGTGGCAAAATAGGAGGTGAGAAGCCCAACAGTGAGTTTTAGGCATAGGGTGAGGTGTCGCCTCGGGGTTTATGGAATTAACGTCACGCGCAGACATCTCCTTCCGTGGGCAAAGCCAGACTGCCCACTCCAGGTCCCAGGGAAAGACACGGGGGAGCCAGGATTGTTCTGGGCAGGGTGGGGACAGGACTGGGAGCTGGATGTACTCTGACTGGTCTCCAGTCTCCCCTCACGGCAGGTTTTTTTTTGGGGGGGGGGCGGGTGGGCCGCACTCCTGAGAAGAGAACAGAAAGCTGGGGGAGGGGCACGCATGGGAGACCATCCACATGACCGTCCCCCAACACGGCACCCTCTTGGGGGTGAGCTCCTGCCATTTCTCCCCTCTCAGAGCCACTCCTCCCAGGGACCGGGGGCTGAAGCAGCTCAGACACAAGTCGCCAAGCACGGCTCTCATGTTCGCTTCTTCTCTGCTCGGTACAATGGCCTGTGGTCCACGCACCAAGGATGCACACTCTGCTTCTCCATCCCGTTCCTGCTGAGGGTGCGTCCCGGCCCAGGAGGGTCCCCTGGACCAGGGCCCCTCCCTCCCCTCTGCTCCTGGACACTTGGGTCACCTTCGTCCAGCGGGGGCAGGGGGCAGGCAGAGCAAGACCCTCCTCAGGGCTGCCGGGCTGAGTATCTTCCCTGCAGGCCCCGCTCCTCCCGTGTGGGTCCCCAAGGCTGGACTCTGAAGGTGGCAGGTCCTCAACTTGACCTCTACGAATTGCATCAAGGGACCTCCGGGTAGTCCTGGCCAGGGGGAGGCAGCAGGAGAGAAGGGCAGGAGGAGGGTGGGATTATAATCAGGTCCTTCCGTCACGGATGGGCTATCGAAGTTCCCCTCCAGACAACAGTCCTTCCTGCTCCCTCCCCCTCGTCCCCTCAGTCCTGCAGCGGACCAGTTTGCTGCTGTTAGCTTGTCCAAAACACCGTGCTGCTCCTTATAGTTTCCTTACACCCTACCTTCTTCTTTTCAATAATGCTTTTGCTACACTGTTCCCAAATTACCCCTCGTAAGAGCGCCACCTTACAAGGCCATCCTGCCGGCCTCCTACGCATACATCATATACCGCCATCTTGGGCCCTCTTCCCTCCTTGGCCCGTTGGGATGCCATGGTCCATCCTTAACCACTGCCCCAGCCTCCGCCTCATCTGCTGTGCTCACCCAGCAGAACCACCAGCAGAGAGAGCCAAGCAGTGGCCATGTAGCTGTGGCACTTCAGGCAAGTTACCTGAACCCTCTCTGAACCCTCATTTCCCACCTGTAAAAGGAGACGAACCAATGCCCAATGAGAGTTCTGTGATAATCAAGTTAATACATACATGTGGTATTTAAGACCTTGGGTGGACATTCTAAGTGCTCTCGATACATGGTGGCTGTTGCCTGGCTCGGCAAAACGATGTCCGGTGCTCGGCTCCCTATCTTATTAGCTGTGTGACTGAGGACAAGTCACTTAGCCTTCCAGCGGACTCATCTATAAGATGAGGAGAGGCTGGTTCATAGAGCAACTGAAAGGATTCAATGAATAAATACACGTAAGAGTTCAGAACAGTGCCTGGGGTACGTTCAACGCTGTACGTCTGCTACTCTCGTTACCAGTATCTCTCAGCATGAATGACCCAAAGTCTCAAATGGCCCCTCAACCCTTTGGCGATTCTGCTCTCCTCCCTTGGAATGTTCACTCTTCCACATTCCAGATGTATTTCATGGTGTCTCCTGGAACCTCCCACACCCGCTCCCCATACCCTCCAACTTGACCTTGCCTCATCCTTCAAGGGGAAATCGGAGCGGGAAGAAAGAAACTCTCATTTACAGGGAATCTTCCTTGCCAGTTGTTAACATCCACAACCCCTTACATCTTCTCACGGACTTACCTCCTGAAATCATCCCCCTCCTTCTGAATCACCAGTTTCTCTCCCTCAATGGGCACATTCACCTTGAACTTCTCAGAACACTACATACAACACTCTCCCTTGACCCTATGCCTCCCAGGCCAATCACTGCCCATTTCCTGCTATTTAGTAGTGGAGGAACCAGAAGAGTCTCGGCGTTGAGGGATCTTGCCACTATTCACGTATCCCATCGGTGGAGGACCTGGGGCTCAGAATACATGGTTTTTATGGTTTAAAATAATAATAATAATAATAAGACACAATAAGACGCCCCTACACACCCACCAGAGTGGCTAAAATTAAAAAAATGGGCCACAATAAGTGTTGCCAAGAATGTGAACCAAACTCTCACACACTGCTGGTGGGGACAGGAAATGATAAACCACCTTGAAAAAACTCTTGGGTAGTTTCTCCTGAAGGTACGATATTTTTTCTCTCTACCTCCCGGCAGCTCCACACGCAGGTATTTACCCAAGAAGTTGAGAACAGATGAGAACAGGGTCCACGGCCGATCCCGCGCGAAGATTGTCCACCACGGCTCTTCTTGAAAGAGTCATAAAGAGAACGAAATCATCCGAATGCCCGACAAGTGGAGCTGGAATAAATACGTGGCGGAATATTCCTGAAAGGGATGCTACACAAGGTGACGAGTGTAGGAACACAGATGAGTCTCGCAGAGATTATGTTAAATGAAAAGCCAGACCGACGAGAGTACATGTGGTGTGATTCCACTTACACGAAGGCCAAGACCACATTCTTTTTAAAGACTCCAAGAGCACAGACGAAGCCATTTGGTAACGACTGAAGGCAGCAGGGCTATGACTTCTGGGGGTAACTACAGACTGGGAAGGGGCCTAGGGAATCATAGGGGGTGAGGGAAATGTTCTGTGTTTTTTTTTCTTATTTTTTTATGTTTATTTATTTTTGAGAGAGAGAGAGAGAGAGAGAGAGAGACAGAGTGGGAGCAGGGGTGGGGCAGAGAGAAAGAGGGAGAAGAGAGAGAGAGCAGGGAAGGGGCAGAGAGAGAGAGAGAGAGAGAGAGAGAGAGAGGGAGAGAGAGAATCCCACGCAGGCTCCTCATTATCAGTGCAGAGCCCGATGCAGGGCTCAAAATCACAAGTTGTGAGATCACGACTCGGGCCGAAAGCCAGCATGGGACGCTCAACCGACTGAGCCACCCAGGCGCCCCTAAACACCCATGCTTTTAACCTTGCATGAAACTCTCGTCTGTACCCCAATTATACCAACACCACGAGGAGGCAACTGTTCTCAGTCTTCCAGTCCCCTAACTGCCTGTATTTAACTCCGTTTACAAACCCAAAGACCCTCCGAGCTGCAAGGGAACTTAGAGACCCCCTCGTTAGAAACAAACAGACCTGGAAAGAGCAAGTGAGTCTGACGTCGCCCATCTCCTCCCTCCAAGTATAGTTCACGTTCTTTCCTTTGCCCCACCACCGCCTGTCTCTGCCATGCCTCTGCAAGCAAGACTACTCACAGAGGTTTAGGATGTAGCTCTCGGAGAGCTGACCCTGCGATAATGAACGGCTCAGCGGGTTTCCTTCAAGGGGAGGGAAGGCACCTTGCGGCTGCACAGGAGGGGATGGAAAAGGGATCTGGCGTAAAGACTGGCGGAGGGGAAGAGGCTTCAGCTCTGCCTCTAATGAAGCTGTACCATGAGTCTGCTCTGGCCGCCTGGCGAGCAGTGAAGGAAAGAGGGCCACACGGTGCATGCCAGGAAGGAAGCAGAGTGTATTCATCTCAGCAGCCGGCCCGAGGACACTGATTCCGCTAATAAACTCAGTGCAACAGTGAATATGAAATTAAAGGCCCACCACCCTTTCCAAAGGAGCGAGTTAAGTAAAAAGAAGTATTTCCACTGAAAGGGTTGTCAGGGGGTGCCTGGGTGGCTCGGTCGGTTAAACGTCCGACTTCGGCTCAGGTCATGATCTCACAGTTCACGGGTTTGGGCCCCGCGTCGGGCTCTGTGCTGACAGCTCAGAGCCTGGTGCCTGTTTCGGATTCTGTGTCTCCCTCTTTCTTTTCCTCCCCTACTCGCACTCTGTCTCTGTCTCTCAAAAATAAATAAACGTTAAAAAAAATAAAAGAATGGAATGGATATATTTAAAGAAGAAGAAGGAGGAGGAGGAGGAGGAGGAGGAGGAAGGGGAAGTCAGGTTAAACCCAGAAGAAATGGGATCAATCTCTACATTTAGGAGGCCCCTGACCCAAAAGGAAGGCCAGCTACGAATAAGACAGTCACCACCTCTAAGGTAGCACCTGACTACATGCTTTGCATAAAATCTCATTTAATGGAAACTTTGAAACAACCTCACAAAGGGTGCATTCATCATCCCCACGTGGCACTTAAGAAAAAGAAAATTTTCAATAATTTGTCCCAAACTGCACAGCTAGTTACATAAATAGGCAGGGTTGGAACAAAACATTCTTTTTACCCCAAAGCCTGCGGTCTTCCCGAGCCGTGTCGCGCTGCCGCGAGAAATAAAGATCTATTATGTGGCAAGAGAGTGGAATGAGTGAAGGCCTCAGCAGGAAGGGGAGTAGAGGTCATGTTCGGAAGAAGCGGGCCCCAGGGACTTGGACGTGGGGGTCAAGGATTTCATCTCGGCGGTGAGAAGCGGCAGTAAGGTTGTGTTCAAAAGTCCAGCCTCCTGTTACCATCTGGCAACTGCCTCGCCACCCCGGTGACCCATCACATGTGGCTTGTGGTCCATTGTCCCCCATGAACTCTGGCTGGGTGCGACCCGATCCCGTCTCTGTGACCCACAGCACTGCAAGCATTCACTACCGTTACTGGTGAGCACGCCTAATACCAGTTACAGACGGCAAGGACCAAGCTCCGAGATCAAGAGTCAGACGCTTAACCGACTGAGCCACCCAGATGCCCCTGTGTCCACATTCGAATAATCTCAAGGTCTGAGTCACGGGACTCCCTGCCTTATCAACACGCAGGGAAGCACTGAGTGGTTACGAGAGAGCCAACGAACAGGACGGGGCAAAAGGATCGGCAACATCTCCCCAAACTGCTGTCACCTCTCCATTGCTACGAATATCCATCCAATCATCCCAGCTTTTCACTCTCTTGGAATCAAAATCTGTGCACGTAGACTTGAACGCATATTCATCTAATTCACTCACTCAACAGGTGCCAGATGAGATGAACTTTGAGCCTCCCATCTTTCCCCGGGGGGATCCAGTTTTTCGGTGCTGTGACAGCTTAAAACAAAAAAGCCTCTAAGTTAAAGTCATCTTTATTGAAAAATAAGTAGGGGTGGGGGGGGGGGGTGCCTGGGTGGCTCAGTCAGTTGAGCGTCCAACTTCAACTCAGGTCGTGATCTCGTTGTCCATGAGTTCGAGCCCCATGTCGTCGGGCTCTGTGCTGACAGCTCAGAGCCCGGAGCCTGCTTTGGATTGTGTCTCCCTCTATCTCTGCCCCTCCCCCACTCTAGTGTGCACATGAGATATTCTGAAAATGTAAATTCTCCTCAAACTAATGTATTTGTGATCTTAAAACCATTCAAATAAGAAGCATGCCTATGGGAAATACAAAGCGGGCGCGTGGAGTCTGAAGTCTAGCTGGGAAAATTTAACAGAAGAGAAGAGGCAAGACCTTCTGAACTGAAAGAGAACTTGAACCAGATATTACATAAGAGATAAAGCTACAATCGTTAAAACAGTGAGGTACCAACCTAAGAATAGCTAAATGGAACAGAATGGAACACCCGAGAGGGAGACGAGAGGGAGACCTTGGTAAGTGTTAAGGATCGAGGTTATGATAAACAGGGCATCCGAATCAGTGGAGAAAAGAAACAAAGACAAAAGAATGTGGATTATGTCCTTGGGATACAGCTTCTCCTCACACACACGTATCAGGATGTTTGCCCAGCCCATACCTCCTACAAGAACTGCGTGAACTTCCGAATAAAGGTCTCATCTGGAAAGCCCAGTTTCTCTTCTGTCACGTGACCCTCTCCCACTTCCTGACCAAGACTGATTGGGCCAGAAATTAAAAAACAGGGTTTGTTCTCAAGACTATTTAGGAGCATGTGGGTGGCCCAGTCATATTTCTTTAAATTTCTTTAATGCTTATTTTTTTTTTGAGACAGAGAGAGACAGAGCATGAGCAGGGGAGGGGCAGGGAGAGAGGGAGACACAGAATCCGAAGCAGGATCCAGGCTCTGAGCGGTCAACACAGAGCCCGACGCGGGGCTCAAACTCATGAACTACAAGATCATGACCTGAGCTGAAGTCAGACGCTTAGCTGACTGAGCCACCCAGGTGCCCCATGGGGTGGCCCAGTCATTCAGCATCCAACTCTTGATCTCTGCTCAAGTCACGATCTCACAGTTCATGAGTTCGAGCCCTGAATCATCAGGCTCTGTGCTGACAGTGTGCTTGGAGGCTGCTTGGGTCCCTCTCTCTCTCTCTCTCTGCCCCTCCACACTTGTGCTCACTCTCTCTCTCTCAAATATAAATAAACCTTAAAAAAAAAAGAATATTTAGGAGTGGGAAATATTCCAAAGTATTTAGACTCGTAAAGTCGTACAGAGTTGGAACTAGAGTCCCTGTCAGGACACCTCAAAGCCACATGCAGCCCTTACCGTGTGTGAGCAGCAAACCCTGGTCTGGAGGGTGGAAGGCTTTTGCAGAGACAGAAGCCCCAAAGAGAAGATCTCTGCCCAGTTCCCAGCCACAAGACGTCCCTGTGCTATCGAATAAGCTTTCTTTTATTTGAGGTATTTTGATCTGCGTTTCTCATAAACACATTCTGAATAGAACATACACCATGTTTCAAACCACGTTCTAGGGACGGCCTAGAATTAAACATGAGGAAATGAGATTGTAAAAGAAACAGAAGGAGCTACCAACCCTGGCCGAGCAAGGCATGTCCAAACAGGAGAGCAAAAAAAAAAAAAAAAAAAAAAAAAAAGAGGAGAAGCCAGTGACAAAAGGAGGGATGAAGAGGTCAGATCGTATGAAGATTTTGAGCATCGTGTAGGGCAAAAACAACCGTGAACGTATGCCCATGTTCACAGGCTACTAGGCTTCTGTTTTGGAAGATGCAAACGTTCTGGAGATGCATGGCCAGAAGGGCTGCACGAGCACACGGATGGCCACAACCCCACCGAACTGTCCGCTCAAAAACGGCCAAGAGAGTGAATTTTATGTTGCGCGTATGTTACCGTAATTAACAATAATTTTGTAAACAGTTATTATCTTCAGCGTATATAAAAAAAGCTCTTCTGAATAAAGAAGAGATGAGCTTCCTTAGGGGAAAAACAGGCTGCGGACATAAACGGGCAATTCAGAAGAGAAGACAAAAAAACGGAATGATCTCTCTCTCTCTCTCTCTTTTTGGAAAGGTATCTCTTCAGGGTAATATGATGATATATAATAAGAGTCTTAAAACATGCACAGCTTGTGATTTAATAATTCCACTTAATAGCAATCTATCCAAGGGAAATAATTGCACACATAGCAGAGATTTATATGCCATGATTATTATCACGGTATTATTTATAATAGGGTAAAATTAGAAACAAGCTAAATGTGATCAACAGGAAAACGGCTGAATAAATGATGTTCCTTCCAAGGCTGGGTGCCAATCACTCATTCTCTGCTGTCTTCTGCAAAATCTTTCCACGCTGTGAAAGAATGTCAGGGAATCACATTAAGTGAGCGAAAGATTTATAATTAATATACAATGTGTTACATCTCTGTAAAAATGGGCGGCGGGCAGGGGAGACGCAGGGGAATTTGTAGGGATGAGGAGTAATTTTTCTGTGCTCTTCTGTGTTTTCCAAACTTTCTTTAATGGGCAGATACCTTTTTTATTTTTATTTTTTTAATGTGAGGGCATGAGCAGGGGAGGGGCAGAGAGAGAGGGAGACACAGAATCCAAAGCAGGCTCCGGGCTCTGAGCTGTCAGCACAGAGCCCGACGCGAGGCTTGACCCCACAAACCGCGAGATCATGACCTGAGCCGAAGTTGGATGCTTAACTGACTGAGCCAGCCAGGCGCCCCTAATGAGCAGATATTTCTTTTACGATAAGGAATATTCTGTGTTTAAGATGGGGTGCATTCTGGTGGCAGGGGGTTACTGTGAAATGGTACCAAAAAAATAAATAAAAGGCATATTGCAAAACGCACACACAGCCTCCCTTCAGCAATGCGGGCCTCTACCTGTGCAGCCTCCCTGTTTCTTTCTTTTTTTTTTTTAATTAATGTATTTATTTTGAGAGAGAGAGAGAGAGAGAGAGAGAGAGAGAGAGAGGCAGAGACAGAGGGAAGAGAGAGAGGGAATCCCAAGCAGGCTCGAAGCTGTCAGCACAGAGCCTGATGTGGGGCTCGAACCCAGGAACCTGATATGACCTGAGCAGAAATCAAGAGCCAGATGCTTGCCCGACTGAGCCACCGGGGCGCCCCTGTGCAGCATCCCTGTCTCTTGCACAGTGACGGGGCGAAACACTGCACCGGCCCTCACACCCTGCCCACCGAAGCCTGGAGGAAAGCCGAGGAGCTCCCCCCACCGCCCTCCCCCACCCCGTGCAGGTCGCTTCCCCTGCCTGGCATTTGGAGGAGAGGAAAAACTACCTGTCCCCCACTCGTCCAGCAGGGACACTGTGGTGCCACTTCAAGGGGACAGGCAGGGGGCTCGGGGACAGAAGTCAACAGCTGGTGCGCCGTGCTCCTGGAAGGAACCGGAGGAAGCCGTGCCATTGGCAGCTGGCCCGAGGCCACCCTCCACCCGGAGGCAGCATCGGGCCGGCAGGGACCAGACAGATGGACGCGGACCCCGCAGCTGTCAGCCAAGGGAAGAGGCCTCCCGATTCTCTGCTCGTTTATAGGAAATTAGCCATCAACACCCGCGTCTCTTCGGGTGTGAACTTTAAATAAGATATTCCAGCGAAGCGGCTCCGGGAAGCTGAGCTGCTGTGTCGCTGAGGCCGGGAAGAGAGTGACTGTACAGGGTGCTTGACTCTGCCGAACGGCAGCTCGGGGAGCCGGCTGCACGTGAGCGACGAGAGCCGGGCGGAGGCCAGCTGGAAGCCACTGCCTGCACACGGCCCGACCGAGCCGGGGTTTGGCCAACCCACGTGATGGAACCTTCTAGGGCTGGCGGCCTGTGTCTCTGAGTGCCCACAAGGCCGAGCTCACGGCTCCAGGTGAGGTGGGGAGTCTGTGCGGGTCTGCCCCTGAAGCCCGTCCTATGGCCTGTGGACCCCGCTGGGCTGAGCCTCCTCCTTCCCGGGCCCCCACCGCAGCCACTGCCCCCCACCCCCCAAAACGGTGTAGCATCTGAACTCCCCACTGGGCCCGCTCTGAAACTGCTTGGGTCAACAAGAATGAACTCCAGGGCCTGGCCACATGGCCACTTTTTCAGAGGTGCGGATGGCCTTGGAGGGGAGGCATTCTGCCTGAAGGAAAGTCAGGAAGAGAACAGGGCTGCATTAAGATGTGTATATACCAGGGAATACTACTCAGCGATGAAAAAAGGTGATATCTTGCCATGCACATCAGCGTGGATGGAACTGGAGGGTATTATGCTAAGTGAAGTGAGTCAGTCAGAAAAAGACAGATATCATCTGATTTCACTCCTGTGGAAGTTGAGAAACTTAACAGATGAATAGAGGAGAAGGGGGAAAAATAAGATAAAAACAGAGAGGAAAGCAAACCAGAAGAGCCTCTTTTTGTATTTTTGAGAGACAGGGAGAGAAAGAGAGAGACAGAAAGAGTGCGCACGAGCAGGGGAGGGGCAGAGAGGGGGGGGGGGGACAGACGATCCGAAGCAGGCTCCGGGCTCTGCACTGACAGCAGAGAGCCCGACGCGGGGCTCGAACTCACAAACCTTGAGATCATGACCTGAGCCAAAGGTAGACACTTAACCGACTGAGTCAGCTGGGCACCCCTCTAAGAGACTCTTAAATACAGAAAACAAACTGATGGCTGCTGGCAGGAGGTGGGGGGGGGGGGGGGGGGAGGGATGGGCTAAATGGGGGATGGGCATTAAGGAGGGCACTTGTTGGGAGAAGCACTGAGTGTTATTCGTAGGGGATGAATGAATCACCGGGTTTTGCTGAAACTAACACTGTATGTTACCTAACTTGAGATAGGAAAAAAGAAAAAAGAAAAAACGAACAGGGCTGGGAAGGGTTAGAGCCAGGGGTAGAGGCCAATGTCACTCCTCTAATCCTCCTGACTAAAGTCCTGGCGGGCAGAGCCCAGACCTGGCAGAGAGGCACCTGGCAAACAGGAACCCGCCTCCGACCCCCACCGCCCTTACCTACTGCCCACAACCACACGGAAAGGGAAATACCAGCAAACCCATCTGACCAGGGAGAAACCAGACTCAGAGAGGTTGAGCCCAGCACCCAAGGTCACCCAGCTATAGAACAGCAGAGCTTCAAGTCCATTACCCTAACGGGGATTGGTGTTGGTCAAGGTCATGAGTCTCATCAGGAACTCAAAGGCTAGGCAGGACGAAAGGACAGGGCTGAAGCTGTCTTCCCAGCCTTAGACAGACACGTCTGCTTGAGACAGTTTCAAGCACGGCCATTCAGGATTGAGGCAAAGCAGTGGGGGGGAACCACGGGGGCTCCCAAAAGGGAGTGGGGCGGGGTGAGGTGGGGTGGGGTGTTGAAAACAATGGGTCTGTTTTGGAATAAAATGCACGTCCAGTCCGTTTTATAGCTTCGAAGGACTCGGATTTGGTAGATGGACTTCTCCGGGTAAGAAACTTAAGCCCATCTCTTTCCTTTTGGGCTTGAGGACAGAAGGGCCCTGGACCAGCCCCTGGGCCCTGCCGTCTTCCTAAGTTTTGCAGCGCACGGCTCTGGAGTGAAGTGCCCCCAACTAGCCCCTCTGGAGAACCTTCACAAGGGCTTTGCCCTCATGTGTTAACAGCTCAGGGCTTAGAACACGACACCCCCTGTAACTCTTTGCATCTGATGGCAGATAATGCCCCGACTAGGGGTCCCTTTGTAGGGGGTGGGCGTGGGGGTTGGGGTCTTCTCATTTTGCTCCGAATCACGACCCTGCTTGGCTTCCAAATAAAGCCGGCTGCCAGCGCTTTTAAAGAAAGTTCCATGATTGAACATATTCACATCGGGAGGCTCAACGGCACACAGGCTGGGAAGAAAGAGAGCCTTCAGCCCCATTTCATTTAAAAATGGCTATTCTGTTTCCGGAGGGCAGGAAACAAATGAGGAAATCACTGTGTGAGTACGGGGGAGGCACGTGCCCACAAACAAGGCACAGACCATCTGGTCCCATTAGCTGCTGTGCCCTCTGAACCGCACCCCGTGGACTGAGACACAGCTGCCTTGGCTGATGTGTGAGCAAGTTCAGGCCTCCTCAATCTCCCCCTGCCCCAGGCTTCCGGCCTGACGTCAGGGGCTCGGGATGTGCCCCTTCGGTTTACTCCCACCTGCCCTACGCCCCTCCAACCGAGAACGCAGGAGCCTGGAGCAGATCAGGGCAGGGCTTGGGGGAGGTCCTCGCCGAGATGAGAGGGCGGGGGCCCTCGCGGGATCTCCGATGCCACCCAGGCTCTCCCTTGCGTGGTGGTAGGACATATGGAAGCAGCGAAGGTGGGATGTACGGACGTGCTAAGACCTCGCTGTTCAAAGCTCGGTCCTCAGGGCAGCATCACTGGCGTCCCCCCGGAGTTTGCTAGAAACGCAGAATCTCCAGTCCCCACCCTACTGAGTCAGTAGTATCTGCAGTTACACAAGGTCCCCAGGCAAGTCCCATGCACCTTAAAATTGGAGAAGCATTAGTGTATGACAGTGGTTCTCTACTGGGAGATCTTGCTCCCTTGGGGGACATTCGTCAATGTCTGGGGACATTTCTGGTCATCACAACTTGGGAGGGGTGCCCTGGGTAGAGGCCAGAGAGGTTGACAAGTATCTGACAGCGACAATAAAAAATTATCCGGGCCAAAATGTCAATAACGCCGAGGTCGAGAGACCCTGGGGTGGGGAGTTCTCTCAGAAAAGGAAAAATACGCTGGGGTCTGTTCCCCTTTCCTGGTCTTTCCCAGAGTCCACCTGAAATTCTTACTTACACATAAATTTATATAATATGCCCAGGACAACTCTATAAACAGATGTCTCTTCCCAGCATTTAGTCCCAGAAGGCAGGAATGATGTCCTGCATTTCAGAGCAACATTAAAATCTACATTATGAACAGATAAATGATCTTTCCTCCATTCCTCAAAGCATCTGTCTTCCCCTCATGTTCATCAGGGTACCTTCTGAGTATACCATGATGACACGGGGGTCCCCGTGGCTGTGGGCACACCTGTCATGTGCGTCTTCCTACAGCCGGAGGCAGACTGCATTAAACACATATGTCATCTCAGTCCACACACTTGCCTCACTTCTTGGCTGGACTGACCCAACAACGGCTTAAGCCTACGAAGCCAATATTCTGACACGGGTGGTGAAGACCCTTTCCAGGGTCACGTTGTAGAGAAACCAACCCAAGGTCTTTGCCGGATACTTAAATCAGTCATTGAGTCTTCTTGATTCTTCCTTTTTTTTTTTTTCTAAAGATATTACTTTTAAGTAATCTCCACACCCAACACGGGGCTTCAAGAATCGCACACTCTACCAACTGAGCCAGCCGGGTGCCCCTGATTCTTCCTTCTTAGATCTCAAACCTACCCCCCTCCCATGTCCTTGTCGATCACCTCTTACGAGACCTTTAAAATATGGTGCCCACCATTTTTTCTGCTTTTAGTCTACCCTCTCCTTATCCAACCACCATACCTCCTTATCTGGCCATGTCATTCTCTTGCCCACAATTCCTTAATGGTTTGCTA
This sequence comes from Panthera onca, assembly GCF_046562875.1. NCBI lineage: Eukaryota > Metazoa > Chordata > Mammalia > Carnivora > Felidae > Panthera > Panthera onca. The sequence continues at coordinate 21,842,847 of NC_138352.1, read as the reverse complement.
CGGAGTAGAGGCTAAATGCCCAGCTCCTTAGCAGAACACAAAACATCCTGCCTTCATCCTGTCGTGTTTGTCTTTGAATGTCCAAAGACCCATGTATAGTTCCCTGAAAACAGGTATCTTGGATATCTCTACATATGGCTGCATGCTGTTTCTTCTTCCTGGGATACTGAGTTCTCAAAGTACCAACTGAGTAAAATCTTACTCGTTCTCCAAGCTTCAACTTAAGCATCACCTCCTCTGAGAAACCTACCTCATCTTTCCAACGGATACAATTCCGCCTCTTATCATGTTTAAACCAGGTCTCCATTACAACAGTGATCAAATTTTATTAGTTGTTTTGTTTGCACATCTCTATTTCCATTAGACCTTGAGCTCCAGGAGGTCAAGAACCATATTTATTTTTCTTTGTAACCCCATCCCTTGACACACGTCCTAATACATATTAGCCGCTCGTGAGACACTTGCTGAATGAAGAGAGCACTTTAGGAAGATGAACAAGCCAGGGTCACATGGTGACAGAGCAGAGGCATAATGAAATGCATATAGCACAAGGAATCAACAATGACCCATAGTTTTTTGAACCTGGAAGGATGCCACCACTGGAGGAGGGCGGGGAAGAAGAAGGAAGACAGAAAAGAGACAGAAGCTTCCAAATAATTTGCGAAGCTTAAAAACCATTAAGCTAAAATGACTTTAAGGTTTTAGTGGAGCATCTGTATGGAGATGCTCCTCAGGAAGTTGGAAATGGAGGGACAGACCAGGAGAGAGAAGCGGATTCTAGAAGGATCTACCTGGAGGTGGGAGTGTGTCCCATGAGAACAGAATAGATTGATGAAGGGACAGAGGGGAGGGGTAGAGCAGGCAAATATTAAAGAAAAGAATCTTTGTGGAAACATGTAATTTTTTTTTTTTTTTAAATTTTTTTTTTCAACGTTTTGTATTTATTTTTGGGACAGAGAGAGACAGAGCATGAACGGGGGAGGGGCAGAGAGAGAGGGAGACACAGAATCGGAAACAGGCTCCAGGCTCCGAGCCATCAGCCCAGAGCCTGACGCGGGGCTCGAACCCACGGACCGCGAGATCGTGACCTGGCTGAAGTCGGACGCTTAACCGACTGCGCCACCCAGGCGCCCCGGAAACATGTAATTTTTAAAAGCAGGGAAAAAGAAAAGAAAAGAAAAGAAAAGAAAAGAAAAGAAAAGAAAAGAAGGGACAAAGAAGAGGAATCCCCAGGAGACAGAGCTAGCTACTGGAAGGGTGGGCAGAAAATGGAGACCGTGTTCATCCTGGGAAATCCAAACAGGAGAAAATGCACCACATAAGACGGTCAATGGCTTCAAATACACAAGAACAGAGAGATTAAGGACGGAAGAATGGCCACAACTAGTCGCTGATGCTCCAAAGCGAAGTCATTTCAGAAACAGAAATACTACCTTGGTGACTACGCTACGCTGTATGTGACCTCAGGAGCGCTTCATGATGAGAAAAATGGGGGGGTCTGGATCAACCGCAGACATCTACAGTTTGAACGTTCAGCAGTAGAACAGTCGGGGAGATTGAGTGCGCAAGAGATCAGAGCGCTGATGTTCCAATGATGAAGGCTGAGGAAGAGTTGTCTGTCTGGGGCTGAGACGCTGAGAGAGCCGGACGCCTAATGCAGTCAAGGTCAGAACAGCAGGGTGGGCTGGGGGAGGTCACAACAGTGGCTCCTGTGGCCACTTCTGGCGCAGACAGGCTAGTCCGACAGGGCTTCCGGTCTCCAGCCAGTACCAACCATCTTGAGAGACAACAGATTCCATCCGTCTATCATGACCTCTTCGTGGTGTCATGTTTCCTTTGCTGATAAACACCGACCCTTGGAGGAGAGACCAGTTCATCACCTTCACTTGAGCCAAGTTCATCACCTTCACTTGAGCCAGGTTCATCACCTTCACTTGAGCCAAGTTCATCACCTTCACTTGAGCCACACTGTTCACGGTCCTCACGTCGGGATCATGCCGCGCCCTAACCTTTGTCTTGCCAAACTGGGGGGCACCAACTTCACGTTTCTGTCTCGTCATGGCAGCCCCAACCTCCAGGGCACCAATTCTCTCCCTGTTCTTCCTTCTTGATTTGTGGTGACCAGAGTCAACTGACAATGAATAACAGTCATAAAAAAAAAAAAAAAAAAAAAAAAGAAGGACGTTGTTTCCCATGGTTTTCAGTAAGCCCTTCCAAGAAACATTTAGTTAGAAAAGGAAACTATGCTTTGGCATTCTCCTTTTGGCTCCTCTTGGGTCTTGCAGGATTGCATTTCTATCCGTGAGAGGAAGGCACGGTGCAGGGTCCATGCAACACCCTGCATTCTGGTCGTGTTAACTCTCCACACGCTTCATTTCTGCCCACTTCACGTCTTTGGGCTTGAAACTCTTCATGTGAGTAATCACCGTCTCTCACTCTCTTTTTACCTTATCCCATGCCTTCCCTCCCATCAGTTATCAAATTGAGCAGAGAGCTGAAGCCTCCGGACAGGTAGGACAGGGTTGAGGCCAAGGAAGGCATCTGGAAAGCACTTTGTAAACGAAGCGGTTGCCCTCAGACCTAAACATACCCCCAGGCTCCTCAGCCACAGGACTCAAGCCCAGGGAGACACAGTCACAGTGTAAAACCCGTACCAGAAATAACTTCTACTGTCACCATGTAGGTGGGTGGGTAGGTGACAAAAGCCCTCCGGGGAGGACCTTGTGCCAACCGGCACAGAAAACAAAGCCAACTCAGCTTCTCCGGGTGTATTTCCTCCAAAACCAAGGAGTAGAGGATTTTACTCTGAACCAAGGATTTGACTCTGAAATCAGGGGATCGATTGGCGTTAGTTACCCTGGCAGGCCACAGGTCAAAGCCACGAGCCGATGAATGGTTTTCTTCCGACCCAGTGAGAGCCACAATATGCACAAAACCATGCTGATGGACCACGAGGTTAGGCATGGTTCCTCTGATGATCCAAGACGGAGAGACCTGGCCAAGGGGATCAGATGGCAAATTTACAGGCTGATACCTTCCAGCAAAATTATCACGCCAGCCAAAATTTTCTCCTTCCTTGAAAGGCACCACCAAATGGGTCTAGCTGACGGTGTTTCCCTGGTGGCATAAAATTAAACCAGAGGATGCCGGGCCACGCATTGGCTTTCGGGGCTTGTCTTGTACCCCTCGCGCAACCCCCCATTCTTTACGACATCTCAAAGCCTGTAGGCGCTACTCTGGGAAGACGTATACCTGTGCCTGCCCCCACCCTGGTGAAAGTCAAGCCAGATGAGTAGGAAGGGCCACAGGATGGTCAGGTTCATGATTTCAGTTCTGATGCCTGTCCCTGTGTTTGGTCAACCTGTTCCATCAGTGCGAAGAGTAAGACACTCACGAGGTAATTACACGGTTTGAAAATGAGCAATCTTAATACAAACACGAAATGCATATTCCACTTGACTACTTAGGATCTTGGGTGTTAAGATACACAGATTGAGTAGGCTGCCAAATAGAGACCCCCAAAGAAATTGTTTCTTTAAAAAGATAAAAAGGGCAGGGGTGCCTGGGTGGCTCAGTGGGTTAAGCGTCCAACCCTTGATCTCAGCTCAGGTCACAATCTTACGGTTTGTGGGCTCAAACCCCATGTAGGGCTCTGTGCTGGCAGCATGGAGCCTGCTTGGGATTCTCTTTCTCTCTCTCTCTCTCTCTCTCTCTCTCTCTCTCTCTCTCTCTGTCTCAGGCCAACAGTGACAAGGCCCTTCAGGATCATGAATATTTTAAGAGAAATAATATGATCATATATTTATTGAATTAAGTACCGGTATTAAATAAGTATTCGATTGTTTTTAGCACAGAGGGTGGTATCATTAACTAACCAAGACTTGTCAAGAAGGTCTTTGAGACCTGCTTTCATAATAGGCAAAAAGTTATTTATAGTTCTCATATCCATTAAGTTATCATTAAGTTCTTGAGAATCGTTGATTATCTCCCAAGGAGATATAACGCCACCATGTTCGTTTATATAAACAAATAACTTACAAGTTCTTCTCTGGTCCCATAAATAGTGCCAAGCAAAGCTTCGGCCTAGCTCTTGTCCAGACCATCACAAATGTCAAAGTGATGGGGCCCAATTAAACGCCATTTCACTACACATACTCCCAACATGGGAAGAAAAGGAGGACACACTTCTTACCGTGCTTCTGTGCTTTATGGAGTCACTACCTTATGCAACAAAATAGAATTTTACATCCTGTTATGGATCACCAATTAGCCTGAAAAAAAAAAACTCTGTTTAAGCTCAGAAGTGAGCTCTGTGTTTTGGTTTTATACGTCCCCATGGATCTTTCTTTCTAGGTCAAGGCAGTGCATGGAAGAGGAACATGATGGGTGAGGGGGGGGGGGGAATGAAACCCCGGAGCATCAGGCCAAAGGCAGCAATGAGTGTCCTCACTGGCATCGGCCATCCAATCAGTGCTCTCGAGGGAAGGGTGTCCACGTTTCCCCCCGGGCCCAGCTGTCCCTTCCCTGAATCCACTTAACATCTTTGCCAATAGGTTTGCATCTCTCCCTGTCTACCCACGCTGCTTTGATTTTCTCCACCACCTTCTCCCTCCTTTCTCCCTTTAGAGTCAGATTGGGTTTGGATTCCAGCTTACAATTGACTTTCTTGTTGACCTTTGGGCAGGTCACTTAAGATTCCTAAACTACTGTTCCTTAATCCATGAAATGGAAATAATAAGGTCCATCTCACAAAATTATCAGAAGTGTTATTCAGATAATACATGTGGACAACGTATGATTTAAGTGATTTAAGATGCACCTGCACAAACATGCAATACAGTGGCCTATAAACTTAGGAAATGGAAACATACCCTTTGTCTTCTAAGCATAGTTCATTATAACAGATGGTATGTATCGTGTTAAGTATTCATGAGAACATCATCAGTATATTGATTATCCCATGAATACACAGTTGAGTATCAAACAAATATATCAACTCATTATATCAAATAATACATATCATGTCTTTCATGAATATATCATGATAAGCATATTGAGTATATCATTAAGACTCAAACATTTCTGCCTATTATATCAAGTGACAAACTCATACAGACATAAGTGACAATTATTTCACCACAACAAAAAGAATATTCTAGACCACAGGGGCACCTGGGTGGCTCAGTCGGTTAAGCGGCCGACTTCAGCTCAGGCCATGATCTCATGGCTTGTGGGTTCCAGCCCCACGTCAGGCTCTGTGCTGACAGCTCAGAGGCTGGAACCTGCTTCAGATTCTGTGTCTCCCTCTCTCTCTGCACCTCTCCCGCTCACACTCTCTCTCTCAAAAAATAAACACTTAAAAAAAAAAGAACATTCCAGACTACAAAAGAGAAGCAAAGAATGGTGTATTATTTGAGGAAATTCTGCTCAGACTCTTTTGGTGATCTCTAGAAATACTGATTTACTAATTTATCCTAGATAATTTTATCTCAGATTTATTCTACTAGTTTAGTATTTTAAAGACTCTGAAAGAGACCAAAAATTTCAAAGTAAAACTAATTCTTCTTCAATCACTTTGCAATCTCTGAAATCTCATTTAAAATGGTTCTTTAACGGGGCGCCTGGGTGGCTCAGTCGGTTGAGTGTCCGACTTCAGCTCAGGTCATGATCTCACAGCTTGTGGGTTTGAGCCCCGCGTCGGTCTCTGTGCTGACAGCTCAGAGCCTGGAGCCTGCTTCGGTTTCTGTGTCTCCCTCTCTCTCTGTTCCTCCCCCGTTCACACTCTGTCTCTCTGTGTCTCTCAAAAATAATAAACATTAAAAGAAAAAATTTAAAATGGTTCTTCAGGGGTGCCTAGGTGGCTTAGTCAGTTGAGCATCTGACTCTTGATTTCAGCTCAGGTCATGATCTCATGGTTTGTGGGATCAAGCCCTGCATTAGGCTCTGTGATGACAGCATGGAGCCTGCTTGGGGTTCTCTCTCTCCCTCTCTCTCTGCTGCTCACATGCACTCTCTCAAAATAGAAAAAAAATTTAATAAAACTAAAATAAAATGGTTCTTTACATCTTAAAATAATTTCAGAGGGGCAAAACTTCTTGGATATTTATGAATATAGATGCAAAAATCCTTAATAAAATACCAGAAAAACAAATCCAGTAACATATAAAAAGGATTATGCATAATAACCAAGTGGGATTTATCTCAGAAATGCAAGGTTGACTTAACATCTGAAAATCAATTAATATAATATATCCTATCATTAGAGAGAAAAGGACTGAATACAAAAAAACAAAACACAAATGATCATCTCAACAGATGCAGAAAAAGCATTTGACAAAATCTAACACTCTTTCATGATAAAATAAAAACTCTTTCCAAAACCACAGATAAGAGGAAACACCCTCACCTGATAAAGAATATCTGTAAAAAACTCACAGCTAACATTTTATGTAACGGGAAAGGACTAAATGCTTCTCTGCTAGGATTAACTCTCTTGTTAACTCACTTCTCTTGTGCTAGAGGTTCCAGCCATGACAATTAGGCAAGAAAAAGAAGTAAAAGGCACCCAGATTGGAAAGGAAGAAATGAAACTATCTCCATTTCCAGATGGTATAAAAACACTAAGAAGTCCACTAAAAAAAACTACTTGAATGTGTGAGTTCAGCAAGGCTGAAGGATATAAGATCAACACACAAAAATCAATCATATTTCTATACACTGGCAACTCTGACTTTTGGGCAAGTTACTTTAACATTCCTGAGCCACTCTGTCCTCAAACAACCAGAAAGCGAAATTAAGAAATTGATTCTATTTATAGTAACATCAAAAATAACAAATATAACATAGAAATGCAAGACCTTTACCCTGAAAATTCTAAACATGACAGAAAGAAATGAAAGAACACCTAAATAATTGGGAAGACATCCCATGTTCATGGACTGGAAGACTTAATATTGTTAAGATGGCAACATTTCCCAAATGGGTTTACAGCTTCAAGGTAATCCTTATCAAAATTCCAACTGGCTGATTAGAAAAGACAGTCCAGGAATAAACCTCTACCTTTACGATCAATTGATTTTCAACAGGGGTGCCAAGAAAACTGTATGAGGGACAAAACAAGACTTTTCAACAAATGGCGTTGGCACAACCGGATATCCATATGCAAAAGAATGGCCCGTAACCTGAATATAAGATCTACAACTGTAAAACTCATAGAATAAAATATAGGGGTAAATCTTGGTGAGCTTGGATTAGGCATAAACTTCTGAGACATGACACCAAAAACACAAGCGACAAAAGAAAAAGTAGATAAAACATTATTTCATCGTATTTGGAAATCTTTTACTTCAAAGGATAGCCTCAAAAAAGTTAAAAGACAACCCACAGATCGGGAGAAAATACTTGCAAATCCTACATCTGATAAGGGACTTGCGTTTACATAAAAGAGTTACCTAAAAACTCAATTAAAAAATAAAATGGCAACCCAAATAAACACTAGATGAAGGATTTAAATAGATGTGTCTCTAAATAACATATACAAATGGCCAATGAGCCTAGGAAACAATGCTCAATGTCATTAGTTGTTAGGAAGATGCAAAAGAAAACCACAATGAGATACCACCCCACACCCATTAGGATACCATAATCAAAAAGGCAGGCGAGTAGCACGTACTGGTGAGAATGGGGGGAAACTGTAACTCTCACTGGTGGTGAGTGATGCAACCACCTTGGACAGCAATCTGGCTGTTCCTAAAAATGGAGTGACCATGTGACCCAGCAATTCTACTCCCACTTACACACACACACAAGAGCTGAAAATGTACGTTCATGCAAAAACCTGTTCATGACAGCATTATTCCTAATAGCCCCAAAGCAGAAACCTCGCAGATGCCCATCAGTAGACGGGTAGACAAAGTGTGATGGCTGACTGCGGTTCCCAGACCAGTCGCATTGGCATTATCTGGAAACTTGTTAGAAATGCAAGCTGTCAGGCCCACCAAGAGTTCAGGAATGAAAAATGCTGGGATGGGGTCCAGGAACACATGTTTCAACACGCCCTCCAGGGGATCCTCAAGTTTGAGAACCACCACGGTAGCCTGAAGCCTAGGGGACCGGGTCTCAGGATCTCGCGGAAGCCGGGCCAGGTCCCTGGCACAGCAAGGCAAAGAAAATGCTTGCCTCTTGACGCATGAGTCTCTGACCTCTTCTTATGCCTCGCCTCTCGTCCTCTCAACCTTCATCTTGGCTTGGGCTGTGAGTCACCATGGCAGCTGGCCGGCTGCACACAGGTGTGTCTGGAGAGACCCTCACCGCAGCCGCACCTGGCACCCTCACCTCGTGCCCCAGGCCTTTTGCACTGCCGCTCAGCCGTTCCATCATGTGCAAATTCAGAGTGAAGGGGATTCAACCGCCTCTGGGTACGGGATCCAGGAGATAAATGCTCCCCAGCTTAGCATCTCAGGCAGACAATTTCAGGGCCATGTGCTCAGCAGGATCGAGCTCCCATTATCCACTGTTAAAACCCGCTCGCTAACCCCTGGATTAGCCTCCTCTCCTTCCCTGTTTATTTTCTCAATCCTCCACCCTTGGGATCACACCACAGAATAAACTTCCCCGCACCAGCCGTTGTCTGAGGCTCTGCCTTCTGGGGGACCCGAGCGAAGTCACTGATCTCCTAAGCGTGGGCTAAAAATGCCCGGCCATCGGACCAATCCCATCCGGTTCCCGCCTCTTAGGAGAGGATCAAGGAAATCGAGTGGGAAGCTTACCCTGGCTTGAGCTGAGAAGCAGAGAACCCCCCCTCTCCCTCTTCCAGATGCCTGCACTGGGATGACGCACGGCTTTCGGTTACTACCCTAAATAAGTCATGAACCGGTGTCCCAGCTGCTACCACGTACAAAACACAGGAGGAAAACAGGCATCCAGACGAGTGCGGGAAGCGCCCACGGTGTTGGCCTGGGCACCGCCCGGAGCCAGCCCCCGTGTTCTCTGCCCTCTGCTGCACACGGCTGTGGCTGTGAGCACTTCAAGTCTCCTGGTCTGGAAAATGAGAGGCTGGGACCAGAAGCCCCCAGGTCTCGCGCAGCCCGAACTGGTCCCCAGTTCTGTTTCTGGAGAGACGTGCACTTTGTGCAGCTCGAAAAAATACCCAGGGAATGGGTATGACGTGCAACCCCAAAACCAACACCAGACGGGGGCTTGCTCTGCCTCCCCCCGGCCCCAACGGCTGGAACATTCTAGAACCAGGACCTTGCCTCGCATGTTCACGGCCAGTGTTCACGGCCCCCGCCCTTGGATAAATATTGGTGCGGGTGCGAATCTTCCCACGGGGGAGAAAAAATTAGAATTCCTTTCGGAACCACGGGCCTGTCTTGTACTCTAGGGGTGGGGTAGGGGGATTGGATGTTGCTTTAGGGGTGACGCCCTAACCTGTACGCGCTACTAGAAAGCTCTGCTGATGGAAAACAAGGTTTTGAAAAATAATCTGTGCTCCTGGGAGCATCGCGTCCCTCCCCCAAACCCCACCACCTTTATCGTCAGGGATAATGTCCTAGACACCGACTGGTGGCTCCAAGCCCCCTCCGTTCTCTCTGCACCTTAACCCCTCCTGCCTGGGCCTGGCCCCTCACGGTGGGCTGAGTGCTGCAAAGGACACTTCCCTCCTTCCTCCCTCCCCCCTTCACTCCTCCCTCCCTCTCTCACTGCTCCCTCCCTCCTTCCCTTCACTCCTCCCTCCCTCTCTCACTGCTCCCTCCCTCCTTCCCTTCTCTCCTCCCTCCCTCCTTCCTCCCTCCCTCCTTCCCTCTTCCCCCCTTCCCTTCCTTCCCCCTCCCTTCCCTCTGACCCCCTGGTCCACCTCCTGCCCTTGGCCTCAGCCTCTTCACAATAGATGGCTCCTTCTTCTCCCTGCCCCGCCCCCCCAGAATGCCTGTCCCAGAGGATTTGGGCCCTTACTTGATTTGATATTTACATAGCTTAAGGCTGCAGCTCCACAGATCTGGCTTTTCTGATAGACATCCCCACTTCTCCAGGCCCTGGACTGGCTGCAGATCCTCTGGAGGATGAGGGCTCAGGAAAGAAAGAGCTCCTGCCCGTCCCCCCGACCCCCCTCCCCTTGGGCAGCAACATCACCGGGAGGTCACGCAAGAGGCTTGCTGAAAACGAGCCAGAGAGACAGGATGGCCTGATGTGCGCTGGCCTCCAGGAGGCACTGGGGAGGGTGACAGAGGTGAGGAGAGGGCGGGCTGCCTGAGGCTCCCATCCCTGGGCTGCCCCACCTCTTCCGCATCTCTAGACCAGGGAGCTGGCCAGCAGCCCCTCTGCTGGCACTGCACGTCGTGGGGCACAGGCTCCTTGGGGTGCAGGGGTGGGGGATCCGTGGAAGCTCCCTAACCCACCCCCACAGCTTCAGGGCCAACCACGTTTAAAACCAAGCTAAGAGACGAAAAGCAGTCGCTGGCGGGTCCTGGGTGGGGGGTGGGGGAGGGGAGTCCACGGTCTCCCTTGGAAACCTGCATCTGTGCGAGCCCATTCTCACTTCCAGACCGTAAGGTTTGGGGACCAACAGGCTGCCTCTCGAATCCGCTTCCCCTTATCCTGGACCCAGTTGGCACAGGGACCCAACAGGACCGCCCCTAGAGGCTACACCAAAGCCATGTGAGACAGAAGCCGTGTATAAGTAATCAACAACCAAACACCTGGTCCTCCTCATCGTAAGTGAGGTCACCAGCGCATTCTGTGGGCAAGGGCACTGGGGTCACAAAACAGGGGCGAAAGAAGGTCAAACGTTCAAGCAGCCCGGTGGCTAGGAGCGCAGGCTCTGAGACGAAATAAAAGTGGGGCTCCACCTGGGCGACCTACTTAACTTCTCTGTGCCTCCATATTCTCATCTGGAAAATGGGCCTCGTACGAGTGTCTACTTTATTAGGCTTTTTTGAGGATTCAGGGTCGACATACGTGAGGTTGAGACAGACGGTCCACGGGCCTCCCCTTCCACAGACCACTGCATACGGTGTCCTCTGCTCTAGCCGAGAGCCCCCTGTGGTCCCAGCCTTGGTAGGTGGCCCTCACGGAATTAGGGTGTCAACCCTCCAGAGCGGAGATGACACTGGAGAATCTGAGCCGCCAGCACACTGGCTCCTTTCTGCGCTAGATCGTCTGCCAAGATGATCGCCGGCACGGTCTCCCACCCCTCTGCATGCACGAGGCGACTATGTCGAGGGATGAAGTCTGTCTGCCCTCCCCTTGAATCTAGGCTGGCCTTGTCACTTGCCATGAAGACATGCCGGGGGGGTGAAGCAATGCCGTGCCGGCCTTCAAAGACCTGGAACCTTGTGCATTAGCTTCCTGCAGCCCATTAGCCACCACGGAAGGTAGCTTTGCCTCGACTACTGAAGGAGGAGAGAACACCAGGGAAGGAGGCCCAGGCTTCTTGGGCCTCAATGAGCCAGCCCCCACCTGCCCCACTGGGCGAACCCAACCGCAGGAGTGAGCCTTCAGGCAAACCCAGCAAGAGAATCATCCTGCCAACCCTCAGAACTGCAGGAGATAATAGTGTTGTTTTAATCCGCTAAGTCTTGGGCTCACTTGTTACGCAGTGATGGGTAACCGGTACACATCGCAAATCCCCAGATCAGCACCCAGGCTCGGCTCACACCATGTCATGCTTGTACGATGACCGGACACTCGCGTGTGCTCAACTTAAAACGGTAGAGGCGGGGCGCCTGGATGGCTCTGTCGGTTGAGCATTCGACTTTGGCTCAGGTCATGATCTCACGGCTTGAGAGTTTGAGCCCCGCCTCGGGCTCTGTGCGTCAGTGTGGAGCCTGCTTGCGATTCTCTGTCTCTGTCTCTCTGTCTCTCTCTGCCCCTCCCCTGCTTGCGTGCTCTCTCTCTCCCTCTCTCAAAGATAAACATGAAAAACAAAGAATATTTAAAGAGTAATTTGCTTTTAACAGGTTGTTCCTGTGCTTCTCTCCTGGGTGTCACTGCAGCCCTTGTCAGTGGCACTTCTTGGACTTCTCAGACTTTTCTGGAAAGTCCTTACCTTATGTCTATGCGAGCTCCAGTTCAAATGTCTTTCTCCACTTTAATTTTTTTTTAAATGTTTGTTTATTTTTGAAAGAGAGTGCATGAGCAGGGGAGGTGCAGACAGAGAGGGAGACACAGAATCCCAAAGCAGTCTCCGAGCTGTCAGCACAGACCCCGAACACGGGGCTCAAACCCACAAACTGTGAGATCATGACCTGAGCCGAAGTCGGCCGCTCAACTGACTGAGCTGCCCAGGAGCCCCTCTTCTTTTTCTTTTTAAGTGAATCCCCTACTGTTGGGTATCTAGATTGCCCCCGTTTCTTTCTATTAATATTTTAAACAGCATTCTAGGTAACATACATGGATATTTGCACTATTCTGTACATCGTTCAATTAATTCAATAATCCCTATAATTGTACATTTAGGTTATTCCCAGTTTTTCAATAATTTAATCAGCACAACCTTTACATGCGCCTTTGCGGTTTCAGTGCTAATTAGTGAGGGAGCAAGATTGTCTGTTATAATTCAAAGTCACCTTGAACCATGGATCACAAGATGGCCAATTAAGAAACGGCTAAACCTCCTATTAAAAGCCTTCTGGTATTATGGGGACTTGCTTAGCAGTGCGGGCTCTAGGGGACAGATTCGGGGGTGCTTTCCATTAGTAGATGCTCCCTGGCCCGTCACTTTGGAGCCAGAGGCCCAAACTGTTATGCGGCTGGAAGACGCAGGGAGGTGCTGGTCCGCCAAAAGCATCCTGAACGGCAGAGGGATGAACCTAGTCTGTGGGCCTCTGCTCAACGCCATCTCGTGTGCTCCGCCCACCGCCACGCCCCACCTCGTGTGCTCCGCCCACCGCCACGCCCCATCTAGTGTGCTCCGCCCACCGCCACGCCCATCTCGTGTGCTCCGCCCACCACCACGCCCCATCTCTTGTGCTCCGCCCACCACCACGCCCTATCTCGTGTGCTCCGCCCACCGCCACGCCCCATCTCGTGTGCTCCGCCCACCTCTGAAGACCTTGCCCAAAGCAGACGCGGGTCCGGAAGACTCTTCCCCAACAATGTATCTTTCTACGCTGTTCCTACAAGCAGCCCCTCATCCTTCCTTCTGGGACCACTGACGGTCCCTGATGTTGACACCTGCACTCTTTGCGCCCAGATGAAGAAGCCCCATTCCCAGGAAGAACGCGGGCTCTCTGGAGCTGATGCTAATGACCCACCACACCGCATTCCGGGCCCCGTGGTCTCGGTGCAGCTGTGATGGGCAGCTTTCTGCCAACTGCGGGCCTCCCATGTCAAGCGCACCAGGGGTCTCTCTCTGCCTTACTGCCTCGGGGTTTTGCACGAACACGGGCAGCCCAGAAGTGCAGGGAAGTGATGCACCAGGGTGCCAGAAGCAGGTGGCCATTCACCCACCTCGAACCTCCCAGTGGGGCACCCCTGAGGCACATGATGCCTCAGAGGGGTCCCAGGAGCTGAATCCCGGTGGCCGCAGAAAACCGGTTCGTGCACTCATCCCGAGATTAGCGACTCCTCCTGCCCACTCCCTCCCTTCTGCCCCCCCACCCCCCACCCCGACGCCTCCCACATAAACTACCTGCAGCCAAGTTCTTGTGTCAGACTCCGCTTTGGGGAAAACGCGAGGCAAGGCACAGGTGTAATACTCCCTGTGATTCTGGGGTCCTAAGGAAGACTCGGGGCTCCGTCTCAGATTGAGGAAGCCAAAGGGAAAAGAGGAGATGAGTCCATCTGGGGTTTAAGCGCGGCTCGTCCTCGTCCCAATTCACACGTCTCTCATCTGAGCGCGCACGGACTCCAGCCCCCTTGAACTTGAGGAATCCTAGCCTGTTCTCGCCACCTCTGTGCCGCCTGCCCTGGAGGAACTTTACGGACGATGCAGCAGCTCCCACACAGATCTGCTTAATGACTTTCTGGAAGGAATCAGAGGTGACACGAACACTGTACGCTATCACAATGTGCCAGCTCTGAATCCCTGCGCCCTGGGCGACCGGGGAAGGACAGGACAGATGGCAAGTGGCAGGCCATTAATTGCAGGAGGTTCCTCGGAGAGGGGCAGGAGAAGGCTGTGCCCGGGGCTCGCTCCCTGTCTCCTCCCTGAAGGAACGGAGGGTGGAAGGGGGCGTCGTGACTTCTCTCGTTGTCGCCAGGTGTGTGATGTGGAGAAGCCTCGTCAGAGTGAGTGTGGACATCCGGGGTGGGGGTGAGGGGCTGCAGGATGGGCCCCACCCACGCGCTCGGTATTGGGGTTGATGCGTCTACACCCCCCACCAGGCCCACCCTGTCTGCCGCCTCTGCCCTCCAAAGGCTTACCTGGCTGCCCCTTCTGCTCCCAGCACCCCTCCCCTCCCCCACATCCGCATCACGCTTATTCAGGGAAAAAAAGGTATGTAAGGACCAGAGACATAAAATGGAGAAACTTACAGAGTTAGCTACCATTTCATAGCCCTTGATGGTTTAAATTTTTTTTTTTTTTCAGGCTTATTTATTTATTTAGAGAGAGAGGAGGGTCAGAGAGAAGGAGAGACAGAATCCCAAGCAGGTTCCAGGCTCTGAGCTATCGGCGCAGAGCCCGATGTGGGGCCCGAACCCATGAACCGCGAGATCATGACCTGAGCCAAGGTCAAGAGTCGGGCGCTCAACGGACTGTCCAAGGGCCCCAGCCCTTGATGGTTTTACAAGGTACCATCTGCAGACCTCACTTGAACTTCAGAGTGATGCTGTGTAGTAAATACTATCAGGATGACCCCCTTCCTATCCTGCAAATGAGGAATATGAAGCTCCGAGAAGGTCTGTGATGCACTCAAGTCTCCCCGCCAATGAGTGGTGGCGTCAGGGGAGGACCCCGAGTCTGCCTCTCTGTCTCTCTTCTACGCTCACCCGATCCTCAAGCACCTGAGAACTTGTGGGGAAGATCCCATTTCCTGGGGCTGGAGGTATGTTGAGACTCCAGGTCTCCGGCCCAAGGACCTTTTCTATGGAGCTGCTTGGAAAGTAAGGGAAGGGAAGGGATTACAAATTCTCTGCCATCGGAGCCTCGTTCCTCTCGTCCCAGCTCTGGAGGCCCCGGCCTGCCGGATGTCCTACGATTCACTTCAATTCCGACACCGTCTACCCGGGGGTAGCATCGGACCCCACAGGCTAAGGGCTCAGTCCCACAACACTGCCCCCTGCCAATGCCACCACAAGCCTTGGGCCCCCCGTACTTCCGGCAGCGGGCTGTCCCCCGGGGCTCTCGCGACCCCTTTCTCATTTTGGTCAGTTGCCGGAACAGCTCGCGGTTTATCGTGAAGGATCCAACTCAGGAACAGCTGAAGTGAAGACACATACAGGCCGAGGTTTGGCCAAAGATCTCATCGCGCCGTCATGGTTGATGAAATCACCAGTCACTGGTGACCAGACTCTATCTCCAGCCCGTCTCCCCTCCGTGGGGTTGGGGGGCCCTGGGGAGCAAACGTTCCAAGCTTCCCATCAAGGCTTGGTCTTTCTGGTACACAGGCTCCCATCCTAAGCTACAGAGGGGGCCACCAGGAGTCACATCGTTAAAACGAAAGACGTTCCTGGGGGTGCCTGGGTGGCTCAGTCAGTTGAGCAGTCGACTTCGGCTCAGGTCATGATCTCACAGTTCGTGGGTTTGAGCCCCACATCGGGCTCCACTCTGAGCATGGAGCCTGCTTGGGATTCTGTCTCTCCTTCTCTCTTTGCTCCTCTCCCCTGCTCTCTCTCTCTAAAATTAAAAAAGAAGGAGGGAGGGAGGGAGAGAGAGAGAGAGAAAGGAAGGAAGGAAGGAAGGAAGGAAGGAAGGAAGGAAAGGAAAAGAGGGAGGGAGGAGGAAGGAAGGAAGGAAGGAAAGAAAGAAAGAAAGAAAGAAAGAAAGGAAAAGAGGGAGGGAGGGAGGAGGAAGGAAGGAAGGAAGGAAGGAAGGGAAGGAGGAAAGAAAGAAAGGAAAAGAGGGAGGGAGGGAGGAGAAAGGAAGGAAGGAAGGAAAGAAAGAAAGAAAGGAGGAAAGAAAGAAAGGAAAAGAGGGAGGGAGGGAGGAGAAAGGAAGGAAGGAAGGAAGGAAAGAAAGAAAAGAAAAGAGGGAGGGAGGAGAAAGGAAGGAAGGAAGGAAGGAAAGAAAGAAAGGAGGAAAGAAAGAAAGAAAGAAAGGAAAAGAGGGAGGGAGGAGAAAGAAAGGAAAGAAGGAAGGAAGGAAGGAAAGAAAGAAAGAAAGAAATGAGGAAAGAAAAAAGGAAAAGAGGGAGGGAGGGAGGAGAAAGAAAGGAAGGAAGGAAAGAAAGAAAGGAAAAGAGGGAGGGAGGAGAAAGGAAGGAAGGAAGGAAGGAAAGAAAGAAAGGAGGAAAGAAAGAAAGGAAAAGAGGGAGGGAGGAGAAAGGAAGGAAGGAAGGAAGGAAGGAAAGAAAGAAAGGAGGAAAGAAAGAAAGAAAGAAAGGAAAAGAGGAAGGGAGGGAGGAGAAAGAAAGGAAGGAAGGAAGGAAAGAAAGAAAGGAAAAGAGGGAGGGAGAAGAAAGAAAGGAAGGAAGGAAGGAAGGAAGGAAGGAAGCAAGGAAGCAAGGAAGCAAACAAGGAAGGAAGGTGTACATATCACCCCTAACACACAGGAAATTTCAAGCTTTGGGAGCTCTGTGTCAGGAACCGGGACGAACTAAACACACAGCCCTTACTTACACCGCACTCTGCAACCCTCTGGTGCTCACAGGTCCCCTCTCTGTGTGCACCAGGGGAACCCGTCCATCCGGTCACTGTGTATACCGCGGGGCGGGGCACGAATAACCCTTACAGCGCAGGACCTGCCCCAAGGCCTGGAGCGGCACCGTGAGGATGCCCTCACTGACGCGCTCCCAGCCCTGCCCACCGGCAGCCACTGCCCGCGGAGTCCCCTCTCGGGTCCCTCCGAAGGCTCCCGTCTACTGCCCTCTCGCCACGTGGCCTTCTCCCGGGCGCGGCCTTGGCATCGCAGGCAGCTACCACCCCTGAGAGGCAAGGACCCCGACCCCCCTGAAGCCCCTCTGCAGGCTGCAGAGCCGGGGGCCGGGACAGGCTCCCGGTGAGAGGACCATCACGGGATGAACCATCCGATGGAACCCGTCCACCGATGTCACTCGCGATTCTCCTAAAGCGGCGGAAGGACGCCGGCCACCGATCTGAAAGTGTCACAAAGCCCTGCGTGGACGTAACTCTTCTACTTGGAAGTGCTCCGAACCTGGAGAAGACCGCTCCCCGCTGAGTCCCATGGAGCCTCGTCTGCACTAAAGGGGAAGATTCCAAAGGGCAACGGGAGGCAAGCATGATGAGCCGGAGGGACGGGGACGGCCCGTGGCTCCCAGCTCCGTCGCACATGGCCCACGTCCACCCTCCGCCATGGGAGCTACGGGACCCGTGTCTAGATTTTAACTTGACGAGGAACAAAGGAGTCTTTTCAAAAGTGCTGGTTTAGCAGGGGCGGGGGGGTGGGGGGTGGCGGGAAACACGTTACTGTCTTTCCAGTTTTGTTTTTTTTATTCAGCCCTGGCTCTTCTGTCTATTGGTGCCAGTGAGACAGGTGACAGGTGACAGGTGACAGGTGACGTTCCAATGAGGCTGTTCCCTCGTCTTCACTCTTCAAGAGAAGGGGGAGGACCGTGGCGTTTGGGGAATTGAATCCATAAGTCTTGCGGGTTGTAAGTGTAGTGTAATGACTAGTCAAGGAGAGCGTGTGCAGGAGAGAAG
The DNA here is from genome assembly GCF_046562875.1 of Panthera onca. Taxonomy (NCBI): domain Eukaryota; kingdom Metazoa; phylum Chordata; class Mammalia; order Carnivora; family Felidae; genus Panthera; species Panthera onca. The sequence continues at coordinate 21,825,087 of NC_138352.1, read as the reverse complement.
GGGTGAGGCGGGGGGAGAAGAGGGGGAAGGCAAGTAAGATGGATGGGGGGCCGGGAGATAAAGTGGAGATGGGGAGGGGCGCAGGGCAGTCTGTGCGTGAAAGGGACACAGAGAGAGGGAGGCAGCCATTGGAGGCAGAGCTCAGAGGGGCAGGGGACACGGGCACAGAGGTCAGAGACTGTAGGTCTGTGTACGTAAGAAAGAGCTGTAAGGAGGGGCGCCTGGGTGGCTCAGTCAGTTAAGCGTCTGACTTCGGCTCAGGTCACGATCTCACAGTTCGTGGGTTCGAGCCCCACGTCGGGCTCTGTGCTCACAGCGCAGAGCCTGCTTGGGATTCTCTCTCTCTCTCTCTCTCTCTCTCTCTGCCCCTACCTGACCTGCACTTTCTCTCTCTCAAAATAAATAAATAAAGACTTAAAAAAACAAGAGAAGGGCAGACGTAAGGAAGTGCCCCAAAGGCTGTGCATGTGCGTGTGCACTCCGATTAAATGCATCTGATGTAAGGCACGCCATCACGTCTGTTTTAACTGTGTGCTGTTCGTTCTCATGTAAAAAGTAGTTCGGAGTCACGAGACACAGAATCTAGAGAAAAGGGAAGGGAGGAAGAAATCACCCAGAGTCCTGCCGCCTCTCAAGAGCAAAGGAAGGGGGCTTAATTAGCATTTGGGGGCTTTTGGTCTGTTTGTTTTTTCTTTTTTTTGGATGTTTATTTTATCTTTGAGAGCGAGAGCATGACTGAGGGAGGGGCAGAGAGAGAGGGAGACAGAATCTGAAGCAGCCCCAGGCTCCGAGCTGTCAGCACAGAGCCCGACGCGGGGCTCGAACCCACGAACCGCGAGATCACGACCTGAGCTGAAGTCGGACGCTTCACCGACGGAGCCACCTGGGCGCCCCAGCGTTTTTGTTTTTAACGTTTTTTTTTTGGGGGGGGGGGACAGAGAGAGACAGAGCATGAATGGGGGAGGGGCAGAGAGAGAGGGAGACACAGAATCGGAAACAGGCTCCGGGCTCCGAGCCATCAGCCCAGAGCCTGACGCGGGGCTCGAACTCACGGACCGCGAGATCGTGACCTGGCTGAAGTCGGACGCTTAACCGACTGCGCCACCCAGGCGCCCTGCGTTTTTGTTTTTAAAGCTTCGCTGTAAATGCCCACCTAATGGGACTTCTGAATGCAGGAGTGAGATTCACCTGAAATAATTTACCTTAAGCGTTTCGGCAAAAGGCCCAACTAAGAGCCAGCGTCCAAGAAAGGCTGGTGCGGATGCTGATCTCGTTGGCCCGGACTCTTCCGAGGAAGAAGCTTTTCCAGAGGAATTTCTGATATCCAGTTACGGAGTCGACCGCATGAAGCGGGGGAATAATGAATTACGAAACCCCTCGCTTTGAAGCTTCATCCAGATGCCTCTGGTCCATCTCCGGGGAGGGTTCCCACGGAGGTGTGTTTATCCTCCAGACCGTGGACGGGAGTGTATCACCCTTCCATCGGGACCTCCCTCAGCTCTTAAATGCAAAACACCCATCCCCTGATGGCCCTAAGTTCAGTGATCTCTTGGTCGCCGAGAGCCTCCGACTTCCTATTTTCCAAGACAGAGCCTATCCAAGGACGATTCTATGTTGTCTCTATAGGAGAAAGACGTTTCATCTGGGTGCAAAGTTCCTGGTTCCCAATCTCAGAAGCCTGGGGACACGTCTCCATTGTCCCCCGTCCCTTGACATCAGGCAGAAGACCGGGGCCGGCCCGAATTTCATTACTTTGAATATATAATAATTTTTAAATTATCTCAAATGACTAGATGTTTCCTGAATGTTGAAACTTGGTTTCTACACTCCAGTAATCTGGTAGGGTGCCCTGGGCACAGGTGTTTTTTGTTTTTCGTTTTTTTTTTTTTCCTTCTGTCTTTGCCTGTAATGAGAAGCGTTCTGTTAACACGGACCTCATGGCGGGGAAACCCAGGGAGGGTGATGTGTTTGTATCTGTGATTCCTACTTCCCCAAACTGTCGTGAAACTGTGTTAGCACCCCCTGTCCTCTGGGAACCATCAGTTTATATTCTTCGGAGTGAAGAGTCTGTTTCTTGGTTTGTCTCTCTTGCACGCTCTTTGCTCGTTTGTTTCTGAAATTCTACATATGAGTGACATCATAGGGTATGTCTCTTTCTGTGACGGACTTATTTCGCTTAGCATTATGCCTCCTAGATCCATCTATGTTTGACCAGATTTTTCCTAATGCCAGTACTCCTCTACTGGCTCTGGCATCGTCTAGCGCAGACGGAACGGGTGTGACGTTTCCGTGGGTCTACGTCAGCCCCCTTCCACAGCAGTTACACGTGGTCCGGGTGGCTCCGACAGGTGGCTCCCTCTCTGGCCAGAGAGGAAACCACCTGCCTGGTCTCACCAATCAGAGGACCCCCGGAAACTGGGTTAGATGTGGGCCAATCCAAGACTAGATTGCAATCCAACCAAGATTTCAACCAGAATCCTGGAGTCTTGCCTGGAAAGGTAGGGAGCATGTCCACTCTTCTCTGGGATGCGAAGGCGTAAGGAGTACGCATTCGGGAGTTGCTGGGGGACATATTCTACCTAGACGGCAACAGCCTGCCTCCAGAATGAAGCAGAGGCAAACAGAGACCGTGGGAGACAGACAGAGAGACACGGTGAGAACCGAAAACATCACTCAAGCACCTTGATCTAGTTGTTCCCGACAGCATTATGCACAATGAGCCAACACGTTCCTCTTTCACGTACGCTGCTTTAAGCTGGTTTTCTTTACCCTGCCCGCACCAAGAACCCAGAGCGGGACAGCTGGTTCTGTTCGACCAGCGTGTGATTCTCCCCAGGCCCCCACTAACTGGTTCACAAACACTTCCTGAACAGAAACAGAATACGAAAAGCTGGGTTAACCAGCACGCTCATTCCCAAGGCTCTCCCAACTGCACCCCTACCCAAAGCCTCTCTCTCTCTCTCTCCCTCCTCCACTCATGCGTGTGCTCTCTCTCTCTTCCAAAAATGAATAAACATTAAAAAAATTGTTATCATGGGTTCACATGCATTAAAATGCATGTGTCTGCGTGCTTCTGGAAGAAGCCTGGACGGAAAAGCTTCAACCTACTTGTCTTCTGTCCCAAGTTCTACCTCCTTACTCTAGCGTCTCTGGACTTACGTTGGCTTTACCGCGGCCACTGCCGACCAGGCTCCCCCCAGTGAAGTAAACTGAGCCCCTCTGTCTTCCTCTCCGTGTCTTGAAGCCTCTCTAAGCTCCAGCGCTGGGGGGATATTTTGGTCCTACCCTCTGATTTCTCTGATGGGGAAACTGATCCTCAGGGAGGTGAGATGACTGGGGCCCAAGGTCACCCAGCTTGTGAGCAGCAGGAACACAACACTGACGGCAGAAATGCCACCGTGGCGTTCTTTGCAAATCCCATAAACCCAGAGCACGGTCAGGCTATTCCAGATGAGTGTGTGTTTGTGGCATACGATGTAGGAGTAATCCCTTAATCCTGGGTGAATGAATGTGGAAGTGAGATAATAGTTACTTCGGTCTCTGACCCTGTGCCCCAGGTTTCAAACACGTGGTTTTTAGGCTCAGTGTGAGAAATAGGGACGAAAGTTGTTACTGCTTTTTTTTCTTTTAATTTTTATTTATTTTTGAGAGAGAGAGAGAGAGCAGGGGAGGGGCAGAAAAAGAGGAGGACAGAGAATCCGAAGCAGGCTCCAGGCTCCGAGCTGTCAGCACAGAGCCCGATGGGGGGCTCGAACCCACGAACCGTGAGATCATGACCTGAGCTGAAGACGGACGCTTCACAGACGGAGCCACCCAGGGGCCCCAGAAGTTGTTGCTTTGACAGAAAGATGTCTTTTGTACTCTTCTGTTTGTTACTTCAGGGTCTCGTGGATCTTTGGTGGTCTCCTCCTGTCCTACCCTGCTGTGGAGGCAGGAAGAAGGCTGGGGACTGCTTCCTACCCGTGTGGGGGGCCCCTGCTCTGGGACCTGCAGGGAGGAAAGTGTAGCCCCAGGGCATAAAGGCTCTCAGGTCGGCCTGGGTCCCCTGCATTAAGGAGTTCGGCACACTCGCAGGCCAAGGGGGTTTCATGCAGAGGATGCATGAGAGGTCTTGTGTGCACACGGCCCTCCGAGACCAAATCACAAAGAGAGGCAGGTGGCCTCGGGTGCAGAAAGTCGGGGCACTCGCCAGATAAGGTGCCATGCCGTCACGAAGGCATGAGTAAATGAGCGTAGCCCCCAGCGCCAACGTGCCCTGTTGGCGATCAGCCGGGAGATTCCCCGGCTGCGGGCTTCCCCCCTCCTCACTCGCACCCCCAGTGCGACGCTGCACCCTAGTCAATGCGCACCGGCCCCTGATGAGTAGCCATCAAGGGGGGGAGGGTACATATCTCGGGAGGAAAGAACAGAAGGCGGCTGACCTGAGCCATCGCCTTGGCCTCGCCCTACATCCCGCTGCTTTGCGGGGTCCTCCTCTTGGCTACAACCCCTTTCGGGGCGGCAGAAGGGTGTCTTCTCAGTGGCTACCCTCCTTTACTGTTCCTGGGCATCGTTAACTAGAGATAACGCCCGGCCACGGCCCTTCAGACCAGGAAAGACCCCCTCAGAGGCTTTGTAAGCCAGCCCTGTCATTAAACCACCGAGAGAGTCAGGCCCTGAAAGGAAGTAATTCTTCCAAGTTTAGCAACTCACATCAATGTGTCTTGAAGTCAAGGCTTTTTGGGTTTTTTTTTTTCCACCTCACATGCCACACTTTCCTGCAATTATCTCGCTTCTCTCCAGACTATAAAACATAAAAGTAGACGGGGAAGATTTATCGTCCTTTCCCTTCCTGATTCTGTCTTTTTAACATGATCCAAAACGCCTCTGCCCCCTGATTGTCTGGGAGAAGCATCCTGCAGCAAAAATGGGCTGGATCCCACCCGGTGCTACGAAGCTCCCTTCCACCCAGGGCGCCTGTCTTGGGGGCGTGCGGAACGAGGGGCTGGGATTCCAGATGGAGCCGGACAAGGAGATGGCCCTTTCTGGGTCACCCAGCTGCCCGATGCCCTCGGGTGGCCACAGCGGCAGGGTGGGTAACCTAGTTTGCTTAGGAAATACTGCAGATGTCCCAGTTTATCTGACGCAGTCCGAGAAAAGTATTGGCTCTGTCCTGTCCCCACAGCTCGTGCGGCTCGACCTGACAGAGCCCCCTCCCCGCCCCCTTCTGCCGGATCCGCAGACACCCCAGAGTCCAGTGTCCCTGGCTTCATGTGCCAGCCTGTCCTGTTGTACCCCTAAGTCTCCCCTCCCCTAAGGGGGATCCTAAGCCCAGATCGAGGGCATCCTGATGGGTCAGGATGTGACGGCAAAATTCTCAGAAATATTTCCGGGGACGTTCAGCCCCTGCTGGATGAGGAACCTGGGGGCCAGGAGCTGGGACTTCGGGGTTGGTGACTGGGCTGCTGGCCAGTTTGCGTGGCTGTCTGGAGCGGCAGAGCAGAACTGGTGCTTATTGGGGAGATCTGGGGCAGGAGCAGTGGGGTGGGGGAAGGCGCCTGGGATCCGGTGAGGGGATTAGTCATCTATGGCACCCCGGGTGACTCTTGTCAGCTTTCTTCTCTGTTAACTAATAAGACCTAACTGTAAGGGGGCTGGCAGTGGAGGGGAGGAGTTTGAGGTTTCAGGGGCACCTGGGTGGCTCAGTTGGGTTAAGTGTCCGACTTCAGCTCAGGTCATGATCTCACGGTTCGTCAGTTCGAGCCCCTCATCAGGCTCTGCACTGGCAGCACGGAGCCTGCTTGAGATTCTCTCTCTCTCTCTCTCTCTCTCTCTCTCTGCCCCTCCCCTGCTTGCTCTCTGTCTCTGTCTCTCAAAATAAATAAACACTAAAAAATAATAATAATAAAAAAAGAGTCTGCGATTTCAAAGTAAACCTGGAAGTCGTATCTCCCAGATCAGAGGCTTGTGAACCCTCCCGAGGTGGGGGTGAGGGGTCAGGGAGGAGCAGAGGGTTACCGCCAGCTTGGCCCCCATTCTCCAGAACTGCGTCCACCTGTCCAGACTCCTCACTCACCACCCAGGGCAGGTGTGGATTTCCAACTAGAAAGAGCAGCTACTCCCCAGAAAGCCTAACTTCCTGGAGGCTCCCGGAGGGAGAGCCTCTGTCTGTTTTGACTCACTGCACAACCTCTGTGCCCAACAGGGGCCACCATGCCGGGGCGGTGTTCCAGGACCACGGTTTCTTTGTTCCGCCTTTATGCCAAAGACAACTCACGGCGAAGTTCCCTTCTAGGTGCCGCGTTCCAGGGCAGAGGCAGGATGTCAAAGACAGAAAAGGAGCTCAGAAAACGGATTAGGAAGTCTCTCCCTGGGCGTACAGGCATCAGACTTGAGAGCCTACGTGAGCCAGTCTGACACGCGTGCACGGATCCGAGATGAGACGAAAAACCCAGCACCTAAGCTGAGAAGAGCTGCAGATGGGTGGGGAAAGGATTTCCAGGGGATTTGGGGCCAGAAACTTAGAGATGTGGCTCTTGCTGGATGGGGTTTCCAGGAAATAGGGGTGCATCTACCATGGGGGGGGGTGCACCCTGAGGTGTCAGGGGGGCCCTCGACGGTCTCACTCAGAACAGCCTTCCTTCTGTATTTGGCATTCTGGGATCTGGGATCTGGATTCCAGGCAGCAGTAAGAAGTTAATGAAACAGGGGTGCTTTGTGTAGTATGTAAATTAAATCTCAATAAAGCTGCCTAAAAAGCTAAGGGAAGCCCAGATAACACCAGGAGTGTGGATGGGGATACCAAAGCAGTGCCAGGGCCTCTAGAGGTGTGGGGAGAGGTGGGGGGAGGGCAGGGCAGGGGATGGGAGGGGAAGAAAGAGGAGGGGAAGGGTGAAAGGGACAGGAAGGGAGGTGAGGGGAGGGGAGGGGAGAGTAGGGAAAGAGAGGACAGGGGAGGGGAGAGGAAGACAGGAGGGGAGGGGAGGAGTGGAGGGAAGGACAAGGGAGAGGAAGACAGGGGAGGGGAGATGAGAAATGGAGGTAAGGGGTAGAGTGGAGGGGAGGGGAGAACAGGGGAGGGGAGGGAGGGGAGGCGAGGAGTGGAGGGAAGGACAGGGGAGAGGAGGACAGGGGAGGGGAGGGGAGGTGAGGAGTGGAGGGAAGGACAGGGGAGAGGAAGACAGGGGAGGGGAGATGAGGAATGGAAGTAAGGGGTAGGGTGGAGGGGAGGGGAGGACAGGATGGTCAAGACAGAGAGCAAAGATTTCAGGTTCAAGTGACAGCGTAGCCACTGAAGAGTATGACGACCCAGAGCAGTCCCCTCTAGAGCCTCGGGTCCCTCATTAGTAAAATAAAGGCGCTTGGATGTGATGAGTGCCAGCTTTCTATTATTCTTTGGCGTGGGAAATTATTTTAAGACAAGCTAATGAAGTTTGGATAAAATTAGAACCGTGTGAGTTCTACAGGACTCACCCTGCTCTCGGTGACAGATTAAGGAACAGAATGGAATCCCAAGATCCTCTGTGAATTTCTTGATGAAGGGCGTAAAGAACATTGGCCCCTGCGGGCACAGGATTGGGCAGGACTGGTTAACCTGACCTGGAAACACTTTCTCAGAAAACAATGTCAGTGAGTCACTGTCTCTCTTCTCCTGGTCCAACTCCTTCTCCTCCTCTCCCTCAAACCTCCGGAGGTTACCCCCAACCTGAAAGAAACACCTCAAAACTAGTTTCTAAGACAAGCACCCTACTGATATTCTCATGCCCAATCTGCCCTGTAAAGAACGGACGTAACCTCACATTTTAACTAGGAGGCTGAAAATCTTCGGGTAAGATATTTGAGGAAAGCACTCTAGTAGAAACCTGCCATTTTACGTCTGCATCGCCCCATTTATAAACACAGAGAATTGCCCCCAAGTGGATCAAATGCATTCAGCTAGTGTCCCCAGCTAGTGTTGATGCATTGCACGCTAATTAATAAAAGCTAGGTTTTTTATTCCAGTAAAACTAAAAAGGAATTCGATTCCAGTGTCGTAAGCCCTGAGCTCCGTATCCAAAAAGGCTTGCGTTAATTACAATTTCTGGGCAAAAATGGATACCCAACTATGTGAAGGTACAGAGAAAGATGAAAAGCCAGAAACTAGGTGCGGGGTTGACCCTTGAAAACAGAAAACCGTGTCTGGTAAGATGTGTTTGTCCTGCAGGAAAGCCCCAGCCCACAAGGCACCAAGTGCTTCCAATTCAAGCCAGAAGCCAAAAGATCATTGGCCTGAGTTGGAGGAACAGAGTTTGGGACTCCCAGAGGGGCTGAAACTTGAAGGGGGAGATCCTGGAAATGAGGGAGCCACAGAAGGTGGGACCCCTCCCAAAGTCTGCACTTAAACTCCCTCCAAATCTTTGGCTGACCCCCACGTGCAAACAAGACCGTGACAGGCCGGAGGGGCAAAGCCACAAAGTTAGAGGTGGGTGGGTTGCAGGTGCCACCCACCTCGGGGGACATAATTTAACATGTGAGTCCCACCAAGTCAGAGAAGCTTGGTCAACACCTCAGACTTATTAATATAACCCAAGACCAGGATTTAGGGCAAAACCAACAGAGACTCACCCAACAGAACGCAAACCCAAGTCTCCAACGAGCTCATGATCGACCAGCAATCTAGCTACTTACTAGAACAAGACACAACAATCTTCGGGAGATGATAACAGAATCCAGAGTCTCTACAATGCATCATGCACAATACCCAGGACGTAGATTAAAAAAAAAAATTACCATACGTGCAAAGCGTATTTCACAAATGTTTAAGGGAAAGATCAGTTCATGGCAGGGATTTCACAAATGACTTGGATCCTGTTATTAACAAAAAAAAAAAAAAAAAGGAATTCTGAAGTGCGTTTAAGAGCCTTTAGAACAAAGTTAATACAATGAGTGACAAGACGGCAAGTTTCAGGAGAGATACGGAAACTGTAAAAAACAGGGGCACCTGGGTGACTCAGTTGGTTAAATGTCCGACTTTTGGTTTCAGCTCAGGTCATGATCTCACAGGTCATGGGTTCAAGCCCCATGTCAGGCTCTGTGTGGAGCCTGAGGAGCCTGCTTGGGATTCCCTCTCCCTCTCTCTCCCTCTGCCCCTCCCCCACCCCTGCTCACGCTCTCTCTCTCTCCCTCCCTCCCTCCCTAAAAGAAAAAAGAAAAGAAAAATGCAATGAAACAAATGTTGGCAAGGATGTGGTGAAAAGGAGGCCGTGGGCACGGCTGGCAGGGATCCAAAATGGTGCGGCCGCTGTGGAAAACAGTATGAAGGTTCCTCCAAAAATTAAAACTAGAACTACCCTATGACCCAGCAATTTCACTTCTGGATATCGATCTGAAGACATGCAAACAGTAAGACGAAAAGATACATGCAATCCTATATTCACTGCAGCGTTACTTACCAGAGCCAAGATACAGAAGCCACCTAAGTGTCCATCACGAGATGAATGGATAAAGGGGATTTTACTCTGCCTTAAAAAAAAAAAAATGAGATCTTGCCATTTGCAACAACACGGATGTACCTCCAGGGCGTTCAGCTAAGTGAAACAAGTCAGACAGAGAAAGACAAAAGTCGTATGATTTCACTTACGCGTGGACTCTAAACCACAAAACAAATGAGCCAACGGAACGAGACAGAAACAGACTCCTATAGATACAGAGAACGATCCAGCGGCTGCCAGAAATGAGAGAGGCAGAGACGTGGGCAAAACAGGGAATGGGGATTAAAAAATACAAACTTCGGGGGCACTGGGTGTGGCTCAGTCTGTTAAGCGTCCCACGCTTGGTTGCAGCTCAGGTCACGATCTCGCAGCTTCATGGGTTCGAGCCGTGTCAGCACAGAGCCTGCTTGGGATTCTCATTCCCTCTCTCTCTCTCTCTCCCCGCCCATCCCCCACTCATGCTATCTCTGTCTCTCTCAAAATAAATAAACTTAAAAACATATATAAGCTTCCAGTTATAAAATAAATACAACACAGGGATACAGAGTTAATAGGCAATATAGTTAATAATGTGCAACAACTTCGGTGACATTTATCACTGGATTTACTGTGGTGATCGCCTTGTAATGTATATAAATGTTGCATCACGACACTGTACATTTGAAACTAACAGAGCATGTCAACATACCTCAAGAAAGAAAAACTACATGAAAATTTGTTACTATTGGGTGTTAATTTTGTCCCAGGACTAGGGATATAAGAGGAAATAACTCACTTCCTGTAAAACGTTGGTTTGTGAGCCTAATTCGATCCGGAAACATGCTTGTCATCCAAAGCACTCGTGTATCAAAGCGAATTTCAAGAACCATTGGCTCAGCTGTGACATGTGACACTGGGCATCACGTGCTACTTGTATTGTAAGACATCGCTCGTTTATGAAGTTACAATTTATTACAAGTGTTTGCTTGTCTTGCGGAACACTGGCAGAACAAGATACAATCCAAGGTTTTACTGTGTTTCAGAAGTTCTCCAAGGGGCACCTGGGCAGCTCAGTCGGTTGAGCGTCCGACTTCGGCTCAGGTCATGATCTCGCGGTCCGTGAGTTCGAGTCCTGCATCAGGCTCTGTGCTGATGGCTCAGAGCCTGGAGCCTGTTTCAGATGCAGAGTCTCCCTCTCTCTCTGGCCCTCCCTTGCTCATGCTCTGCCTCTCTCTCTCAAAAAATAAATAAACATGAAACAATTAAAAACAAAGAAAGGACTTCCCCAAGCTCTTGTTTTCTAGTGTTCTTTTAGGCAATCTGTCATCATGATTGCTTCAACATCACTGTACTGTAACCCATCTTATTTATGTGTACTTCTCCCCTTCCTTAGCTGACCTGATAAGGGAAAGAGCAGAAACCTCGTATTTCTGTCTCCAGGACCTAGGGAGGTAGCATAGACTCAATTAATGTTAATGAAGTACTTTAATGAGTTGATGAATGAATACATTGCGAATCAGCCTCACATCCTCAAGCATGGAAGAACAGAATAATTTGAATAATCATAGAGCTATGGTGCCATTCATGTTTCCTTCACTTTGTAAAAGGGAGTAAGTCAGACATTATTTACCTAGATGATTAAGCATTGGTTTAAAAAAAAAAACTTTTTAATGCTTAATTTATTTTGAGAGAGAGAAAGAGAGAGAGACAGAGTGTGAGCAGGAGAGGGAGACACAGAATCCAAAGAAGGCCCCAGGCTCCAAGCTGTCAGCACAGAGCCTGATATGGGGCTCGAACTCATGAACTACGAGATCACGACCTGAGCCGAAGTCAGACGCTTACTGACAGAACCACCCCGGCTCCCCTAGGGCACTGAATTTAAAAAAAAGAAGAAGACAATCCTTAATTCCCAACCTTCCAAGGAAAACAGCAGCATGAAAGAGCAGTACTGGACTAAATAAACTGAAGAATTCATAAAAAAGGAGTTAACTTGAGAAACAGAAGACAACTTTATAATAAGCTAAATTTGCTCCCCAGAGATATATTTTTTAATTTATCTATTTACGAGAGAGAGAGAGAGAGAGAGAGAGAGAGAGAGAGAATCCCAAGCAGGCTCCATGCTGTCAGTGCAGAGCCTGATGTGGGACTTGAACTCAACAACCCATGAGATCATGACCTGAGCCGAAATCCAGAGTCGGATGCCTAACCAACTGAGCCACCCAGGCGTCCCTCCTCAGAGATATATGAGAGCACATCACACATATAAAACAAGCACACACGGTGACGAAAAATATGTAAACTTCTTAGCAAAGAAGCCCTAAGGACAACAAAAACCCCACGCAGAGCTGACCACCAGTCCCAGGAAAGTTAACGCAAGGCTGACGCACAAACACTTGAACTCCACAGACAAGAGGAGCAAATCATAATCGTGAGAGAAAGGTGATCGATCAGCAGCTGTAGAAACTTCAGGTGAGAGCTGGTGTCTGTCTCCTGAGAATTCCAGGAGCACAGAAACAAGGTGGACTGAGAAAAAATCCAAAAACAAAGTGTTTAGGGAATACAGATGCAGTGAGAGCCTTAGGAAGATACGCATCGTTCATTCACTGAAGCAAATCAAACAGTCAAGTCTTTAAGAGATGTTTATTGAGCACCTACAGTGTGCAAAGCATTATGCTAGGTACGGCAGGTGCAAAGAGAAACAAATACAGATAAAGTCCCTGCCCTGATGCAGCTTATGTGGTGGTGGATTAGGAAAAAGAGACATTGTACTAAAACAAGGATACATCAGAGGTACAAGCTGATAAGGTAGCAGTGTTATGAGGTCACCCAGGCAGCCTCCCAGGGGAGTAGGGATTACGCTGACATCTGAAGGACACTGAGAGTTATGGAAGCAGGGAGTGGCAGGATGGACTATTTAGAGAACAGCATTCTAAGAAGACGGAACCACTGGTGCAAAGGCCCTGTGGCATGGCATGTTGGGAAACTATAAGAAAGCCAGTGCGGTCAGAGCTCAGGAAATAAGGAGAGGCAGGGAAGAGGTGAACCCCCCATGTAAAAATCAAACATCGCCAGTTTCCAAAAAGCCAAGTTGGTTTACAAAGAGAACTTGGGATTCTATTTCTCACCTGCAAAATGAGGTGTGAGGAAACAAGGGAGCAAAAACTTCAAAGTGCTGATGTTCAAATCATTTGAATCTAATTTGAATGCGTTAGGGAAGCAGTGTCAGTTCCGTAGTATAATAATGGCATTGTGGTTGTTTCCCAATGCATGTCTTTATCTTACTACCTTTCAGAAATAAAACATTCAGCTAAAATATTTACTGTGTATGGATGAAATTAAATGATCTTGGGACCTGCTTCAAAAGAATCCAGCGTGGGAGTGAGAGGCAGGAGTGGGGGCAGGTGGGATTCTCTATGCACCCACATTATGTTTGAAATTTTCCATAATAAAAAAGTAGAAACCAAATTCGATTAAAAGCCAGAAGAGGAAAATAAAGACATTTTTTTCAGAAAGACACATGCTCGCTCATAGGTTTGCTACCCAACTACTCAACTTATTTTTTACTTTTAAGTTTATTTATTAATTTTGAGAGAGACAGAGACAGCATGAGTGGGGGAGGGGGAGGGAGGGAGGGAGGGAGGGAGGGAGAGAGAGAGAGAGAGAGAGAGAGAGAGAGAGAGAGAGAATCCCAAGCAGGCTCCGTGCTGTCAGCACAGAGCCCGACACAGGGTTCGAACTCATGAAACTGTGAGAGCACGACCTGAGATGAAACCAAGAGTAGGTCGCTTAACCAACTGAGCCATACCTAGGCGCCCCAATACTCAATCTATTTTTTAAAATAAAGGGAGACTTTACCCCAGAACCCTTCCCACCTTCCCCCAAAAAAGCAAGGGAGGAAGGAAGGAGGGAAGGCAGGCTAGGAAAGAAACCAGTAAAAGCTAGAGAAAAATCTAAACAATTATTTACACTGTGGCTGGGAAACTTGGTCATTTATTTGTTTCAAGGACTTTTAAGCCGTAAACACAAATGAACAAATTATATATGTACATATACATACACAGATATATTCAAAAAGCAAAAGGTTACAGACAGGCAAAAGATAAAGAACTGAACAAAGACACTCTATACACTTATTATTAATAAGGAATCAAGACTGGAACTATTCTATCAGATAACAGATAATACAAAGGCAAAAAAAAAAAAGGCAGCAAAAGAGACAAAAATGAATACTATGTTTCGGGAAAAACTACAGACCAAAGAAATAACAGCAATCCTGATTTTTTTTTTTGAACAAAAGAAAATACAGTAGAGAAATATTTAAAGCGAAATTCACAGAAATAAAAGAGAGTCTGAATAACCCTCAATCATGGTGAAAAATATAGCTATTTCACTAGGGTTTTAAAACCATAAGACAGAAAAAAATGCATAGGTTGAAACTTACAATTGTGGATGGACAGCCACAGACACAGAAAATGCATGCTTCCCAAATATCCATAAAATATTTAGAAAAATAAGTCATAGGGCGCCTGGGTGGCTCCATTGGTTAAGTGTCTAACTTTGGCTCAGGTCGTGGTCTCAAGGTTAGTGAGTTCAAGCCCTGCATCTGGCTCTCTACTATCAGCACAGAGCCCGCTTCAGATCCTCTGTCCCCTGCTCTCTCTGTGCCTCCCCTTCTCATTCTCTCTCCCTCTCAAATAAATAAATAAAACCTTTAAAAAAAAATCAGTCACTAAGCCGCAAGGAAAATCTTGATAAACCTCGTAAAGTAGAAATCATAGCAAGAGGCTTATCCTCAAATAGGCTAACCATGGCCAAAACAATAGCTATCTGGAATATTTTTTTAATTTCTTTTAACGTTTTATTTATTTTTGAGACAGGGAGAGATGGAATATTTTTAAATACCAAAGTAAAAACTCTTCTAAATCTCTGTGTGAAAAGGGAAATTCAGAAAATTATACATTCTTTAGGGGAAAAAAAAGCTTTTAAAATGGTGATATTTAAAAATCTATCTGGGGGGTGCCTGGGTGGCTCAGTCGGTTGAGCCTCCGACTTCAGCTCAGGTCATGATCTCACAGCTCGTGAGTTCGAGCCCCGCGTCAGGCTCTGTGCTGACAGCTCAGAGCGTGGAGCCTGCTTCGGACTCTGTGTCTCCCTCTCTCTCTGCCCCTAACCCACTCGCATTCTGTCTCTGTCTCTCTCAAAAATAAATAAACATTAAAAAATAAATAAATAAATAAAAATCTATTAGATGGGGCAAAAGTCTCACTCAAAGAAAAAAATTACATCTATCTTTAAATGCATCTGTCAGAAAACAAGAATGAGCAAAGTTAGATAAGCCTAAAAAAGACAGAAGGGTGAAATTAATACAATTACTGGGAGAAACTAGTCAAACACAAAAAAGCAGACCTGATTCATCCAAACCTAACTTCTTGAAAAGCACAATAAAAACGTTGCAAAATCTGATCTTAGTTGGAGAGAATAAACCCAAAGTAACAAGAGACTGTGAATACTTCATAATTAATTTTTACATTTCCTCTGTTCAACTTCATACCAACGAGTCTTTTAAAAATTAGATAAAAAATATAGATGCTGGAGAGGATGTGGAGAAACGGGAACCCTCTTGCACTGTTGGTGGGAATGCAAATTGGTGCAGCCACTCTGGAAAGCAGTGTGGAGGTTCCTCAGAAAATTAAAAATAGACCTACCCTATGACCCAGCAATAGCACTGCTAGGAATTTACCCAAGGGATACAGGAGTACTGATGCATAGGGGCACTTGTACCCCAATGTTGATAGCAGCACTCTCAACAATAGCCAAATTATGGAAAGAGCCTAAATGTCCATCAACTGATGAATGGATAAAGAAATTGTGGTTTATATACACAATGGAATACTACGTGGCAATGAGAAAGAATGAAATATGGCCTTTTGTAGCAACATGGATGGAACTGGAGAGTGTGATGTTAAGTGAAATAAGCCATACAGAGAAAGACAGATACCATATGTGTTCAGTCTTATGTGGATCCTGAGAAACTTAACAGAAACCCATGGGGGAGGGGAAGGAAAAAAAAAGAGGTTAGAGTGGAAGAGAGCCAAAGCATAAGAGACTGTTAAAAACTGAGAACAAACTGAGGGTTGATGGGGGGTGGGAGGGAGGGGAGGGTGGGAGGTGGGTATTGAGGAGGGCACCTTTTGGGATGAGCACTGGGTGTTGTATGGAAACCAATTTGACAATAAACTTCATATATTGAAAAAAAAATTAGATAAAATAGACAAAATTGGCTGAGGACATAACAAAAACTAATCTATCAATAACAACAGAAGATAACGAACGGGGGGTTACTTGCCTCAAAAATCACCAGGACCAGATCATTTTATGACCCAGTTTGATCAAATTTTTAAATAATAATATATAATGTTTTTTTGTTATTTAAACCACATCAGAGCAGAGAAAAAGACTAAAAATTTTCTCAGTCTTCCTTTGAGTCTAAATGATAAATGCCTTGTAATAATAAGTGAAGTCTCAGACTCATTCGGTTTCTCAGACCCAAATCAAACAAAGATAGAAGGAGAAATAAAAGTTCCAAACCAATCTCATTTGTAAATTTCAATACCAAAAAAAGAAAATCTAAATGAAACATTAGCAAGCCAAATCTCAGCATAATAATACAATAAAGCATCAAAGCCAAGGAAAATTCATTCCAGGAATACAGAGAGGCTCAAGAGTGAAAAATAAAAGTAAGTTATATAGTTCATGACATTATAAGAAAAAAAAAAAAAAACAAAACCATATGACTGTTGCCCTAAGTGCAGAAAAAAGTCATTTTTAAAGTCATCTTTCAGGAACCTGAAAACAAAAGGTTTAACTTCATGGCAAATCCCAAAGACATTTATGTAAGGAATACCTGTTACCCTTAAATTAATTGACCTTTTTCGAAAGAGGTTACAATCAATGTACCAAGCAAAAAAAGTCAGAGAAAGAAATATTGGAATGAAAGGGGTCCAACTGCCATTATTTGTAGATGATACGATCACTTACAAAGTCTAAGGCAATTAACGGGACTTCTGTTAAAACCAGTGAGAAAATCCAAAAACAGTGAGCAGACAGAAGAAAAGCACATCAAAGTAGCTCTCCTACATCCTGGCAAAAGCCGATGAAAGAGAAGCCCGTTTATTTAATAACCAAAATGATGATATGTCCTGTAATAAAACATAAGGTAGGTATCAGGGCTCTACGAAAAAAAAAAAAAAAAAAAAATATATATATATATATATATATATATGAAAACGTTGCTAAAGGAAGTCAAAGAAGGAAGGGTCTGGAAAACCAAATATACATATATATATATATATATATATATATATATATATATATATATATATATATGAAAACGTTGCTAAAGGAAGTCAAAGAAGGAAGGGTCTGGAAAACCAAAAACACATACCATATTATTGAACAGGAAAACGGAAAATATCTATCTAACATGTCAGTTCTCTTCCAAATTAAGACATAAAATCCGTATCTCTCTCTCTCTGTCTCTCTCTTTTTTTAATCTCGTTCTTGAAAAACAGAACGCGACAAGCTCATTGCAGAAACCATGAAAGGTAAGTGAATGCAGGAAGCGTCACCAACATTCTGTAACAGAACACATTGACAGGAAATTTGTCCTTCCTGACAACAAAATGCAGGACGGAGCCCCAATTCAAACAGCAGCATGGATGGATAGAAAGGCACACAGGGGAAAAAAAAAATACACACAATAAAAGTTTCCTACTTTGTTTATATACCGAAGTCATTTCCGGATTCATTTTGAAATCTATGGGGTTTTGTTCCCCCCCCCAATCCAAATACGGAAAGAATGTGAAAGCCGTCTTACAAATTTGCAAAAGGGAGAGTGTCTCCATGCAACAAGGAACCTCAGGATAAAAGAAACTCAGAATAAAAGAGAAAAAGATGAGCAAATTCGGACTTCATGAAAATTTAAAACTTGGAGACTTTGAATCCTGCAATGGGTTACAGCCAACTGTGAAAAAATATTTGCAACATATGTAGTAACCAGAGGGTGTCGACTCCCCAGAAGACAGATGACATCAGTGAAGGGAAAAACAACCAGTCTGCAGAGCGCAGAATGCGGTCTGAACGGCTCCCCCAGGATTTGTACAATGGGATGATCCTGGCCCAGACCTTCCTTTATTTTTTAAAAAAAATTTTTTAGTGTTTATTGATATTTTGAGAGAGGAAGAGAGAGAGAGAGTGAGCAGAGAGGGAGACAAAGAATCCAAATCAGGCTCCAGGCTCTGAGCTGTCAGCACAGAGCCCGACGTGGGGCTTGAACCCGTGAACCATGAGATCATGACTTGAGCCAAAGGTGGATGCTTAACTGACTGAGCCACCCAGGCGCCCCAATAGGGATTTTCCTATATTTTGATTTTCAACGGGATCACACCGATTCTCTACCCTAAAATCGCTGTGCACTTACTTAGAATGAGATGCAGTCCGGCCACCCCAGAGCCCGCCCTTGTCCTTGTCGCTCCCTCCCCCTTCCTCTGTATGCTCTAGCCTTGAGAACCTTCTCTCCGACTCTCCCCAATTCTCAGGATTTTGCACATGCTGTAGCTGCCACGGGAAAGCTTGTGGATGCCACCTCTAACCTCTAGTCTTTAAACTCTGTGTGCCCGGCCGGCTCCTTTGCACACTTAGGTCTCCGCTTAAATTCTACCTCTCCAGAGAGGTCTCCCCAAATGTCATATCAAAAAAAGAGGTCCTCCTTTTATTTTCTAGCGTAGCTCCCCAGTTGTTAACCTCACAGCGTATTTTCACCTTGTCATTTTATCCGTCTTGCTCCCTAGGAAATAAACTCGACCAGCGCAGAGAATGGAATCTGTCTTGTTCACTGTTGCGTCCCCAGCAGGTAGAGAGATGGACAGGATGTAGACAATGCTCAATTAAAGTGTTGTTGAATGTTTAAAAAAAAAAAGTAAATCGGGGGACCTGGGTGGCTAGAATCAGCCTGAAGTGGCTTATATCAGCTTGCAAGAGTCCACAGTTAAATATTGAGGGATTTTTTTGAGAACAGCCTCTATCTGGAAGCTGGTCATGGGGGCGTATCCTTCCCTCATTTATGGTTTCAGTTACCCTCGGTCAGGAAACAGATGACCTTCCCTCCGACGTACGGTCAAGGAGATAAATAGGATGCCAACACCACATTACAATTCCCCTCACTTCAGTTCATCTTGTCACGGAGGCGCTGTATCATCTCACATCCTCGTAAGAAGGGTGGGTACCTTATAACAGGATCCCGAGGGAGAGAGACGGCATTCCCGTAACTTTTTTTACAGTATATTGTTATGAGTGTTCGATTTTATTCTTACTTATTGCTGTCAATGCCTTACTGTGTCTAACTGGTAAACTTTATCACAGATATGCATATATAGGAAAAATATGGTATATATAGGGGTCAGTACTATCCTCGGTCACAGGCATCCACTGGGGGTCTTGGTACATATTCCCCTTGAATAAGGCTAAGGCGGGGATTGCTGTAATCTCACCAGGCAAGTGCGATAAATCAGATGGTTGTTTCTGTGTGTTTGTTTGGCAGCCAGTGTAGAAACATACTAATGCCCTTTAAAACAAATTATGTTTATTTATTTTTGAGAGAGAGAGACAGACAGAGAGACAGAGTGTGAGCAGGGGAGGGGCAGAGAGAGAGAGAGAGGGAGACACAGAATCCGAAGCAGGCTCCAGGCTCCGAGCTGTCAGCACAGAGCCTGATGAGGGGCTCGAACACATGAATTGTGAGATCACGACTTGAGCCGAAGTTGGACGCTTAACTGACTGAGCCACCCAGGCGCCCCAAAGCCTTTATGTATAACAAAGAAAAACGGGCATAATTTCGGTCTGGTATTCCACAGAAATGAGTGCATGAGGGGAAAAAGATACTTAAAAAATAGACAACCGAGCCTCCTGGATGCCCATTAGTAGACGAATGATTACAATGCATTCCATATTATAATATAGCCATTTTCAAAGACTAAGACAGATAGATTTACAGATACTACCACAGCTTATTGCTGAATAAATAAAGGACTTGGAGGCCATGCATATTATCTCATTTTTACAAATCATATATGCTTGCAGTGTATCATTTTATATGTGTTTGAACAAGGTCTATTTGGATGCACGCCAAGCTGTTGGAAAGATCTATCCTGTGGAGGGGAGGGGACAGGTTTTGCTTTTTAATTTATCCATTTATAAACTGTACGCATTTTCAAAACAGCGGCAGATGTTATTGTCAGAAAAAAACATAATCTCTAAAACTTCTGGATTCAAGAGGTAATCACATTGTAATTACAGACTATTTAAGAATCATGACAATGAAAATAATACATAGCAAAATTATGGAATGTGGCAAAAGCTGTAATAAGAAGGAAACTCATAGCTTTGTATCATTTTCATTATTAAACAAAAAGAAAAGCATGATAATACATCAAATAAGCACTCGAGTCAGGAAACCAGGATTTCTCAAGGGAGTCAAGAGAGGACATTAATACATAAAAGCAGCAATTAATGAATTTAGAAAACATGCATAGTATAAGACACATAGTTCTGTGGGGGAAAAACATTAAAACTGGCACATTTCTTTTTTTTTTTTTTTTTTATGTTTATTTTTGAAAGACAGAGACAGAGCACGAGCTAGGGAGGAGCAGAGAGAGGGAGAGACACAGAATCCAAAGTAGGCTCCGGGCTCCGAGCTGTCAGCACAGAGCCCAACACGGGGCTCGAACTCACGAACTGGGAGATCATGACCGAGCCGAAGTCGGATGCTTACCCGACTGAGCCACCCAGGTGCCCCCAAGACTGGCACATTTCATCAGGAAGGCTCCTATGAAGGAATTTTCCAAATGTCCCCTGAGAAATGAAGTTTTCAAACTTCAAGGATGTGTCATAGTTACTCTATTTAAATTATCCTTACAATAGGAAAAAAAAAAAAAAAGGTAAGCAATCCCAATTCATTTGACTCGCATCGTTTCACAGCAGATTTGCAACATAACGTATTACAATGCATTTTAACTAGTGTGGCCAGTGGCTCTGAAACTTGGTGCTGTCCCATAGCAACAGGAAAACCTCAGCCCAGACCCTGTGCTCATAATTGCAAAGATGCCAGAGAAAATACTTTTTAGTTTCCTATCCACATAGCAGCGGAAGTGATCCTCTTAAAGCATAAATTAGATCACATCTTTCCCTCGCTCTTGACCCACCAAGAGCTTCTGTCTCACTGAGGATGAACTCCAGAGCTTTCCACTGGCCCCCAAGTCCCTTCGGGAACGGTGCTGGTGGCCTCTTTGACCTCATCTGCCTCCTCTCCCCCCACCCCCCCGGCATCTTCTTGCACTAACCATTCAAGACCCCCTGGGATCCCTCCAACCATGTGCAATTCAGTCTCAGAGTTTTACATTCCCTGCCTCTGTCTTGACCATCCTAAGTGGCCACGTTGGTCATTCTATGTCCCCCCTCCCTGCACTATCTTCCTTCACAGGGTTTGCCATTATGTGACGTTATATGACGCACCTGCTTATCTATGTGTTGTTCGTGATCTGGAACCAACGCCAATGTCGTGATGAGGACGCAGACTTCATGTGCTCTGACTTTGTTTTGCTCACTCTGGTAGTCTCAGCCCTAAGACGGTGCCCGGCACACAGCATCATTAGGTGAAGTTACATTACGAATATGGGTATTTATTTACGTCTGCCAGTCACGGGACCTTCATGACAGCTCAGACATTCTGCAAAGAGCCAGCATGATGGGGACCCTTAACTGTCATCACAATCCGTTCTCCCCATCTTCCGCGGGAGAAACGCAGCCTGACACACGGGTGGCCAGATGCACTGAATTTCCCAGCCTCCTTTGCTGACGTGCTCAGGCACCTGTATCCTACCTGAGGAAGGTGATAAGAGGTGAGGAAGGTGGACAGGACTCCTCCTTTTCCCCAACCTATAAACTGGAGAATGCTGGAGTCCCGCCTTGGCCGCGCAGAGGAGGACAAGGTCTTTGACACGTCTGAGTGAACAAACGAGCGAATGAGTGAATGCATCCCTTTTCCTGACATTTCCATTCCGCATTTGGAAATGGGGAAGGGAAATCCAACACCAACACCGACCACGGGAATCTCACTGCGTGGGAAGAATTGTAGAACAGAAGGAAGTTTGAACTTCTATGTAGAACAGAAAGAACTTTACAGTTGGTAAAGCGAATTAAGGAACAGAATCCAGCAATCACTGACAAGGGAGTAAAAATCCAACATCCGAAGTCAACACATCAAGGCATCAGAGAGTGAGACCCAAACAAAAACAAGTCCTAAGAGACACTGGGGAATGACCCCACCCGGGCATCCAAGCGTCTTCCTGCGTCCAAAGAAACACAACGGACAGACCGCTACTACAATGGGTTCCAGGCAGAAAAGACACAGGTTCAGGGCGAGAGACAATCCAGTCGATCAATTCAAGCTATTGCAGAAACCAATCTGCAATTGGACCCAAGTGGCATCTTATTTTCCCTGCAGGAAAAAATCTAGTTATGTCTGATCTCTGCCATCAAATGCTTGCGTCGAGAGTGCGCACGTGGATGGTCTGGGCTTCGCCAGCAGTGACCAGTCTTTCGAAGCTTAGGATCAGGTGAGAGTACGAAAGCACGAGTCTACACGTTCTTCCTGAGCTCCTCTGTCACCGGCCTTCAGGACCTGTTCCCAAAGGTTGTCTGCTGTCCCCTTCACACAACATTCTCTTTTTTTTTATTAATTTTTTTAACATTTATTTATTGTTGAGAGACAGAGAGAGACAGAGTGTGAGCAGGGGAGGGGCAGAGAGAGAGGGAGACACAAATCTGAAGCAAGTTCCAGGCTCTGGGTTGTCAGCACAGAGCCCGATATGGGGCTCGAACTCACGAACCGTGAGATCATGACTGGAGCTGAAGTCAGACGCTTAACCAACTGAGCCACCCAGGTGTCCCCACACGACATTCTCTTTACAGCTGTTGCCTGTGGCCGCAAGACAGCCCCTGTGACTACTTACCAAACAGAACTCAAGGGTATTGGCTGCAGCCTGAGCCCTGGGCAAAGATCAGCTGTGAGATCACCGAGTTTCTTTATGAAAGAAAACAAATCATGCTGGACAAACCTCATTGCTTTTTGGATCAGCTGCTGGAATGAGGGCGCTTAGCAGCCACAGGAGAGCACAGGACCTGGGGGGGAGGGGGGTGTTGTGAGTTATTTAATGAAACGCTCTGGAAATTAGACTTGGGAAGCCTGAGATGTTTGGCTTTAGGGACAGGGAGTGTGAGAGGGGACCCATGGCGGGCTTGGGTGTGGAGAGGAGAGCATCCTGCTCCCGGCATTTTCTGGAGAAGTCATTGGGCTGCATTTGTGTGTGCTTATATTATAGGGGGTGGGGACATCCTCCTGAGCAGGAATTGTGCAAAATCCAGAACGCTGGGTGACATTCAGGGCAGGTGATTCCTCCCTCGGGACCTCAGGTTGCTACTCTGTATAACTAGAGTTTGGACGAGGCTTTCTGGGGGGAGGGGGGGATGCCCAATGCACTTCCGTGATAAAATTCCAGTAACCTGCGTGTCTAGCTCCCTTGTGCCAGTGACCTTACCCCCGCTCAAGACAGCTCAGTCTGCTGGATGATTTGAAGGCACCAGAAAAGACAACAACAAAAAACCCTGCCCTTTTTATAAGGACACCCCTTTCATTTGCTTGTTGATATTAAAAACAGTATAGTTATTTCATCTAAATTATTCACATCTCTAAATTCAAGGTGTGGACCAGCATTCCTAAGGGTCATGTAACCCCATCCCAGAAACAGTCCTGGCCACCCCGCTTCTCCAAACCCCCATTATTTTTTTTTTTTCGTCAGAGCATGTACCGTTACTCAAAGTCATATGAACAATCTGTGTGTTTATTCACTTCCTGGAGACACGGTAAACTCCATGAGGCACAGACTTGGTGCAAATGGCCTGAGTGATGGGGACGGCTCTCTGTCCATCACGATCTGTCCTCGCCACCTTCCACGGGAGAACTGCAGCCCCACCGAAGGGTGGCCAGGGGCACTGCAGATCCCAGAGTCCACCGCCATCAGTGGTGGCCATGAGCCTGTGGTCCCACCTAAGGAAGGTGACAAGGGTACCATGTTCCACTTGTCTGGAGCCTGAAAGACAGTAGACCTGCCTCCTCCCCACTTATTTCCCTTCCTATAAACACAGGCTGGGGAGCCCAGCACTGGCCGCGCGGACGACGACCATGACTGGCGGAAGGCAGAGAAACAAATTCAACAGAGCCTGGGTCCCCGCGCCTTCACGTGGGGAAGAAACTTAGCAGTGTGAGCGGCAATTAATTTGCTGGAGACACTGTACTTTATGGATTCTTTCCTAAAGCAGCTTAGATTCTAACTGATACAGAAAGTAAAGCGTTAAATATATGTCACCATCTTAATGGTTATCTTGCAAACAGGGATGGAGGGGATAAATTTTTTTTTTTTTTCTGGAAACGGGGACAGGGATGCACGGAGTTGGAAAAGCCATCTGCTATTATACCCTCAACATCGGGAGAGAGGCTGATGTCTTCAAAGTCTCCTTCAAAGACCTATGAAGTCTCCTCAAGTCAAGCTACAACATCCATCTCTTTGGCCAAGACTTAAGAATGCAGCTTCCCATTCCCATCAACCTCTTCTGTGTCAGATGCCCTTCAGCCAGCCACCGGTGAGTGCAGAGACAGGAGGGGTCCAAGAAGCAAAGACAGAAGGCAGACTTAAGAACTACAGCCAGGAAAGATTACTGAGTGAGGCCACTGAAACACAGGGCTGACGGCAAGTAGGTAGACCAGAAGTCTACTAAGTTTTCCACGGGAATTGCATTGCCGCAAAACACCGGACCTGAGCTGGAACAGCCTATTTTATGCATAGAACCACCATCAAGGCCCTGACTGTGGACAACGGAGGAAGCAGGAAAGCTCTCTGTCCTCCAGGGGGCCACACGGACCAACGCCCACCCAGGTGCAGGCACAGGGGAGAATGGATAAGGAAGACCCATCCAGGGCAGGGGGGTTGGGGGGTTAAGTCCAGTGGTCACAGTGCATGTGACCACGGATAACAGAGCTCTTCCCAGAGAGCAGAACCGGGGTCTCCATCGGAAACCTGCCCCACTCCCAAGGCATCAGGCCTTCCTGATTCCCAGAGGAATCCCATCACTGCTGTGGACCAGCTCTGGTCCTCCCTTCGTCCCTTTCCTCAGTGGCGACACTCCTTGGGACTTTGTTTCTGACTCCGCAGCACCACTGTATATTGTGTGGGAGACAGGGGAGGAGGGGGAAGGGGAGGTGGGATGCAGGAGGGGGTGCAGCTCGGGGAGGGTTCGGATCACTGAGTGTCTAGACCCCTGCACCAGGAGCAGACTCGCCCAGACTTTGTGAAAGAACTGCTCAGGGTCCGGGGACCTTGAACCCAGATCCGATGTGCCAAGGGGGTCTCTCTTTTAAAGCGGTGTAGCGCATCATCCCAGGGAGCGCTGTCAGCCGGTTCCAGCCTACCGTGCAGAAGTCTGTCAGGGGGACCCAGATGTTGTCACCTGGCCGAGGGCACTCCTGCCCCCATGTCACGGCTTCCCAGCAGAAGCCACTTGTCCCTTTTCTTTTGGTTAGCTCTGTTCTTCCTCCTCCTGCATGCCGCCACCCTTGGACATTTATTTAAAACACTTTTTTAACGTTTATTTATTTTTGAGAGACAGAGCGTGAACAGGGGAGGGGAGGCGGGGGGGGGGGGGGGGGGGGGAGACACAGAACCTGAAGCAGGCTCCAGGCTCTGAGCTGTCAGCACAGAGGCGGCTGCGGGGCCCGCACCCACGAACCGTGAGATCACGACCTGAGCCGAAGTCAGACACTCAACCAACTGAGCCACCCAGGTGCCCCTTTTTAAACTCCCTGAATCTTGGTGCCCTCCATCTGTTGAATACGAATAGGACTTCAAGGAGGGCCAGTGATCCCAGCGGTTAGCTCAGCTCGTAGTACTTCCCTGAGTATGAATTCACAGTTAATAGGGTTGTTCGGAGATCCACAAAACGGCTAATTTTCCTGAACGCTGGCAATGTTCTAAGTGCTTTATAAATAGTTGCCTCTGCAGTGTGCACAATATGCCCCCAATGAGGTTGATCTTGGGGGCTCTGTTTTCTTCATGAGATATTAATAACTCGCCCAGGGGTAGCAAGCTCACTGGCAGGTGCTTGGCGTGACCAGAGATGAGATGTTCACGGAGGAGCCTCGGAAGCCTGGGGTGGCATCCAGGCCTGTGCCTCTCTAAGCTGATCGACAGGGCTGTCCGTGGACGCACGTGATCTGAGAACTCTTCCTGGTTCCCTTTCGGCTTCAACCAGGGCCCCCTCTGTCCTTCGTTTCCTGGAGAGGACTCCCCCATGCTTAGCCTCTGGTACAGCCCTTTCCTGTGTGGGTCTCCAACAGGTGCACTTTTCTGACTGCCTCCCAGTGGAGTGAGAGGCGATCACACTCACACACACTCACTATCACACAGGCCTGTGGACAGACCACGGCACGGTACTGGGATGAGGCCTTGCTCGACCCCCAGCACGCTCCTCCTCGGACATCTTCCTCCCCAGGAGGCCCCCAGAAGACACCTGCTGCAGCACGCCTCGCGGGGAAATGACAGAGTCCCCAGCCTCTGACTAAACTCCAGCAAAGCTTGTGGAAAGTTCTGGTTTCCATCAAGAAGCTCTAACGTCAAACCTCCTCCTCCACCCTACCTGGATTACGCCTTGCTTCTTTTTCCTCCCCCTCCCCTTCTGTTGCTATAGCAACCTCTAGCCCCTGGTAGGGCTGACGTTGCAAGAGCTCTGACCCTTAGGAGGCTGCCTTCTTGGCCCTATCCATAAAACGGCTGGGTCGTGGGCCATGTATGGCCTGAGCATTATCATTCGTGCGGGAAGCAAAAGAGGCCTTGGACCAGTCTGGATGTTCTAGAGGGACCAAGCCACTCCGGCTAGTTCCTCAGCACCTGCTTCCTTCCTCTCCCCCATACCCTCCCCCCACCACCTTTTGAAAGCACACGCTCGCCTTTGTGGCAGGCACCATCATGTACGGAGGCATAGGGAACCCATGTGCAAAAGGGAGCTGAGCAAGGACCTGGGTATCCTAGCCCCTGGACTCTGGCCACGGGTCTGCCACTCGCTAGCTGTTGGCCCTTGGGCAAATTCCTCATCTGTAAAATTAGGGGTTTACACTGGATAAACTCAGGGGGCGCTTTCCAGCATAACATCCTATAATCTACTTCACTCCCTGCAACTCCTTAAATTCTGGTGGCAGGAAACAGCCTGGCAAATGTTTTCAGGACGCTCCAACCACAGGCCTAAGGTTCAGCTCTAGGACCCTAAAGGGTTCGTCTGCAGAGGGAAGGGAGCCCCTGCAGCTCGGAGCTTTGCCTTAGGGGACACCTCTCCCGCATCCCCACCCCTTCTGTCCACATGACTTTGACCCTGGGGATCGGCAAGGATGCACCCAGACTGCGGGAACCTTCATGGGGAGCCACCAGGTGCTCCTCAGTCAGATGTCCTTTCTCAGGAGGCCCCCAGACCCACAAAGAAACTAGCAGACGTGGACGTTTCTGGAAGCTGCCTCTGGCTGTTGGGAGGCAAGGAAGGAGGGGCTCGGCAGGGAGATGGGACCAAGGATGCTCAGAAGAGGAGAAAGGATAATTCATGCACGGTGTGACCGGAGGGTGGAAAGCGGCCACTGTAGGCCTCTGTCCAGCACCCTGCACAGCAGTGGATTAAGGAAGATATTGACCCAAAATGCAGCAATAATTTGGACTTAGTGCAGTAGGCGTTGTAGCAAACCCTGTAGGCCCCCCAAAGAAGTGGGAAATTGCAAAGACAATTAAAGGTCAGTGTGCAATCCCCTCTTACTGAGATGGAATTTTCCCCCCATCTGGGCAATCTGAC
The DNA here is from genome assembly GCF_046562875.1 of Panthera onca. NCBI lineage: Eukaryota > Metazoa > Chordata > Mammalia > Carnivora > Felidae > Panthera > Panthera onca. The sequence continues at coordinate 21,797,662 of NC_138352.1, read as the reverse complement.
ACTCTGGGGAAAGTGTGGTTAATGGCCCCAGAGGTTACGGTCTATCCGGGGATAAACACTTCAGGTTCCAAATGACAGTCCAGTGTTCCCAACCCATTCTCTGCAGCCACCCCGACATTACAGGCTGCAGGGGAAGAAGGGCACCAGTGAGGGTGCCAGCTGCATGTGGGAGTCTGACGTGGGACCAGAGAGAGAGAACCCAGCACCCGGTGGGGGGAGGCTCTGACACCCAGACACAGGAAGAGGAGGCTGAGGACGGGACTCCAGGAGGCTCTGCTGGGAACTTCCTTTGGCTTCGGAAACACTTTAAAAGTGTTTCCCCTGCCTGATATCGAAGGCTGTTTGTTTCCTCTCCTGGGTGAACATGCTGTGATTTTTCTCTCTCCTCTTCATGCGGGGCTCAGCGATGACAGCATGTTCTTGAAGACAGGGCAGATGGGGCGGGAGGGTGGGGCTGTGCTTCCCCCTCCCCCGCCGTGGGCTCCACCTCCCTCCCCCACTGCCCAAACGCTGAAATTATCCACTAACATTTCAGGAAGAGCTGGGATTCCTGGCCGACATGCCAAGGAATCAGAACAAGAAGACTGCTTTTCCTACAACCATCTACTCTTAAGTTCATGTTTACGCCCACAGTTGGGGAGTTACAACAAATGGCCCTAAACTTGCAAAGAAAAGAAAAAAAGAAAAGAAAAGAAAAGAAAAGAAAAGAAAAGAAAAGGGAAGGGAAGGGAAGGGAAGGGAAGGGAAGGGAAGGGAAGGGAAGGAGGGAGGAAGGAGGAAGGAAGGAAGGAAGGAAGGAAGGAAGGAAGGAAGGAAGGAAGAAAAATTCTTGGGGCGCCTGGGTGGCTCAATGGGTTAAGTATCTGACTTTGGCTCAGGTCATGATCTCGATCACGGTTTGTGGATTTGAGCCCCGCATCGGGCTCTGTGCTGATGGCTCAGAGCCTGGCACCTGCTTTAGATCCTGTGTCTCTCTCTCTCTCTGCTCCTTCCCAACTTGTGCTTTGTCTCTCTCGGTGTCTCAGAAATAAATAAATGTTAAAAAAAATTAAAAATTAAAAGAAAAATTCTCTCTCAAGAGGGGCATGTAGGCCAATTCTGTCACTCTCACCAGAACCACGGAAGTCCTGGATGTCCGATCCGGATGGGGGCCGTAAAGACCCAAACTGAGAACGGCCCCCGAGGCTTTGTCGTGCACGCCAATCCAGATTAACTGACGGGGCTGCCTGGGTCCCAGTGTCGAGCTGGGTTCTGAGGATGCGTTCAGATTTCAGAGGGAGAGTCGACCGCTGATACTCCAAGAACACGACGGGCAGCTCACCGGCCATGTGGCGGTCCATCCTGACGCTGCAGCAGGGTGATGCTCAGGGCAGGACCACACCAGTTGGGATCCCTTGCCTTGGGGCTTTGTGCAGTAAACAGAATGATGGTCCCCAAAGATGTCCACATCCTAACCCCTCAACTCGTTACTATGTCACCCTACAGGGCCAAAGGAGTATTTCAGATGGGGTTCGTGAAGAATCTTGAGATGGTGAGATCACCCTGGAGAATGCGGTGGGACCCAGGTGATCACGGGGCCCTCAAAGAGGGAGGCAGTAAGCTCAGAATCAGAGAATAAGGGCAATGGGGTGGCAAACAGAGGCTGGAGTGATGCACTCTAAAGATGGAGTAAGGGGCCATGAGCCAAGGAGTATAGATAGCTTCTAGCAGGTAGAAAAGGCAAGGAGGCAGGTTCCTCCCCCTAGAGCTTTCGGAAGGAACCAGTTCTCCCAACATCTTGGCGTTGGCCAAGCGAAACTCATTTTGCACTCCCGGCCTCCAGACCTACAGGAGAATACGTCCGTGTTGTTCTCGGCTATTAAGTCCGTAGTAATTCGTCCCAACAGCAACGGGAAGCCAACACAGCTTGTTACTTATCCTCTGTGTCTCAGCTCCCTCTTTGGAAAAAGGGGGATTAAAAACAGTATCGACCTCAGAGCGAGCTGTCCGGACAATTAAATGCAAGATAATATATGTAAAGCGTTTACAAGAACATCTGGCACTCAGCAAGTCTCAATAACCATTAGCTATGATGATCCTGGTCCAACTGCTTCATTTTACGGAGGAGAACACAACAGTCCGGACAGGGAATATGACGAACTAGAGGTCACAATGACACAGGGAAATGTGCTCGTTCCTAGCTCCTTACTACTGACTGGCCCTCTTTTTCTACAAAAGGGAACATGGGAGCTACAGAGGATTTAAGTCTTCTAGGTCACAGGAGGAAACGGGGTCCAGAAGCAAAGCACGTTCAGTGGCTGACCGGTTTTCTGCTGTCCCCGGACGAGTCAACTGTCGATGTCAACATGCCCTCAAACAGCTGCTTTCAAGAGGAGAAGAGGCCGGGGCTCCTTCCGTCCTCTCCCTGTAAGTCAGTAACAAGCCCCATCTCCTTAACTTGGCTGCCAGCCGTGAACTTGTCACATGGTTTCTCCGCTGGGAACCATTTGTCAGTGTTCTCGGTTCTCAGGGAGCCTGCCCCCCGCCTTCCACCAACCCCCGGGGGCCGACCTCAGAGCCAGAATCCATACCCATAAAATCACCATTCGAACGCCCCGCTGCATCACCTCCTGGCAGGCTTGGTGGCCCCAGCTTCTCACTGCCACGTTCCTCCCTCATCCTCACTGGCAGGGACCCCACGGGCTTCTCCCTGGCCGCCACCCCTTGTCATTACCCTGTGCCCACTGGCCCAGCCTGGATTTCAGAGTCGATCATTGTAATATCCGCATCCCAAACACTCGCAGGGCTCTTGCTGGGTCTCCCTTTGCTACGCTCTCCCAGAACAGTCTAATGGGATTCAAGCGATCTGTCTCCTTCTCCATACCTACACCCCACAGCTCAACTCCTCTGCACAACTGGGCTTCGAGGCGTCACCGTAAACTCATGGTCACGGTCACACATCTCCACTGGGCGCTCGGTGTTGTCAGGCAGGCCCTCGTAATGTGGGTCCTACTTTCAGAGACCCCATACCCCTGTTTCCAGGCTGGAGGCAGTGTGCACTGGGGTAAGGCTGGGAGGGATTGGCTGGAGTTCAAGTTCCCCGCGCTCCTACATGCCTACTGTGTGGTCTTAGTGAAGCATGGCGAAAGCTCTCTGGGATTTGCTGTCTCATCAGTTCTCCAAAAGGGTATGTCAAGGGGCGCCTGGGTGGCTCAGTCGGTTAAGCATCCGACTTCGGCTCAGGTCATGATCTCACGGTTCGTGGGTTCGAGCCCTGCGTCGGGCTCTGTGCTGACAGCTCGGAGCCTGGAGCCTGCTTCGGATTCTGTGTCTCCCTCTCTCTCTCTGCCCCTCCCTTGTTCGTTCTCTCTCGCTCTCTCTCCCTCCCTCAAAAATAAACATTAAAAAAAAAAAGGGTATGTCAATGAATACATGCAAAAGCTTTTCGAGCAGAGGCTGGCACAGAGTGAAGCCCTCCATAATACAAGCAATTATTCTCTCTTCCAAACTCTGGCATTCCCTCCTGCCGGCTGAGGACCTCACCTCGAAAGCCGGGAACTTTCTCGCCCACTGGCCATCAGACTGGCACACACCCTTGGGCACCAACACCCTCTCCCTCTTGCTTCCCGCTGACAACGGAGAAACCGTGTCCTCTTGCTGAAGGGGACTGTGACAGAAACTGCCGGACACTCTGGACTTTGTTGGGCCAGACTCCGACCGCTGCCAACTTCCTTCTCCGATGGTGAGAGAAGCTTCAACTCTGAGCTGACTCCGTGCACGCTAAGAAAAACTACTAGAGTTCCCAGCCTCCTTTGCAGCTAGGCACGACCGGGTGACCCCGTTCTGGCTACCGTGATGTGTGGGAAACCTCTGGGCCATCACCCGGAAGGGACAGGGCTGGCTGTCCTATTGGCCCTGCTTCCATCGTGATAACTGGAATGTGGGTCTAGTCGTAGGGTCATCTGGTCCCCAAGGACAAGCCCCCAGGGTGGGGCTGGAATAAGTGGATGGAGGGAGCTGGATTCTTGAACGATCCTTAGTAACAGATCCATCATCCCAGCCCTAGAAAGCCTGTCTTGGGCTATCACTTGAACAGGACAGAATAATCTTATGCAAGCTACTGGGATTCGAGGTATGCCATACGCACAGCCACGCTAATCAATACACGCCCGCATACGAATCAGTATGGCCTCAGACTCACTCATCTGGGTGCCCCTCCTCTACCTTCGGTCTCCTATGTTCTACCGGACCAAGTGCTTCAGCACATACTCAACGTTCTGGCTTCTCCCATCAGTACGAGACCCATTCTTGACACACGCCCCCTCTGCCACCACCTTGTCCACCTCCTTCCTCCGAGCAGAACTTCCTGAACATGCCATCTCTACAGTCCCACTGCCCCCCTTCCACCATTTTTACCCAACCAACCCAGACCGGGTCCCCACGTGGGTTACCCAACCAGCTCGAGTCCCCGGGGCCCCACCGACACTGCTCTTCCTGAGGGCGCGGACGACTTTCGCGTTCTGCCCTAATGGGTGCCCTTTCGTTCCCATTTTATTCGACTTCCCCATGGCTTTGGACGGGATGCCAACACTGTCCTCCTTAGCTTCCAGAACACCACGCTCTCTCGGTTTTCTTTCTGCCTCCTTCACGTGATTCTGTCCAGGATTCTTTCTGACCAACCTCAAAGCGCTAGGGCACCTCCCAACTTGGTCTTCGGCTCGCTTCTCGCTTCTCTAGTTCAATATTCTCTTCCTACAGGATGTTGCCCCATCCCTTCCATGACTCCCTGGGTGCAGATGACTCATGCATTTATATTCCAAGGCAGACTACTCCTGAGCTGTCCAGACACTGACCCATACTGCATAAAGGGCAGCTCTAACCGAACGTCTCAAAGGGAACACGTCCACAGCGATCTCCAAATAAATGTCACTTCCTGAGACAGGCTGCTAGGGGCTGAATTGTGTGAAGCCCAAACACCCAGTTCCTTGGAATGTGTGACTCTCTCGGGACTTGAGGGTCTTTGAAGATGTGATTAAGTTAAAACGAGGTCTTCAGGGTGAACCTACGTGCCATATAACAGATGTCCTTATAAGAAGAGGAGATTCTGACACCAAACGAGCAACATACAGGGGGACAGCCATGTGGACGAGACACAGAAAGCAACCATTTCCTGGTCAAGGTCTCAGGAGAAATCATCCCTTCCAACACCCTGGTCGTGGACTTCCAGCATCTAGAACTTTGATGCAATACATGTCGTTCCTTTTTTTTTTTTTTAATATTTTATTTATTTTTGAGAGCAAGAGAGACAGAGCATGGGTGGCGGAGGGTCAGAGAAAGAGGGAGACACAGAATCCGAAGCAGGCTTCAGGCTCTGAGCCGTCAGCACAGAGCCCGACGCGGGGCTCAAACCCACGAACCGTGAGATCATGACCTGAGTTGAAGTCGGACGCTTAACCGACTGAGCCACCCAGGCGCCCCGACCCAATACGTTTCTAGCGTGTAAGCCGCCCAGTTTGTAGAATTTTGCTCTAGCAGCCTGGGAAAGCCAGAAGAGTGGCATTTCCGGGTCGTCCAGGGCAAAGAAGCCACTAGAAACTTTCCAGCACACCGCTCTACCCCATGTGTCCAGGTGGTATCGCTCTGTAATGCCTTCCCTGCTCTATTTGTCACCTTCTCCACTGCATCAAACTACAACTCCGTAAGAGCTGGGATCTGACCACCAACAAGTCACAGTCACATAGCACGTGCAAGTCCCTTCGTAAGTATCCACTGAATGAATGAATGCGTGACTCCACACTCCGGTTCATTCTAAATAAAACGGAAGAAAGACGAGGAAGGGAGGAAGGGGAGGGGAGGCACCAGTGGAATAAAAATAAGCTAAATACTTTCCAAATCACTGGAGAATAAAAGAGGCAACAATGGTGGGGGGGGGGGGGAGGGAATGAAGGGAAACGGTAAGGAAGGGTTTTTTTTAAAAATAGACGGGAAACGAAGGACATAAAAACAGAAGAACCAAATGTATCGGCTGTCAAATAAATGCACGTAGGCGTCACGCCTCTGTTATAACAAAAGCTTCTCACGTAGAGATGCAAAACAGAATGGAAGGTATATTGTGTAAAAAAGGTGTCCCTAAAATAAAATTATATGAAACAAAATCACAAGGGGAAAGAGCGAAGTTATAGGAGGAAAATGCAAACACGCAAAGAGTCAGGGCTGGCAATATTAATGTTACAGAGCACAGGACTCGAGGCAAATAGTTGTTAGAGATAGGAGGGTATAACCCACTGTGGACACAGAAGTCCAGTGAGCCCTTACACCCCAAACATTAAAAATACACACGTATTTGGGGCACCTGGGTGGCTCAGTCGGTTAAGCATCCGACTTCGGCTCAGGTCATGATCTCGCGGGTCATGGGTTCGAGCCCCGCGTCGGGCTCTGTGCTGACAGCTCGGAGCCTGGAGCCTGCTTCGGATTCTGTCTCCTCTCTCCGTGCCCCTCCCCAACTTGCGCACATGCTCTCCCTCACCAAATATACATACATACATAAATCTCTTTTAAAAAACAGAAATGTAGAGTCTTAATCTTTAAAGTCTAAAAGATTATTTTGGGGGCAGAAGTAATCTTTGGGTAAAAGTGTAATTCCCATCCCTAACTGTAGATATTTAGAACACACTGGTAACAAAAATATTACATATAAAAACACAGGCAAAAACGTCAGTTATAGCTACCCTTAGAGGAGAACTTACACCTTCAAGTTCTGTTAGATTTAAGAGGAAACAATACAATTTAAAGAATTTGGAGGCCAATCCCAACGTGTGCACTAACGGAGTCTACGAAACAACTAATTAAACCTCTGGCAACCGACAGTCAGAAGCCTGAGCGCACAAACACCGTGATATAAAAGAAAAAAGGTATATAATTGCTGCTCCAGAAGAGCTATTTTTAAATAATAAGGAGCCACTTGCAGCTCTAGGCCAGTAAATTCAACCAAATCAGATTTTCTGTGAAAGTATGACTCACCAATATGAATTCGAGAACACACAGAAAACCCCAGGGTTGCAATAATCATGGAAGAAACAGGAAATATTGTTTAAAAATATATCTATTTAATAAAATATTAATATCTACATAAATATATAGGTATTTTAAGTTTCTTGCTGAGGGCAACTGCACAGGTAAAACCCTTCAAAGTTTCCCAGCACAGAATCCACTGGCTGCAGCAGTGGAGTAAAGGCGGGGTGGAAAGAAACACCTTCCGATTCATTTTGCAAAGCGAGCGTCTCAAACCTTAAGGAAGATACCTCTGAAAAATGAGGAGACAGTTTAACTCCTGAAATCCGATGTGCATGCTCTAAATAAAGCATCAGAGAATAGAATCCAGCATTATTTTAAATGGGTAACACGTGTTTGTATTCCAAGAATGAAGAATTTATTCACGCTAATACATCGCCATATTCACATGGTAGAGAAGAGTATAAATAATGAGTTAAATAAATGCCCCGAAAGGCAGCAGATAAAATTCAACACCTATTCTTAATTTTGAAATAAGTCTTGGGGCATCTGGGTGGCTCAGTCGGTTGGATTTCAGCTTGGGTCATGATCTCACGGTCGTGAGATCGAGCCCCGCATCAGGCTCCGTGCTGAGTGTGGAGCCTGCTTAAGAGTCTCTCTCCCTCTCTCTCTACCCCTCCCCACATGCATGTGTGCTCTTTCTCTCAAAATAAAAAATAAATTAAATACGTAATTAAGTAGAAAAGGTTCTCTCCCTCTGCCCTCCTCCCCCACTCGTGCTCTCTCTCTCTCAACTAAAAATAAATAAAAATTTAAACAAGTAAAGAAGTGAAGCGTGAAAGCCAACCATCTCATCATCTAGCCTTACGTGGAGCATTAGCCAGTGCAGTTAAACAAGAAAGAAAGAAAGGTCAGAATACTTCAAAGAAAGAGTCAAAACGATCATTATTACTGGATGCTCTGAACACAGTTCTAGGAAATCCAAGAAAAGCAGGTGGCGGGGTGGGGCGGGGTGGGGGGGGAGAACACTGAAAGGAGGAAGAATTTTCAGTAAGTCTGACAATTAGAGAATGCACAAAAATTAATCTTTTATACCAGCAATAATTAGTCTGGGTGGGATAAAGAGAGCGGGGGGAGAGAAGAAAGAAAGCACTCCTATTCACAATTATGAAAAATTATACAAAATGCATGGTATTTTAAAAGGAGTGTAGGGAAGTCACATGGGTAAAACTTAATACATTTACTGAAAGATATCAAATGCTTGATCTCAGACAGGAATTTTGGTATTACAATACAAATTCATCTAAAAAGAATCTATTATATAAAAAAGCAGTCAAAAATAAAAACTAGCAGGGCACCTGGGTGGCTCAGTCGGTTAAGCATCCGACTTCGGCTCAGGTCACGATCTCAGGGTTTGTGAGTTCGAGCCCCGCGTCGGGCTCTGTGCTGACAGCTCAGAGCCTGGATCCTGCTTCGGATTCTGTGTCTCCCTCTCTCTCTTCCCCTCCCCGGCTTGCACTCTGTCTCTGTCTCTCTCAAAAATAAATAAACATGAAAAAAAATAAGATGAAAACAAGTTCCATTGTATTTTTATTTTGATGACAGAATTCTCACGTTTATACAGAAGAATAAAAATAAAGCCGCAGGGTAATAAGGAAGCAGTCTCCTGGACTGCTCATGAACTTCGTAAATGAGTGTAACTAAGGGGAAGGAAATCTGGCATTTTGGAATAAAAGGCTTTAAAACTACACAACCTTTGACTCAACACTGCCACTCTCAGCCACGCATCCCACGAAGATCATTACGCAGGTGTGCAAAAATCTGTGTCTGCGTTATTCACTGTGGCATTACCTGTAATAGTGGAAAACAAGAACATCATCTTCTCGGGCCATCACCAGGGCACCAGTGGAGTAAGCCATGCTAAAGCTCCATAAAAAGGTCCGATGCAGCTACAAAAGGAGATTCTGGAACTTGCCGGGTATTTGGGGATATTAGCGAAGGACTGCGAATTTCTTTAAGCAAGCTAATGCTACTGAGGCTGTGTGTGTGTTTTCTAAGAGTCTTTTTCTTTTAGAGACTCAGCCTTAAATGTTCACAGATGAAGTGATGTCCTATCTGGAATCTGTTTATTTCATAATTAATTTATTATTTATTTCAGAATAACCTGGATAACAGTGGTGTGTGTGTGTGTGTGTGTGTGTGTGTGTGTGTGTGTGTGTGTGTGTTGGAGTGGAGGCTACAGATGAATAGGATTACCTGTGAGTTGACAGTTTTTGGAGCTGGGTGATGCTACCTGGGGGGTCCGTTATATATACCGCTCTGCTTTTCATAGGTTTCAAATTTTCCCAAGAAAAATTTGAAAAGAAATTTCCATTTCTTTCAAAAAAAGGAAAAAGGGGGGGGGCTGTTAAAAATGACATTCTATGTGTGTATTTATTAATATGTACAGGTATTTATGACATATAGTGAAGTGAAAAGAACAGGCTTTGAAACACGGTGTAGGGTAGACCCTTATTCTAAAAATTCAGACACATACATGCAATTAAAGACCAAAATGTAAACCTGTGATTCTGAGTAAGATTACGAGTCATTTATTTTCTCATTTATTCGCTGTGTCTTTGCATTTTTGTCTATAATGAAAATGTTTTACTTGAGTAATGAAAATTACTCAAATTTAAAAGGGGAGGGGGGCGCCTGAGTAGCTCGGTCAGTTAAGTGTCCGACTTCGGCTCAGGTCATGATCTCATGGTTCGTGGGTTCAAGCCCCACGTCGGGCTCCATGCTGACAGCATGGAGCCTGCTTGGGATTCTCTCCCTCTCTCTCTGCCCCTCCCCAGTTTGCATGCTCTACCTGTCTCTCAAAATAAATAAACATTTAAAACTTGATTTAAAAAGCAGGGGATTTCAACAGAAGCCATATCCATCAAAAGCATAGAATAGTCAGTCATGTCTGCTCGATGAGATGCTTCTTTACATAAATGAACTCACACCGAAATATTTACATCAGGCATTTAGGATAGCACCTCTTTTCTTCCATCGTTCTAACGAACACTAGGCAATCCTTTCTCCTGAATCCTGCTTCTGAGGCTTGGTGCAGTGCTCTGCATGGGAGAGATTCCCAATTCATATCATTGATATAAGTAAACGAATTATGATATTCTGGACAAAATGTCCTGGGGTAACTATGGGGTTTGAAGAGACATTTCACCTAATAGAAGAGCCTGTCCCCCGACTGGGTTCTGGTTCCTTTGCAGGGAAACTGATGCGACTACCCCTGATTTCCATAGAGCATTTCTTTCCCAGAAACGGACATGATTTTTCTTGGCTGTGCTCCAGCAACATCCAGAGACACAACTTTGATAAAGGGCAGGATCATGGAAATGCCAACTAGGGGTACAAGCCAAAAGCTATAGGGGAGAGAAGAGGGGGTAATTCTAATGTGGATGAAGGGAAGAGACGTATCCTGGGGGGCTTCCCGGAAGAAGTGACATTGCCCATAAGGTGTAGGAGATGACAAGGATTCTGTAGGTGGTCGGGGAGGAGAAGGGAGCTCCTAGCACAGAAAATGGCAACAACAAAGGCACAGAATTGCATAAGCTCGGGGTGCAGGGGCGTCTGCACCTGTTACTTTGCACCTGTTACTGAACCTGATGTAGAGAGGGATGCACACTGGTGCCCTGGTCCCCCGTCAGTGACAAGGCCTGGGCAAATGCTGGGGCGCAGGCAGGTGGGGAGGTATGGTGAGAGGTGACCGCCGGAGAACGGGACCTCCCTTGTTTGAGGCACACCTGTTCCTGCAGAGGAGGTGAGTGGTACTCCCCAAGCTCAAGGAAGCATTCCCACGTGGGGCCACACCTCCCCCTACAAGGCGATACTCACCACCCTCCCTCTCATTCCCACTGTTGTCACTGCAGCCACCAGCTTCTACAAAGTGCCAAAGAGCCACCTCCCAGCCACCCTAATGCTCACGTTGGCCAAAGTTTTGTGGGTTTTTATAGCAAACGCAGAGCCGGATTCCCGTCCCCCTCCCACCCCCTGCGGCACCTTGCTCCCATGACGCTCTCCTTAAATGCAAACTTAAAGTACAAACTGAACACAAAGGCCCCTGAGCCGTCAGTCAGATTCACTTTTCAAAAGGCATCAACATCATCACTCCTAACAAAGAAACGATCCCCTTTCTCCTTTTCCAGACACACGCTTTCCCAAAGGCAAGGGAAGATTTGCTCCTCTCGGGGCTCACGGGAGCGGTGGGATACGTAACGCATCACCCCCTTACCCCCCACCCCGAAGAAGTCTCATCTGCAAGAAGCTGAAGGGAAGGAAGAAAATGACAGCAAGTCTCGCGAACACGCGCGCTGCCTCTCAGCTTCGGGGTGGCGAATCTGTCCCCGTCTCCCTAACGCACCAAACGCGACACGCAAGCCTGATCCCAGCACAGGCTTCCGACAACGCATCTGAAGTTCCTCCGATCCAACTGGAAAGAGCTGACACCCCAAGCGTGGAGCCTTGTCTGTGAAGACTGATGCCTTGGCTGCAGGTGAGCATGTGCGTCCGTGAGACTTGAAACCCGGGGGGATATTTTTCAGGGCTTGTTTTCCTGGCTGATTTCATGGGCGCAAAATGGGGCCAAGGTGGGTGTCCTGAGCTCGGGCACAAGCCGCGGGGCCAGACAGGGTCATCCCGGGTCATCCCGGGCCAGCACCTCCTCAGAGCCACTCTCTAGTTAGGAGCAAAGGCAGAGCCCCGTGGAACCCCGGACAAGGAGGACCTGGATTGAACACATCACTAACTAACCTTCTTTGGTCTCAGTTTCCCCCCACCACCCCCCGACTGATAAAGAGGATAATATCTGGATCTCAGGACCACAGGGAGTTTAAATGGGACCAGGTCAGGGCGCCTGGGTGGCTCAGTTGGTTGAGTGCCCAACTCCTGATTTTGACTCAGGTCATGATCTCGAGTTTCCAGGGTTCGAGCCCCACATTGGGCTCTGAGCTGGCAATGCTGAGTTTACCTGGGATCCTCTCTCTCTCTCTCTCTCTGCCACTTCCATGCATTCTCGCTTTCTCCTTCTCCCCTCTCTCCGCCCCTTCTAAGCATTCTCTCTCTCTCTCTAAATACATAAATATAAACTTAAAAGAAATGGGACCATGTCAGTGAAAGTGTCCAGTGTTTTTTTAAAAATTTTTTTAATGTTTATTTCTTTTTTCAATTTTAAACGTTTATTTATTTTTGAGAGACAGAGACAGACAGCATGAGTAGGGGAGGGGCAGAGACAGAGGGAGACACAGAATCCGAAGCAGGCTCCGGGCTCTGAGCTGTCAGCACAGAGCCCGACGCGGGGCTCAAACCCACCGACTGGGAGATCACGACCCGAGCCGAAGTTGGACGCTTAACCGACTGAGCCACCCAGGCGCCCCGAAAATGTCAAGTGTTAAGAAAGCATTAATGGAGTCATGAAAAATACAATGGACTCCAAGGGGCCTCCAAATTGTTGTATGATATAGAGATTTGTCAAAGTGAGCCTCTCCTCAAAGAGGAAGTCCCTTTTGAGCCCATAAGATAGAAGAAAGTGGACTCGAAAGGCAGTGTAGACATGGGGAGTTATCCACCCGAGAGCCAATCTGCCCCTCTCCTTCCTTGCTAACACAGCATACATTATTTAGGGCAGCAGTCAGTCCAGCTACGTAAAGGTCATGGACTCTGCCCTTCCCCATTCTTGTTGCCTGTAATGTAGCAAGGCTGGAGTTGAGGCAGCCATCTTGCAGCCGTGAGACAATAAGAAAGGTGAAGACAGAGGGTAGGAAAAGTCTGGTTCTCTGAAGGCATTGCTGAGCGGCTGAACCAACTCCAGCAATGGCCTGCCTTTGACTTCCGGCTCTACTAGGTAAGGTTGTGCGGGGCAGGGGTGGGGAGGGGTGGGGTGAGGTGGTAATGTGGGAGTCAGAGTTTTGTAATGAAGGTTTCTCTGCGCCGAAATAGAAAAATCTCTGACAGGGGCGCCTGGGTGGCTCGGTCGGTTGGGCGTCCGACTTCGGCTCAGGTCACGATCTCGCGGTCCGTGAGTTCGAGCCCCGCGTCGGGCTCTGGGCTGACAGCTCAGAGCCTGGAGCCTGTTTCGGTTCTGTGTCTCCCTCTCTCTCTGCCCCCTCCCCTGTTCATGCTCTGTGTCTCCCTGTCTCAAAAATAAATAAACGTTAAAAAAAAATTAAAAAAAAAAAAAGAAAAACCTCTGAGAGAGGAAAGCTTGGGAGAACCGAAAAGACAATGCAGAATAACAATCCGCCAAAAAAAAAAACAAAAAACCTATCATGCCCAAATGCCAACCACCCATAAATGCCCAAGCTACAGAATTCTAGGGCTCATTTTCCACCATGCTTCCCTAATTCCAGTGGAAATATGAGGTAAGCTCTCTCCTAGCACAGGACAAAATTGGAATTTCCTTATCGGCCACTAAAGTTTCATGGTATTAGAATTCAAAAGTGCACCTTCCTTCTATTATATGCTTCTTCCCCGTTCCGCAAGAACATGGGTGTTCAGCACCTGCCGTATCATATGGCACCTCTACTTTCAATGATACAGTCTCTGTTCACACCATTGTTATTGGAACTAGCTTCTTCCTTAACTCAGATTCTACAGAACAGAAAAACAAGCAGATACTCAGCATGAGGCCTCATTTCCACTTGGTTTCGATTCGGGAGCGGCTGGGCTTCGTGTTAAGCAGGTGCGGAATGGAGCCGTCAAATCAGAAGACCCGAGTTCAAGTCTGGGTTTCACTACCTCCGGGCTGTGTGGTGATGGACATGTTAATTAAACCTTCTGAATCTTCAGAGAATCGTCTACGAAATGAAAATAATTCTTCTTCCTCAATAGACTGAGGTGACGATTAACTGATAGACATTCAGAGAGATCTGCCTTTGTAGAGCGCTATGCATAGGCAACAAGCTTTGTTACAGACACGGTCTCCACGGACAGTAAGTAACGGTTAATGTTTTTGTGGGGACACTTTACAGAATGCAATAACCCTGAAGATTTGGTTGGGAAAAAGACCCAGATGTCTTGGTCCGAGTTCAATGATTTTGGCACGCTGCTAGAACAATTAAAACTATCCTGGGGCAAATCGTAGACTAACACCAGGACGGTTTCTTAACATAACCCTATGTTGAGCTCTGCACTCTAGAAACCTGAATGTGAAATGTGGCTTTTGGGGAAATCCATCTAAATTACAGTTTACAGACTCAGGTTCTGAGCGAGCAGGCATCTCATTGCACCTGCTTCCTTCACAGGAGCCCCTTGGGTGGGGGGATGAGGAGAGAATGATGGTCAATCACCTATGTCTCTAGAGCACTATGGTGAACTATGGTGTGATAGCAAAATGAACATTAACTAGTGTTTAGGCCCAATTTATTTGCTCTTGACCCTTCCCCACCTTCCACGTTCAACCCCAAAGAGGCAGTTCTAGAACGGTACCCTGATGTTTGAAATCTGGGTAATAGGTGAAGAGAATTTTAAAGAGCAAGAAGGGAAGCCGACTTACATAGCAAAGGGTGGGGAGACCCGCAGGGGCCAGGGGGCTGAGTTTGGGGGGAGTTTTGTGAGACAGGAAAGTGTTCACAGAAGCAGCTTCTGTGGATACATAAGACATTGAGAGTAAGGGAGGTGAGGAAAAGCTTTTTAAAATTGTTTTAGGGGCACCTGGGTGGCTGAGTCGGTTGAGTGTCCAACTTCGGCTCAGGTCATGATCTCTCATGATCTCGCAGTTCATGAGTTCAAGCCCTGCATCGGGCTCTATGCTGACAGCTTAGAGCCTGGAGCCTGCTTCGGATTCTGTGTCTCCCTCTCTCTCTGCCCCTCCCCCGCTCATGCTCTGTCTCTCTTTGTCTCTCAAAAATAAATAAATGTTAAAATAAAGAGAGAGAGAAAGAATCTGGATAGGTCTACATCCATTAAAAAAAATCGAACTTTTAGTTTAAAAGCCTTCCTATAAAAATAAACAAAACTCCAGGCTCAAATGGCCTCGCCAGTGAATCTTAGCAAAATTATTGCACAAACTTGAAGCAGAGGGAAAACTTCCCAATACATTCTATGAGAATGTATTGCATGGATACCGGTGAAACCAAAATGATTAAAAAAAACAGAACTACAGACCAATATCCTTCATGAACATAATTACAAAACCTTCTTTATAAAATTTTAGCAAATCAAATCTAATAATACATAAAATGATTAAGAAATCCTGACCAAGAAAGGTTTATTCTAGGAATGCAAAGTTAATTTAATATTTGAAAACCAATCAATGTAATACACCATATTAACAGACTAAAAAAGTGGGGCACCTGGATAGCTCAGTCGGTTAAGCATGTGACTTCAGCTCAGGTCATTATCTCATGGTTCATGGGTTCAAGCCCTATGTCGGGCTCTATGCTGACAGCTCACAGCCTGGAGCCTGCTTCGGATTCTGTGTCTCCCCCTCTCTCTGCCCCTCCCCTGCTTGTACTCTGTCCCTCTCTCAAAAATAAAGGTTAAAAAACAAGACTAAAAAGGAAAGTCATATAATCATCTCAATAGATACAGGAAAAAAAAAAAAAAACAGAGAAAGAGATACAATCCAATATCCACCTCCGATAAAAACTCTCAACAAATTCCAATAAAAAGAAACTTTCTCAACTTGATAAAGGATATCTCCAAAAAATGTAGCACACATTACAACGTAAAAGAATGTTTTCTCCTTAAGGTCTGGAACAAAATTTCCCCCATTCATTCAGTATTATACAGGAGATCGTAGCCAGTGCAATAAGGCAAGAAAAAGAAATCCAATGCATACAATAAGAAAAGTAGTAAAACTATATTACAGATGGCATTAATATTTATGTAGAAAATCCTAAGAAAGAGTCTCTGAAAAAGCTAATAAAACTAATCAGGGATTTGGCATGTTGGCAGCATGCAGGATCATTATACAAAATTAATCATATTTTTATATACCAGCCACCAGCAATCAAAAATTTCAAGTCAGCTATTTTAGCACGTGAGGATAATATGAATGTAAACACTACTATCATTATGGTGTTCCCTTTAGACATTCCCCTTGGACAAATCCTAGCATTTGAGGCCTCCACATTCTGTTTCCAAACCCATTCTCTAACCTTCTCCTACCATTTGCCCCCATCATAAGCAAGCTACTTCAAGAAAAAGCAAGTCTATCCTATATCCTATGAAGCCCACTCTTTTTATCTATCCTGATGGTGTTTTTTAATCCACTCCATTCCTATCTTAGCCAATCCCTCCCCTGCATTCTGACCATCTGAGTCTTATCTGCTCTTCTAAGTCATATTCAACCACCTGCCGTACTGCCTCCTTAGATCATTTCAGTCTTTGACACAGTGCCTTGTATACAGCAGGCACTCACCAAACCCTAAGAGAACGAATGAACTTGAAGTATGCTCCCACGTACAGGAAGGCCCACCCACCACTCACGTGTACCCCTCAATGCATTCTGGGTCATCTGTTGTATTTCAACCTCTCTGTCCACAAGTGTTATTCCTAAGGATGATAAGTGAACATTTCTTTCATCAGAATTTTGTGCAGATTTTTAACTCTTGTCTTCCTGTGTGTACCTCTTAGACTGTAAGCTCTCCATGGGCATAACATCCCATCATAGAATAGGGTCAGTACTCAATACATACCGGACGAGCGAGTGGATTAATGCATCTCAATCTTCTTGGGAGTAAATTTCACTCATAGCAACCATACATCCCAGAGGAAATTTCAAAGAAAAGACCCACAAGGTGTCTAAGCAAATCTCTATGCAGCAACAACCTAAACAGAAATGCTACCAAAGCTTGTTTCTTCCATGGCTCCTACTTAAGATGGTTTATATGGGAAAACATCTCACTCCTTCTCAGAGAACGACAAGGCTCAGGATGTCTGTCTGGTCCTTCTGACTCGTGCAAGCCCACAGGCTTGCAACAGCCAGTCTCAGCCGAACCCTCATGACTCTGAAAGTCGCTGTCAGCTTCATCTACGAGAAAATCTAAGAAGTCAGGTGTGTGTCAAGAACAGGCCTGAGAGAATGAAGTTACTAATGAAAACTAGAAACACAGGTCATTGCCCTGGTCCTGTCTGTCTGTCTGTCTCTCTCTCTCCATGTTCTCAGGCTCTGCAACATTATGGCTAGGAACGAAAAATCAGAAGAGGGCTGGAAACACTGTTTGACCCGTCCTTACAAGCTCTTATAACCACTCCTGGTACTGCTATGCACAAGGTCACATGTGTGACTGCACAGATCTATGCCACACGTGTGGCCTTGAGCCAGTCAGTCAGCCCTTATAAGCCTGTCACCTACAAGTGATGAGCAGAGGAGGGGCAGAGAAAGAGGGAGAGACAGAATCCAAAAGAGGCTCCAGGCTCCGAGCTGTCAGCACAGAGCCCAACATGGGTCTCGAACTCACGAACCACGAGATCATGACCTGAGCCGAAGTCGGACGCTTAACCCACTGAGCCCCCCAGGTGCCCCGGAAGGGTCTGTTTCTTACACGATGCTGATCCCAACTCCATACTAAGAATACTAATGCTACCATATAATGCTCATCAACCACACGCGGGGACCCTGCTAGCTCTTTCCATTTATCGTTGCTTTTCTCCGCAAGGATCCTAGAAGTAGGTATTCGTAGTTTCACGGAGAAAAAAGCCAACAGAGGTCCGGAGAAGTGAAGCAATGTCCCTGCTCAAGATTGCACAGCTTGGCCACTCTCTCCACTGTCACGGTGCCTCTCTGCTTTCCCTGGAGCGCAAACCGTGGCCTGACAGAGTCCCCCAGCCTCTGAGTTCACGCCATGTCCCTTCCAGAGATCTGCAGGAGGTTTCTTCACAGCGGCACCAGGAGAAGGACTCAAGCCCAGGATCCAAACTATTCTCACAAGGGAGAACTCAACTGCAAGCCTAAAACTTCGTCGCTCTAGCTTCTTTCCAGGGAAAACACAGGGCTGTGCCTCTGATGCAGGGATGCTGACCGCCTCCCTGTAAGACGACCCCCCGACCGTGCCCCAATGTTCCCGTCCCAAAGCTGTTTGGTGGGTGGCATCTCCCTGCCCCAGCTCCACTGCCTGCCCTCCCTGGCCTCCTCGGAGGCCCTGTTTCCTTTCATCTAATTCTCGCGGGGAAAGGAATGCCACGTTTATTAAAGTGCAGGCTTATCTATTTCATCGCAGATCTAAGCTGCGGTGATAAATCCCTAAGCCAAACACGCACAAAGGGAAATATGAAGCTCACGTACCGATCGGAATCCAGAAGCGGGGACGGGCAGGTGTGGGCTTTCGCTGGCTGCCTTTCCCACCCACTGGAGGGTCCTCATCCAGGAGGGACTGTTCCTGCCTCCTTACATGGGTAGGTGGCTGGGCTGCGGCAAGGTCCACATTGACATACTTTCTAGATACTTCTGGCAAAACCTCCACCGACGTTCTATTTCGGAAAAACTGGTTGCATCTTGTAAAACTCCTGAATAGTCTAAATTGATTGCCTTCTCTTCATTCAGCAGGCACGGGCTAGGGTACACGAGCTCCCAGCAGTGACAGAGGGAGGACTCGAAGCTGAAGAGGACCCAGCCCTGGGTTCTGGGAACCTCACAGCTGGGGACACAGAGCTGGGGACTCTTCAACCCTCTCCAGAGGCTTCCCCCAAATGTGCTGGCTTCACGATGGGGGTCACGCTCCGTGGTCTCTGTTTCAGAGTCAAAAGTGGGGGAAAACAACACTCCTTCCGAGTTTTCAGATGTTTCTCCAGGGGTGTCTCAGCGGCCTGACCATCCCACACACTGTCCCCTTAATGACACCACTCATTGTCCCTTGCAGTGGGGAAGAACAGATGATCGCCACGGTGATTCACTGCATCTGCTGGCTTTTTATATTGATGGTTTGTAGTAGAAAGCACCACATAGCCCCGGTCCCCTTCCAGGCCACACTATGACACTGGTCACTAAAATCCCCCATGAGCCATTTTTCTCTAGTAAAAGAATTTCCATATTTTAACTGGTCACATGGTCCCCCAAAATAAAGACTATACTGGCTAATGTGATGCAAATGAGATTGGTATGACAGCTTCAAGGAAATGTCTTTCAAGAAATGTGATATGATCTTGGTCCTTTCTTCCTCCTGATGTCTGGAATGCAGGCACAATGGCATGCACTTGGGCAGCCACCTTGGGCCACGACATGGAAGCCATATGCTTAGAAACCAAAACAGATAAGAGGAGCTCCCTTACACTGTAGCAGCCTACCGTCCCTGGACTGACCTCTTTTCCAGGAGAGAGAGACAAATTTCTCTTTTGTGTTAACAACTGGTGTTTTTTTTAGGTATTCTGCCATTTGCAAGCATACATAATCATGGTTACTGCACCCTGTCTAAGGTATTAAACAAGAACATTCACTGTGTCATTCCATTTTATTAAAAAAGTAGTTTTTGAATACCTATTAAATGCCAAAAGATGTACACTGTGAGTACAGTAAGCAGAGCAGACATGTCCCTGGCCTCAAGGCAGTTACAGTCTAATGGGTCATCATGGGTTCTGCTTAGTTATGGTGAGACGTACTTATGGCTAAATTCAGATCCACATCACTGGGAGAAGGAAGTCTATATATGTATATATACGTACATGTAGGGTGTGTGTGTGTGTGTGTGTGTGTGTGTGTGTGAGAGAGAGAGTGTGTGTGTGCATATGTGTGTGTGTGTGTGAGAGAGAGAGACAGAGAGAGAGAGACGGAGAGACGGTGAGAAAGAAAGAGAGAGCCCAGGTTCTTTGCTTATAATTGCTGTGGTAACATCCCCTGGAGAAATGGGACAGCCCAGGTCAGCTCAGCTCATCTGCCAACATTCAGACTCTTCCTAATTTTCTTTTGAGCAAAAGCTCCCAACGATTCCTTCCAGGCCTTTGCACTGGCCTGGCCATTCTCATCAACCATTTTCTCCATCCAAAATCTTGACGTCATCGCTGACTGCTATCTTCCCCTCATACCCTGCATACAATCCATCAGCAAATGCTGACATTTCTACTTCAAATAAATCCTATACTCTCTGTTAAACACTATCATTGTAACAAAGATGAGTTTCCTAAATCTTTTAAACGTCTCGTGGTTATGTAAGAAAACATGGTTGAGTCTAGGAGATACATGATGGAGCAGTCAGGAGTGAAGAATCATGGTATCATAATTTCTGCAACATACTCTCACATGCTTCGGTTCTGATGATGCTGATGGTGATGATGCTGATGGTGATGGTGATGGTGATGATGATGGTGATAATGACGATAATAATAATGGTGACTGTAATGATGGTGATGACGGTGACAGCATTGATGACGGTGGTGATGGTAATGATGACAGTGAAGACGATGGCGACAGTAATGATGATGGTGATGGTGATGATGGTGGTGGTGACAGTAATGATGATGGTGGTGATAAAGATGATGGTGATAGTGATGGTGATGATGATGGTGATGGTGGTGATGATGGTGATGATGGTGGTGGTGATGATGACGGTGATGAAGATGATGGTGATGATGATGATGATGGTGATGATGGTGGTGGTGATGGTGGTGGTGATGGTGGTGGTGATGATGATGGTGATGAAGATGATGGTGGTGGTGATGATGATGGTGATGATGGTGGTGGTGATGATGACGGTGATGAAGATGATGGTGATGGTGATGGTGGTGATGATGGTGATGATGGTGGTGGTGATGATGACGGTGATGAAGATGATGGTGATGGTGATGGTGGTGATGATGGTGGTGGTGATGATGATGGTGATGGTGGTGATGATGGTGATGGTGGTGATGATGGTGATGATGGTGGTGGTGATGATGGTGAGATGGTGGTGGTGATGATGACGGTGATGAAGATGATGGTGATGGTGGTGATGATGATGATGGTGATGATGGTGGTGGTGATGATGATGGTGATGAAGATGATGGTGATGGTGATGGTGGTGATGATGGTGATGGTGGTGATGATGTTGATGATGGTGGTGGTGATGATGATGGTGATGGTGATGATGATGATAATGAAGATGATGGCGACAGTAATGATGGTGACGATGATAATGGTGATGGCGGCAATGACGGTGATGGTGACGGTGATGATGATGATGATGATGGTGATGATGGTAATGATGATGGTGATGGTGATGGTGGTGATGATTGTGATAGTGATGATGGTGATGAAGATGATGGTGGTGGTGATGATGATGGTGATGGTGGTGATGATGGTGGTGGTGATGATGATGGTGATGGTGGTGATGATGGTGATGATGGTGGTGGTGATGATGATGGTGATGAAGATGATGGTGATGGTGATGATGATGGTGATGAAGATGATGGTGGTGGTGATGATGATGGTGGTGATGATGATGGTGATGGTGATGGTGATGGTGATGATGATGGTGATAGTGATGATGGTGATGATGGTGGTGGTGATGATGATGGTGATGAAGATGATGGTGGTGGTGATGATGATGGTGATGGTGGTGATGATGGTGGTGGTGATGATGGTGGTGGTGATGGTGATGGTGATGGTGGTGATGGTGGTGATGATGGTGATGATGGTGGTGGTGATGATGATGGTGATGATGGTGGTGGTGATGATGATGGTGATGGTGATAGTGATATGGTGATGATGGTGGTAGTGATGATGATGGTGATGAAGATGATGGTGGTGATGATGATGGTGGTGATGATAATGGTGATGGAGGCAATGATGGAGATGGTGATGATGATGATGGTGACGATGGTAATGATGACAATGAGAAGGAAGAGGAGGAGGGAGAGAGAGAGAGGGAGGGAGGCAATTGTTAATCATGAAGGACACACAGGTATCATTCACTGTATCATTTAATCACTTCAAAATTCTCCATTGTTGTAAAACTATTCCAAATAAGAAGTTAAGAATAAGCAAATAAACACCAAAGCTGAATCTTTCTCACATCCCCCATCACTACCATCCCTAGTCGAAGCCTTGGTCTCATCCCCAAGATGGTACAGGAGATTCCACCTCCTCCCACACCTCCTTTCCTCCATGTTTGCCTTCCAGGGTCTCTTCTCAACACAACAGCCAGAGGGATTATGTCAAGCACAAGTCAGATCTTATCAGTCTCCTGCTGACACCCCCACCATGGCTCCCATCCCACCCAGAATGAAACCCAAGACCGCCCCCCCCCCCCCGCCGTGGCCCACGGTACCCCAGCTCACTGACCTCCTCCACTGCTGTGTCTCTGCCCTGGCTGTCTCCACACCAGCCACCCTGCTCTTCTCGTTCCCCAGACACACCGGGCACGGTCTCCCCTCTGCCCCGCACACAGCCACTAGTGGCCAGCCAGGTCTCTGCTTCGGTAATGTGACCAGGAACTTAGGTCCCTTCTTCAGATCAGCCTTTTTCCTACCACTTCTAACCCTCTCTACTTTCCTTCCCTGCTCTATTTCTCTCTAAAGCACTTCACATGGCCTGATTGTATGTTTTATGTTTATGGGTTTATTTCCAGTCTCCTATAACGGAATGGAAGCACCCTGAGCCTAGGCACTTCCTTTCATTTACTCCCACAGCCTCGGTGCCTGGTCCCCACTAAAGGATCAAAATCGTTTTTTCAAAATCCCGTGAACGAAGGGATCTCTGGAGTCCCACTCTGACCTCCCCTTCCCTTCTTCTCAAGGTGCTGCTATCGGTCTGCGGTGTTTACACCTCTTGCCCTGTGCACCTCTCACCCTAGACCCCCCCAAGCCTCCTCTCCAAGCCTCCTCCAGGGTCCAGCCTTGTGCCTTCCCCATCCCCCATCATTAGCCCAACTAAGGGAGGAGCCATATGGCGCCTCCACGCGAGGCACCCCACCCCTACCCACATACCTCCTGGCCCTCAGGGACACAGCCCTTATGTTCAAAGAAGGAGAAAGGCAAGTCCCCTGCTCAGAGCAGCCTTCTCCAAAAGGACACAGAGTTCCATTTCGTTCCGGCCTTTTCCCCAGTTCTTCCACCAAGACTGTTTACGGAAAAGCCCCAACCAATCTTGCCAAAGGAACCGGTCACTTCTCGCCTCTGCAAACCACTGGTCCCTTAAGCATCTCTCGCCTCTAGGCTCTGGCCCCCCGTTCACCACCCGAAAGCTCCCTCCTCCACCCTCCTGGCCCATTTAATCCTGCCCACCCTTTAAGGTACCAGGTGACACCCGCCCTGACCACAGTGGCCTCCCTCTGAACTTTCCGAGCAGCACGTGGCTTGTTATTCTGCTGGGGCACCTGGATGGCTGATTATCCTTGGACCGTATAGACTTGTCTTCCTGCTCCCGGACGTAAGCCCCTGAGTCGAGGACTGTATCTCATCTATCATCTCGCTTCCATAGGACCTAACGGAGGGCTTGATGCACAGTGGGTGCCTGATACCTAGACAGACATGGCTCGATGTCCCCTCCTCCACCTCTGGCCCCCCAATATCCTGTGCTCAGTAGGTGATGGACATGGACCCCCCCACCACCACTCAGGTGGAGGCTGGGGTCCCCACACCCTGGGAGCTCTCGTCCCTCCCAACCCAGGGGGACCAGGGACGTGAGGCCACCCTCCCCCGAGGCCGGCAACAATGCGTCTTCCCTGCCCTCTTGCTCGTGTCCTCGCTGCACCGAGAGCGTTCTGCCGGTCCCTCCGTTTTGCCAACTCACCGAGGTCATTGTGAATTCTAACCCTGTCCGCAGCGCCTTGTCTTTCTCTCTCCCCTGCACCTCATTTTGGTAACAGCCAGAACACATTCTAAATCCTTCTGCTTCCTGGGTGCGGCAGGTAATTAGTGGGCCAGCTCAGTGACTCTCCCTTCTCCCCCCACCATATGGTGAGAGCGGGCTCCGTCTGCACCCCCACCCCCCCCACCCCAGGCTGCCTCCCTGGCAGGAAGGGCGTGGGCAGGGTGTCCACTCTGACCAAGCTGGCCAAGTCCCTGAGGTCCCCAGGCAAGATGGGGCCCTCAGGGGCGCAGCTGGTCAGAACGAGGACAGCTCCTCTGGCTTCTGGAAGGCTCTGCTTCCGGGCACACCCCTTCTTAAGGCACTCCTGGGCTGGGAAGAGCTATTCACCACCGCCCTCCAGGACCCCCAGGATCGGAACACGGGGACTTGGGACTCGCTCTCTGAGTGGCACTAAATTCTGAAGTGGGAATAAACGGGGTCCTGTAACAAGCCTGGCACAGAGAATGGGACAGCGATCCGGTCATTGGGTTTGCCTGAGCTCTGACCCCAGGGGTCACAGAATCCCAAGAGAAAGACAAAGCCCTGTGGACGCTAAGTGAGCTCCGGATGGGGCAGACTGGGCCGGATCCACACCCTGCCTCAGCAGCCCCCAGCAGGTGCTGGCTGCCACTCCTGTTATATTCTCAGAAAGGAAAAACCCTAGAGGTGGCTGGGCGAGCCTCTCCCGAAGCCAAGAACACCCAGGGGCTGCCCCCACCCTACTTAAACGCATCCTGGGGCGAGTGGCTCAGCACTGCCCAAGTGATCTCTGCCTTGGAGGTGAGCGGCTCACATCATGAAAACACGTGCCCTTTGGCGGAGAAAACATCGGCCCCTTCTAGCGTCTTCCACAAACCCCAAGTCTGCATACCGTGCCAACCAGGAGCCGGCATCGACCCCCGGCCACAGGACGGGTTCCAGGCAGCTGCGAGGGGGCTCCCCGCATCCCGTCTGTACCTCTGATCAGCTTGACTTCAGGGCTTGGGGTGTGGGGTCAGACTGCCTGCACTCAGAGCCCAGACCAGCCCCCTCCTGGCTGTGTGAACTTCCAACGGGATCCTGAAGCCCCTGGGCCTCGGTTTCCCCATCTACAAAGTGGGCATGATAATTGTGACTGCTCCATGGGGCTGCTACGAGATTCAAGTAAGTCAGTGCACGGAAAGCGTGTTACCAAGCACCCAGAGTCGTTAATGTCACTGAAGAATGGGCCTCTCTCCGGGCGCCGGGGTGGCTCAGTCGGTTAAGCGCCCGACTTCGGCTCAGGTCATGATCTCACGGTTCATGGGTTCGAGCCCCACGTCGGGCTCTGTGCTGACAGTGTGGGGTCTGCTTGGGATTCTCTCTCTCTGCCCCGCCCCCACTTGCACTCATGCTCTCTCTTGCAAAATAAGTAGACTTCAAAAAATAATAATCATAACGCCATAACAACACTTTACAAAAAAAGGATGAGGCTCT
This sequence comes from Panthera onca, assembly GCF_046562875.1. NCBI lineage: Eukaryota > Metazoa > Chordata > Mammalia > Carnivora > Felidae > Panthera > Panthera onca. The sequence continues at coordinate 21,772,473 of NC_138352.1, read as the reverse complement.
CAGGTCTCCCTGCACCACGTCCCTCTCCTGGCACACTCAGGTGCCTACCACAGGCCACAGGAGTGCAGGGGTCCAAACACGAGCCTGGGAAACAGCAGGCATGTCTGCCTCTGGATCTGCCCCGGATCTGGATGCAAGGTGCTTTCGATGCAATCCACAAACGGCTGTTTTTCTCTGTTTGTTGACATTGAGCGGTGACCTGCAGCCCCCTACCGGGCCCAAAGGGGCGTTTACCGCGCTGTACGCAGGCCAGGCCCCAGGAATGGCGGGTTGAGCTGCACCGAGGCCCCACGGGGCTTGAGAACAGACCTCACCTGGCACACAGGTTCTAATTCTCACTTACAACAGGCAGAAGAGATGTCGCTGTCCCAGCTTACAGACCCGGAAACTGAGGCACGCAGAAGTTAAGTAAAGCGGCCAAGGCCCTACAGCCAGGGGGAGGGCGAGCCGGAGCCGACGCTCTTCACCCAGTTCCCTGACGCTCTGCGAGGGCAGGCCGCCCAGGGTGTGGGGGCGTCATTGGGGCTTGCACCCCCCGGGTCGGTGGTAGCTCAGCTAAGACCTGGGAGGTAAGGGAAGGCGGGCAAGGCGGGGGGAGAGCAGACAGAATACTCCAGAGCACGGAGCAGGGCGTGCCCGGGCAGCCTGAACGGGCTCTGGGGGCCGCAGCTTTGGCTTCGAGAGGGTGGGGGCAGGGGAGCTATTCTGGCTGCACGGCCCAGCGGAGCCAGCTCCCTGAACCCCCAAAGCTGTGGGGAGGGGGTCTCCAGGCCGTGGAGCGGAGGGGGACGGAAGCCAGCGCCCGCCCGGGCTGAGAAGCGGGTGGGAGGAGAGAGGAAGTAGAGGCAGCAGGTGTAGACAACCGTTTTTGCAAAGTTCGGCTGGGCTGTCCGGGGGCGGAGAGGGGGAGGGATGCGGTGGGGAGGGAGGGCTGTCCTCGTGAGTTAAAAGTGGGGAGTGGAGCGCATTACACGCTGGAAGAGCTCGGCTCCTAGAGAAGGAGGGGAGGGGGTGAAGATCCAGGGCGAGACGCGTCTGGAGACCGGAAATAAACACGATGCGGGCGACCAGCGGAAGGATACGCGTTGCGCCGCAAAATGGGATTGTGTGATGTGACCTCGGGGTGTCTACACCCCAAGATATCTTGCACCCTGCGGCTGTCATCATCAGGGGATGCCATCCGTCCCTCCCTCCACCTGGTGGGCCGCTTATACACTTAATGAGAACGTTTGTTCCTCATCACCCGGGTGATCAGTAACCACCCACCCCCCTCCAAGAACTTCAGGTCCATGGAGAACCCTAGTCTCGCTCTGATGTGGTTAATTCATCAACCCTCATTAGGACCCCTTCCACTGGCTGTAAAATCAGGTTCGAGCAACACCCTGGCCAGAGCTGGAGGAAAGGGAGGGAGACTGGCATTTGCAAAGCACCTCAGGGGCTCACGGTCGTGGGCTGGCCACCAGCTCCCGGACAGCACCCTGGTGAGGGATGTGGCCCTGCTCACACGCGCCACACAGAAGGCGGCTGTGGCTTTCAGAGCGAGGGTGAGAGCAAGGGTTGACAAACTAGAGCCCCCAGGCCAAGTCCTGCCCACCACCTGTTATTGTAAATGAAGGTTTGTGAGCACCCGGCTGAGCCCGTCATGTACCTGTTACGGTGGCTACTTTCCACGCCATGGCAGAACTGAGCAGTGGCAACAGAGGCTTTCTGGCTGCAGAGGCTAAAACATTTACAACCTGGCCCCTTTCAGAAAAAGTTTGCCAAGCCCTGTTGGGAGTGCCCTGGACTGAAACCATTCTACCTCAGGACCTTTGCACTTGCTACTTGCTATTCCCTCTGCCTAGAATGCTCTTCCTCCAAGTCTCTCCATGGCTGACTCCTGCTTGCCAGTCAGGTACCAGCTCAAATTCACTTCCTAGGACAACGCTGTCAAAAGTGACAACCCCCCCCCCCCTCCCCGCACGGAGTTCCTCGAACACATCTCCTGTCTGCTTGTGTCTGAGCATTCAGCACGCTCCAAAGTTATCTACTGGCATACTTCCTGTCTCCTCCAACACAGCATAAACTCCACGAAGGGTTTGTTTTTTTCGTGAATGAAACGTGAACCCAAGTAGACACTCGATACCACTAACATTTGGATCAATGTGATTTTACGTTTTTTTGGTGGTCATGTAAAAAAAAAAAAAAAGAAAGAAAGAAGGAAAGGAAGAAAGAAAGGAAAAGAAACAAAGAAATTCATTGTAAGAATCGATTCTAGTTAATCCAATAGAGTCAAAATACTATCATTTCAACGTGCGTTCCAACAGAAAAAAATCACGGAGATATTTTACATTCTTGTTTCCAAACTAACCGTTGGAAGTTTGTGAGGCTCTGAAACACATTTTAATTTCAATTCTTTTTTTTTTAAGTTTATCTATTTATTTTGAGAGACAGAGAGACAGAGAGCACGAGCAGGGGAGGGGCTGAGAGAGACGATCCCAAAGCAGCTTCCACACTGTCAGCACAGAGCCTAATGCAGGGCTCGAACCCACAAACCATAAGATCGGGACCTGAGCCAAAACCAAGAATCAGATGCTCAACCGAGCCACCCAGACGCCCCCCAATTTCAGTTCTAAGCGTTCAACAGCCACGGGTGGCCTAGTGGCCAACACATGAGCCCCTGCAGGCTGAAAACAGTGCTCCCCTATGTCAGACGCTGCCCTGACTCCTTTTCCCTCAAATTCATTCACTCCCACAACAGTCCAAGGAGGAAGATGTTATGCCCAACCCCGTTTCACAGATGGGAAAATCGAGGCAGTCTGGATCCCCCCCCCCCCACAACAGTCTGGCCCCATCGTCTATGCTTGTCACCACCCCCCAAACTGCCTTGAATTCTTGGGTGAAGGCACAGTTAACCTGAGTGGTGGAATTTTGCAGAAAGGAGCCAGTATTACGGGAAAATGCATGAAAGCAAGAACACAAACGGGAAAAACAGCTGTGACACAGACTCTGTGGCCGTCTCACTGGCCAGAAATCACTCAGCTAGAAGTGTGCCCCACAACCCAGAGGAAAGCAAGAAAGAATACTGGGACGGCCAACACTGATGTGGAACAGAGGGTAAAACGCAGGTCCCTCCATAAGAAAGGGGAACCCTACTTGTCGCACGAGCTTATTACCAAGTTCAGCTGCCTGCTGGCTCTGTCCAGACCACAGAAAGGGCTCACAGGCTGCTTGAACGGTCCTTGCGGATTTTATCTTCCACCCTTGATGATCTGGGCAGGCTGCCTGCACTATTCACACACCTTACCCTTTCCAGCCTCTGGAACTCCTGGGCATCCTGCAAAACCCGTTCAAGCATGCCAGCCCTTGCAGAACCTCGGGTCCCCTGCTCCCTTCTCTGCTCCCATGCCTGGTGTTGTCCTTGTGAGGATGTCTACATGCCGGTCCACACTTCTTCCGGGGGCGGGGAACCCACAGGGCTCCGTTCGTGGACCCCCCGCCCCCCCCCCGCCCCGCCAGGACCCAGGACAACATCAGGTCCATGATAAACTATTTGGGAGGCCAGAGTGACAGTGGATTTCGGCCTGATTACCCCGTGTTTTCCCAACGAGTGAGACCAAAACCAGTTTTAGACGCTTCCAAGCTTGGGTCAAGTGTAATGGCAGATTCTTTGCGAGGCATACGTGAAGGACGTCCTATGGTCCAGGTTCGACGTGATGGGGATATAAGGAAATGTCAGTGAAACAGAAAAGTAAGAGAAGAGGGGCACCCAGCCCGGGTGGCTCCGTCCGTAAAGCGTCTGACTCTTGGATTCAGCTCGGGTCGCGATCTCTTGGATTCAGCTCGGGTTGTGATCTCACGTTTCGTGAGTTCAAGCCCCATGTAGGGCTCTGTGCTGATAGCAAGGATCTTGCTTGGGATTCTCTCTCTCTCTCTCTCTCTCTCTCTCTCTTTCTCTAAATAAGTAAGTAAACAAACTTAAAAAGAAATAGCAATAGAAGAGCTCAATAGCACAGTGGCTGAAGCCCGCTTGGCTGGGAACCCTCTCTCTACCAAGGACTGTGTCCGTGGCCTTAGGCAAGGTCTCCAGTCTCCCTGTCCTCAATGTTTCCACCTGTGAAATGGGGCAACTATGATACCACCTCACAGGGTCACGCTGAGTAAATGATATAAATGGCATTACGTGGTGCCTGGTGCTTTGTATGAACTCCGTTCTAAGCACTAATTAATGCGACTCGTGTTATCAAGGATTAGTGATGTGCCTTTTCTCCACCACCAGCCTCGACTCAGCAAACTCTGTGGGTCTCTCAGACCCTGCAAGGAGGGAACAGAGAGAGTGGCTATGTCATGGGGCTGCTGTGGTCGGCCCATGGCCCAGCCTCCGTCATCCCCAGACACGGACCCACAGACGATGGCTGTAAGAGTGAGGGAGGGCAAGCTGTGGGGGGAAGGGAGGTAACCCAACATCCGGACAAGGGCCATGAATCTCTGGTGGGGAAAGGCCATGCCAGTCTGCTAGGAGACTGTCAGAACCACAGGCGTGGGTTTGGAAAGAAATCACTGCCAAGAGAAAACTCAGGAGTGGCAGGGAACGGCCCAGAAGGTCCTCAAAACGAACAGGGCAGTTGAGAACCAGTCACTGCTAAAGACCCAGTCGATATGATCAAGGAAACCGTGAAAAGGAGCAGAGGCAGAGGGATGCCTGGCAGTTGCCAGGAAGACAGAGAAGGAGAAAGGAAAAGGTAGAGGCGGGCGCCTGGGTGGCTCAGGCAGTTAAGCATCCGACTCCGGCTCAGGTCATGATCTCACAGTTCCTGAGTTCGAGCCCCACGTCGGGCTCTGCGCTGACAGTGTCGATCCCGCTTGGGATTCTCTCTCTCTCTCCCTCTCTGTGCTCCTCCCCCACCCGTGCGCCTCTTTCAAAAGAAAGAAAGAAAAGGTAGAGGAGAATGGCAGGTGTGGGTGATGATGACAGGACAGTCACAACAGTGAAGGTAGCCACTGAGCCAAAGGTCAGTGCCCTTGAGATACACGGATTATTCCCTTCGGTCACCAATGGCTGTCGGAGGAGGGTGCCAGTTACCTCACTGCAGAGACGTGGGACGGAGGCAACACAGCCCGGGCCCTAGAGCCTGTGACCGGGCAGGGAGGAGTCACGCCCAGCTCTCTCTAGCTGCACGCATCACACTTCCAGCTCCAGCGCTGAGGCCCCACCCTTCCACCTCTCCCCTAGGCAACCTCCGTGTGCCTCAGTTTCCCCACAGGCCAAGTCCAGGTTGGCTCAACTGATCTCCCCATCCCCTTAGCGCCCCAAAGTCGTACGAGGCTGTCCTCTCCACCCCCCATAGAACGAGACAGTCCTGTCACCTTGGGGTGGGGAGTGGAGGGGGGCGGGCGATCTGAGAAAGAAGAATCCCACTTCCCACCAGGGGCTGAGGTTGACCGGAATTTTCTCAGAGTTCAGGTACATGGCCCAGGTTGGCCGGCTTCGCCTGCAGCCCGAAACCGGCTCTGAGCTGCCTGAGCTCCCGAGACCTCTCTCTGCACAAGAGTCTTTCTTGACAGAGTGGCCATAATGGAGGGGGCCCCTCTGTACCCAGCCAGGGAAGCGAACTCCCAGCCTCCGGCCACACTGAGCCCGGAGAGCTGGGTCGGCCCCAGACAGGAGGACAGAGCCAGACGGGCCTGGTGAAAAGCCTGGGTGCTGGAACCACAGCCTTTGGCTCGGCTCGCCACCGGATGACCGGACTGCCAGGCTGAGTAACCGACTCCCTACTAATTTTATAGAGAAGCCCTTTATGGGGTCTCTGTGGCACGCAGCTCCGTGACGAGCACCTGCACATTGGCTCCTACGTCCATCCGAGCAACCGCATCTTCCTGGTCCAGGGACGCCACAGAGAAGAGAAAGACAGACCCCTTGCCTACGTGGAGCTTACGTCCTGACAGGGACAAAGACAGCGAACCATCGAAGCCACAAATACACGATGCTGGATGGCCTAAGTGCCTGGAAGAAAAGGCAGGGGATGGGCACAGATGGGGAAGTCAGGGAGGGCCGTGCTGTCTGGGCCTCAGCTGTCACAGCCCAATGATCTGGTGACGGAAAGCTTCCGGCCAGAGACACAAAACAGGGAAAGACCCCCAAGGCCGGCACCCACTCGACATGGGGAGGGACAGGGTCTGGGTTCCGGCGGGAGGCGCAGGGGGTCACAGGAGCAGCGAGGGGCCAGGCCGTGCAGGGCTGTGACAAAGCGCCCCTCGGCCAGCCGCCCAGGCTTCATTCCCGGTCTCCACGACCCTTACGCAGTCGCGTCCCCCGGCTCTCTTCGTCTGCCATCACAGCGCACAGCTTTGACAAGAGGCAGGATGACCGATTGCTCATTTCCCCCAGCTGATGCCACTCTCGGTCAGGGGAGGTGGGAAATCCAAACTTTGGAACCCCAACACGTGGTGTCACCGGCTACCGCGAGGGACAGGTTCCCCGTGCTCCCCCAGCTGCCCCCAGACAGGCTCAGGGGACCTTCAGCTACGGACGCAGCGCATTTCGCGAAGCCTGACACTCCCTGACCCCCCAGTCAATTCTGGTATTTGTGCTCATCCCTGCCGCTGCCCAGGTGTCCCCGTCCGAGCTGCAGACTGGCCCCTCCCCCTCTCAGTGCACCTGCTCCTCACTCCCTCCTGCCCTGGAGAGGACGTGTCCCTGCAGCCCGCTAACCTGGGCCAGCGGGGCTCGAACCTGTGGGTCTTGAGATGCACCCACACTCCACAGCCCTCAAGACGTTCCCCTCGCCTGCCCATCTCCTCCCGCTCCACCCGCCAGACCAATTAATCCAGAATCTCTGCGGTGAGGGCCAAGCAGTGGTATTTTCAGAACGGTGCACAGGATTCCACCGTGCGGCCAGGGCTGAGGCTCGCCGTTGCTGAAGGGATCTTCTTCAGCCTTAGTGTGCTTACACATCGTCTGAAGGGCTCGGTAAAGCGCAGATTCTGATCAGTAGTTCTGGGAAAGGGCCCAAGCTTCTGCACTTCTAACAAACTCCCATGGGAGAGGGTTGCGGCTGCTGCATGGACCACACAGTGCAGGGCAAAGGCCTGGGGGCACAGCCAGATCTGTGGGGGGAGGGATGGAAACGGGCTTCACCGATTTTCTACGTCCAGACTCACCGTCCGTTATGAATCTCCCTTTAAAGTCAGGGAGGAACTTCTTTTTTTTTTTTAATGCTTCTTTATTTTTAAGAGAGAGACAGAACACAAGCTGGAGAGATGCAGAGAGAGGGGGGAGGCACAGAATCCGAAGCAGGCTCCAGGCTCCAAGACATCAGCACAGAGCCCGATGCGGGGCTCGAACCCACGAACCGTGAGATCGTGACCTGAGCTGAAGTCGGACGCTTCACCGACTGAGCCACCCAGGCGCCCCTAGTCGGGAAGGGACTTCTGAAAAGACTTAGTTATTAAAAGGTTCTTACAGAAGGGAAGAGGAATTTTCTAGTGTGGGAATAGGGGGCCCTATACTTAAGAAACGTTACAGGCCCACCCTCTATTATCAAGTATCTACTGGAATTAAAAGAACTTAGAGGTGCCTGGCTGGCTTATTCAGTAGGGCATGGGAGTCTTGATCTCGGAGTTTTGAGTTCGAGCCTCCCGTTGGGTGCAGACATCACTTAAAAATAAAATCTTTTAAAGAAAATAAATAAGGGTGGTTCAGTCGGTGAAGCGTCCGACTCTCTGTTTCGGCTCAGGTCATGATCTCACAGTTTCATGGGTTCGAGTCCCGCATCGGGCTCTGTGCTGGCAGTGTGGAGTCTGCTTGGGATTCTCTCTCTTCTTCCCTCCCTCGCTCATGCTGTCTCTGTCTCTCTCACAATAAATAAACTTTAAAAGATAAAAATAAGAACTTAAAAGTATCTAATAGAGGACCCAGCGCATAGTAGGTGCTCAATAAATGGTACCTTGGCTACTCATGCTCTCATTGTATTATTATTAATGCAGGGTACTCCATTTCCTAACCCAACCAAGTACATTCTCTTGGCATCCGAAAACCTGACTGAGTCCTACAAAGCCCTACATATCTCTTACCCTGAGAGGATGAGCCACAGGCAGGGGCCAAACACAGGAACCTTCATCTGGGTCCAGGGGCCTTCATCTCAGACACAGTCCCATGGACCCCGCCTGGTCTAAGAACACCAATGTCTTTGTTACTCACATTTCGTTTTTCTAATTTACCACGAGCTGTGGATGTACTTTCGCAGCCCAGTCGCGGCTAATATGGAGTGAGTGCTACCCGTCAAGACCGGTTTAAAAAGTATTCTATTTGGTTGAACTCATTATATCCTTAAAACAACTCTGGGCAGCAGGGGCTGTTCGCCTCAAGGGGCAGACAAGGAAACTTGGAAAGACAAACAACCTGCCAAGGTCACATACGTAGTAAGTCATAGGGCCAGACAGCAAACAGGGGGGTGTATTTCAGACCCCATGCCTTCCCAGCGCTTCTCAAACTTTACTGGCTAAGTGGTTTCATTAACATGCAGGCTCTCCTGGGGCACCTGGGTGGCTCAGTCGGTTGAGCATCCGACTTCGGCTCAGGTCACGATCTCACGGTTATGGGTTCAAGCCCCGCGTCGAGCTCTGTGTTGACAGCTCGGAGCCTGGAGCCTGCTTGGGATTCTGTGTCTCCCTCTCTCTCTGCCCCTCCCCTGCTCACGCGCGCGCTCGCTCTCTCTCAAAAATAAATAAACACCTAAAAAAATAATAAAAAATGTAGATTCTCCTTCAGCAGGCGATCGGGAGCCTGAGACACTGCATTCGCACCAAACCCCCTGGCCATGCTGACACGGCTGGCCCACGGACCTCGCTTCGAGGAGCAAAACTGCTCACACGCTCTGATACGTCCACCACCGTACTCTTGCGATCAGTGGTTTGTTGGTTCGACAGTGGCAAAAATCACAGGAAATCTCCGCTTGGAACACTTCGGCAAAATTCTGTTTCAACTCCTACTCAAACTGCAATCTTCTGCGGCAAAGGATATCATCAGTCATTTTGGAAAAGCGGGTTGTGTCCGTTATGAGCTACAGGCATTGAGGGTCATGAAATTGCTTTCGAATTTAAGTGTTACCGCTACCGAGAGCACTCTCTGGACCAGGGAAACAATTCCCATCTCTCAAGGCCAAGTGAAGAGTTCCACTTTGAAAAATACAGGGTGGGATTTCTCCAAACACACAAGGGGATCCCCCAACTGTAAGCTTTCCTCCTGGGATTAGCGGGAGAGGATATATGCAGAAACCAGAAGAAAATGACAAATCTTCCCTGCCCGGTGAAACGCATTTAAGAGGAAAGCCGGACCGTCTACTTAATCAGTCTGGACTCAGTGGCTGGGAACAAGCAGGCTGGTGAATGAGACAGAGAAAATCAGAGTGGGGTGAGGTAAACTGCCAGGGGTGTTCTGGATAATGGCGTGACCCGGAATCCCAGGATGGCAAACGAGGTCCTGGAGAAACCTGACCTCAAACCATGAGTCTTCGGGGAAACAAAAATACCCTCCTCAAAGCTAGACGTGATACCAAGGTTAGATTAAACAGCGATCAGTGAAGAGAAGGCTTGGTTAGAACTGTACCTTTAGGCAATTCCCACCACCCAGCGATTCTCGAACTTTGCTCCACGATCGAATCACCCGACAAGACTTCAACACTCAGCGTCTGGCCTCTCACACTCAGGCCACACTCCCACGTCAATTAGATCACAATCTCCGGGGGGTGGGACCCAGGTACCCCTCATCGTGAGAGCTCCCCAGGTAATGCCAACGGGCAGCCAAGTTTGAGAACCAGTATCTTCACTTATAAAACAAGGAATCCATCCGGACCAATGGTCTCTTCACCCGATTTGCATGTGAGAATCACCGTGGGAAGGATTTTGAAAGTAATGATGCCAGCAGCTTCCCTAAGGAATTCAGGCTAATTTGTGGGGCGTGGGCACCGGCATTTTTAAGAGCTTCTAGGTGATCCTAATATCCAGCTAGAACTACTGGTCCAGATGTTTTTGCCAAGATTCCTTCTACTGCCTACATTTTAAGCATCTACGATGGATATCTAGGCTAAAAATGCCATCTTAGACTTTTTGCAAAAGTAAAGTTCTCATCTTTACTTTTAAATCAGGGATTTCTAACTTTGCAAGGGTCCACATCGTATTCAAAATGCTGGATGAATACATAGGTGTGTGTGCGTATATATATATATATATATATATATATACACATAATGAATAGTTCTGAAGGAGAACGTCATTAACTTTCATCAGATTCTCAAAAGACCGAACTCTCTCACCTTAAAGGCAAGGATGTGATTTCTGATTTAACAAACGTAGCGAAGTTCAAGAATGAACGGAAAATAAACTGACCCTGGCAGCACATTTTGAATTTGCAACATACCTACTGCCCCCTAGCGCCTGTATATCTTTATTGCAGGTGAAGTTCAGACCAAACATCCCACCCTCTGGAAAGCCATAGGGGGAGAGACATCCAGATTTCTGATCCAAGTGTCAACGTGGAAGCTGTGTTGCAGACCGGGGTCAGCGCGAGGCTGTCCAGTCATGATCACGATGAGAAATGACTTGCCCAGCTGCACTTGTAAAGAGACTATCCAACCAGATACTTCGGACTCATGAGCCCAGCTGGGTTCGTTAGGATTTCTGGGTTTTCTAGTCCTGACACTTCTAGCCTTGGTTTGGAGCCCGGCTTTCTTTCTCCCCATGTGTCCTTGGGAAAATTACTGAACCTTTCTGTTCTTCAGACAAAATGGGGACAACAGAAGTACTTTTCAGACTGCTGTGAAGAATAAGAAAATACACGTAAAATGCTCAGCCTATCAGTTGGCCCAGAACAAGGCCCCTGAATAAATGTGAGTTATATGACTGTATCAGTGGTATTTTATTAGTAGTAACATCTTACTGACGGTGCGCACGTCACTAAATTTCATTGAGCTTCCTTCGTTGATCCATACGACAAGGAAAATACACGCCACTTAGTTTCCTTCATGGGATTACAGCGATGACCGCCATGTTACGGCAACTGTCACATATCCGGGGAATCTACCAGGCACAGGGAAAAGTCACCCCATGATACAGACATAATCCCTACCCTCTGAGACTCCAGTAGTTGAAATCTCTACAAATGACCGTCGCAATTTCTCGTCACATACCTGGCATCCTGGACAAGGTAAACCTTCTCGCCACGTGGGCAAGTGGGTGACCACACTCTACCATGCCCACCACAAGCTGCCTTTCAGGCAAGAGAAGATGCGGCCACTCACGCAATCACGGATGCCCTGGATCACTGCTCTCCTCCAGTCCTGACGCGTCAGTCCCTCCCCAGGAGACGGTCCCAGGACTCATCCGCAAGCCCGCCTGCCCAGTAGAGTCTCCCACGGCACACGTACTGCCACCTGCCCCACCGGGACAACACATCACCGAAACCTCTCACCAGCCCCCAGCAAAGACACAAGGCGATCAGCGCTCGCTTACCTGGAGTCTGCTTGGCCGTACGCACGGGGGTGTAGTGGTTTTTGGAGGACGATCTGACCGGTGTGTTCTCTTTGGGAGAGGTATTGATAGCTGAGATAGTTTCTCTTTCACAGTGTGCTATGGGGATTGGTCCCTGTTGTCTTAAGATGTCGGCCAGAGCCCTAAACAAGGAGGAGATCACACAGTGAGATTCAAGAAGCAGGTATACAAAACCACAGAGGGAACTGGCTTGCTTTCACGGGCCCTTTGATGCACAGAGTTATGGGAGGAGACAAAAACACAGTATCCGGTCCTCAGTAGTCCGAGCTGTGTCTGCTGCTGGTCCCGGGGGGACCCCTAACCCTAACCCTAACCATAACCTTAACCCTAACCCAGGTAGAGGTCACCATGCCTGGGCGGTATCGGCACTAAAAGGCCGTGATTATGGTTTCCGTCTTTATTTCCCATGAGCCCTTTCAGACTACCAGCTCCTCAAACACCCCCTTATGCCAGGCAGATATCTGTACCCCTGGTCAGTACGATGCCACCGCAGGAAAGGGCTGGCATCAGTGGCCTCGTCTGCAGGAGCAGGTTATGCATAACAGGGGCGCAATCGCCCCGCTGAAACAGACACACCGGCTAGCACGGACTTTATACTGGTGACCCAGCACATAGCTCCCGCCATCTGAGAAAGGGGTGACTTAACTGTAAAGACGGGCCGTGTAGGTAACAGGGTAAGCATCAGACCACACGAGCCGTGCAGACCATGATCACAACGGGAGCCCAGAGGAGGCAACGATTACACACACACACAGGAAAATAAACAAACACAGAGAGGAAGAAACGGGGATACACAGCTCCCCTTCCGCAGGGGACCCGGCCACCCCGAGACAGCAGCTTTTATCTACTCAAAACATCCCTCGGACGACCGAATGTGCGTTCATGGAGGACCCAGCGTGCATCAGTTGCTGCCGAGACACAGGTAAATAGGACACAGTCCCTGTCGCCTAACGGCTCACAATTTAGGGGAAATCGCTCCCCCACCTGGTTTCAAACAGGACTGGCTCTGTGGGTGTGCTGTGTGGCATGTGGCCGTGACCACTGCTGACGGAAAACAGAGACAGGCAGGGATGGATCGTCTGCGGACGCAAAGGTGAGTGTGGATACGTTTCAAGAGACCACCACGTAGAGAATGCCGTTTTAGGGCCACGTCCCCAGTTCTGAGTGCATCCCTGTTTCGTACAAGCCAGGCAAAGGCTTTTCCATCCACCCGGGGTGTCCCTGGGGCCTCCAGGCCTCCCCCGGCCCACCCCAGTCCTCCCCAAGGCTTCATTCACACTGGGCCTCCAGAGCCCGGCACTCCGATCCCTTGCAAAGTGACAACCACATCAGTCTAAAACTGTGTCTCAGCGTGAACGGTCTTCCATTATGCCGCCTCTGACATGCTGAACCTTCCGAGGAAAAGAGCATCAACCTGGCAATCTTATCATTTACTGGCGTTTATATAGCAATTTCAGATGTTCCAAACGCTTGCCCCTGGCTGGCGTTCTCTTCTCTCAGGCTGTAAAGGGAGGAGCAGACACATGTCACTGCCCTCGTTCGCTTGGGTGGACCAAGCAGAGGGAGAACACAGAGGCTCATTCGCCTGGTGAAGGAAGTTCAGGCCAACCCGGGGTCTGGGTCAGGGACCTGAGATTCAGGGTGTGGGGAGAAGAAGCAAGCACCGACCTAAAAGGTCAAGAGATTTGCGTTCTAATCCCAGATGAGCTCTTAAAACTTCCAGCAGATCTGCTGACCTCTAAAACCAACATTTAATCTTTTCTCCCCCATTTGCAAAACAAAAGGGTTTAAAGGAACATGGCCCTTCTAATTAGACCCCTTCTCATTCCAAAATGTTATATTTTCGGTATGTTTATAACCACACGTCCACGCAGGTCCTCTCGATTCCTTCATTGCTCTGGTTATCAAAGACACTTTCCTACCACGTTTCCATGGTAAGGAAACCCTGGGCTAGGGGCGCTTGGGTGGCTCAGTCAGTTGAGCATCCAACTTCGGCTCAGGTCATGGTCTCAGGGTTCGTGGGTTCGAGCCCCGTGTAGGGCTCTGTGCTGACTGCTCAGAGCCTGGAGCCTGCTTTGGATTCTGTCTCCCTCTCTCTCTGCCCCTCCCCCGCTTGCACTCTCTCTCTAAAAAAAAATAAATAAGTAAAACATTTGTTAAAAAATTTAAGGATGAATTTTAAGGTAGGTGAGTTACATTTCCATAAAGCTGCTATCCCTCCCTCCCCCCAACAAAAGTATATTATTTTTTGGTTTCTTGCCTCTCGAGTGTTTACAAAGACTCCCAATTCTCTGGTGCCTGGGAAGGAGAATGGAGACTTGTGGTTAAGTCCACTGCTCTCGGGAGGCCAAAGACTGAGCCTACATCCGTGTTTCTCCACGGTGATTTTGTCCCCTGGCGGGGGGTTGGCGGAGGGGGCATCTGGCAACGTCCCGAGATGTTTGTGGCAATCGCGACTGGGGAGGCAAGTGCTACTGGCCTCTAGTGAGCAGAGGCCAAGGGTGCTGCTGAAATTCTGCGTTATACAGGACAGCCCCCCACGACAAAGAACTCTCTGGCCCAAGATGTCAACAGTGGTGAGACTGAGACATCCTGACCTACCTCTAGGCAAGACTAGAAGGAAAGGAGTCTTGGATTAAGGGCCCAGTGCCATCCAGCTCCCCCGATGTCTACTGAACAGCCCGTACCAGGGGTCAGACACCGGGCTGGGCTCAGTGAAAGGAATGTCCCCGAGGAGTGGGCCTGTCCGTTGGGGTCATCACTGTGCCCTTAGGCCTTGGCCATGTGACATACACAGGGGAAGAACTAAAGCTCGGCCCGGTTTCTTTCTGCCTCTGCAGGGCATTCGGCTCCTATCACTCTGGTCCACACTGACAGCGTTAACGGCAGCTGATTCACTCCGGGGCTCGTCGGCAAAGAGACGAGAGCTGCGAACGGAGCGCCCCTCTCACAGGACAGGGAGTCTCTCGGTGCCCGTCTCCCGAGAAGCCCTTCGAGACGCAGCCTCTGAGGACAGAGTGGGGAGGGAAGACACCTTTGTGAAGACCACCAGGGCTTGGTGGAGACCAGGGTGCTTGGGTCTGACTTGCGGCTGGAGAATGAGTGTTAACTGGGGCACAGCCAGGCCGTCTCCTCCTGAGGGTGACGTCTTGTCCGGTATCCTTTCCAGATGCCCGGTGGGCTGGGCGGAGCTGGGCAGCACGGCCAAAGAGAGGGACGTGCCAGAGGAGGTGTCCCTGAAGAGCCGGGCTCTCTGGGGGCAGGCTTCCGCCCTGCACGGTCCCAACGAAGGGTGTGGTGGCCAGGGCCACGCTCCTGGTCCCCCACTCTGTGGCTTCCCTGACTGCCGGACACCCTTCTCCAAGTCCCCATCCCTCCCCAGTGCCCTCTGGCAAGGGGAACAGGTGCCCTAATTCCCAGGAGGTGTCCTTAGGAGCAGTCCCCCTCTGGCAGCTCCCCTGCCCCACTCACACCCCCCTCCCTCCGCCCCTCAGCTCCTGACCTCCCTCCTTGCTCCTGTTCCTCTGTTCCTCTCCCTCTTCCATCCCCTTCTCCCCAGGGCGCTTGATAAATATTATTCTAATTCTGAAATGTGCGATGCCAGGCTCACCTAATTAATCTGGATGCGCCCCAGGAAATGGGTTAGGGCCTGAGCTATTTTCCAACCGCGGGAAAGAAAATCGGTCACTGAGGAACAGGGAGGCAGGGTCTGTGAAAGAGTGGGCACCAGCTCCAGGCCTGAGAGAGGGGCGGAAGGGAGGAGAGGACAGAGGGGGACAGGCGGACGGTGAGTGGGCCCACGGAGAGGAGAGGCGGGGAGAGGCACAGGGGGAATGGGAGACAGGACGCAGGAGAAAGGGACGCAGGGAAGGGACAGAACGGGCAGGGACAAAGGTCGAGGGACCAAAGGGGCAGTGAGGAACAAAGAGAAATTCAGAGAAAGCACAGGGCTCAGAAGGTGGTGGGGGGAGGGGGGTCAGAGGGCACACTCAGAGTGGGGAGGGGCGATGAGAGCAGACAGCAGGACAGAGAGCCAGGCAAGCGAGGGCAGAGGGGGCTTTCCAGCCAACAGCCAACCCCACCGGCCCTCCCTGGTCCTCGGCTAGCATCTCATTTAAAGACCCGAAGAATCTTGGGGTGCCCGGCTGGCTCCGTTGTTGGAGCCTGCAATTCCTGATCTCAGAGTCGTGAGTTCGAGCCCCAGGTCGGGCATAGAGTTTACTTCATTGAAATCATCATCACCGACATCATCATCATTTTTAAATAACTGGAAGAAGCTTGCTAACAGCCCTGTTCCTCTCAACCTCCCCTCCCCCACTTGTGCCACACTATCAAAAGCATGTTTTTTTGCCCCAGTTGCCTTGGTCCACCCCTCCCTTTGGCACATGGATTCTCTGGCTTTTTCGTATGCGTGGCGAGCAGGGGTGGGCAGGGGATTAATTGGGCAGCAAATCTGAGCAGGAAGAGCAGTCATACTGGGCATTCGACCCTTGTGGGTGCCCTGCCACCCCAATTTCTAACAAGAAACCGAGGCTCCGAGTGATTCGAGGACTAGCAAGTGACGGAGCACAAATTTAAATCCAGGGCCCGTGACTCGTGTCTGGGTGTCCTTTCGCTCCCGGGACTGCTGCCCGCATACACCTCCCGTCCCTGTGCACGGCCACGGTCAACTTGCACGAGTCCTTCTGGTCTCCCCAGCCGGGTCCGCCAACTGAGCAAACGCCAGTGAACATTTGGGCTTGGAGAGAAGAGGGATTCAGTCGGTCGATGAGGGATTCAGGTCAAGACCAATTATCTATGAAAACCTTGGTTCATGTTGTCAGCGACCCCCAAGGAAATGAAAGAGTGTCTGAACGTCCCTAAGTGCGGAGTGATCTGGACACAAGGGACCCAGCCCAACCAACACTTTTTGATATGCTGCCACATGCTTTGAAGACATGAAATCCTTCTGAAATTGGCAAGTGATTCCCCTTAACCAGAGAAAGGTAGGGGCGCCTGGGGGGGCTCAGTCAGTTGAGCGTCCGACTTCGGCTCAGGTCACGATCTCGCGGTCTGTGAGTTGGAGCCCCGCGTCGGGCTCTGTGCTGACGGCTCGGAGCCTGGAGCCTGCTTCGGATTCTGTGTCTCCCTCTCTCTCTGCCCCTCCCCCATTCTCTCTCTCTCCTTCAAAAATAAACATTTTTTAAAAGATTTAAAAAAGAGAGAGAAAGCTAAGACCTCCTTCATGACTTTCCTTCATCGTCTTGCCTGCTTAGGAAATTACACGGGAAATCGAAGACTTAGGAAACTGACCGCTCTCATTTACTGAACAATTACTACGTGCCAGATATCCAGATATCAATGCTGAACTCTTCCATGCATTATACCCTATAATCCTCAAAATGACGTTATTTGGTAGATGCTCTTGGTAGCCACAAGCAGTATGATGAGAATACTAAGATTTTGCAAGGTCAGCTTTATTGCCCAAGGACACACAACCAATAAGGGGTAAATCCAGATTTCCAAGATAGGCAGGCAAAGCAACAGAGGTGTGCCACCACCAAATTACCCATTCGTCCATTCGTTCATCCGCCCGTCCAACCATCTGTCCCTCCATCCACTCAGTCACATTTATTTTTCTACCTACTATCTCTCTCCCACGGTCTCTGAACACAGGGTTTTAGACAGTGATCCATCTTTGGTGGGAAAATCTGCCCAAACAGAACCCGGCTGCGTTCAGCTACCCAGTTCTACCGACCTCTGTGGGTCCTCGACACCAGCAAGCTTCGAACGCTTTTTACACTGTTTTCAGCAGGCAACTGATTTGGGCAACAAAATCTAAGCAGAACATCGACATAGACCCTTAGACCCTTAGACCCTTGCTCTGCATGAAGCCAGAGTCCTGCTCCATGAGACCCTTGGCTTCTGAAGCAGCCAGTCCCTGGGCTTTGTGGAGTTTCTAAGTTTGAAAAGAAATGTAGGAAAAGATTACCAAAAAAAACAAAGATAAAACTATGGAACTTCTTCTCACAATCTCCCGTCATTGAACAGGGAGTAAAACTGAGATTCCCCCCAAATTAAGTGGGGGGAACCTAGGGACTCTTAGTTCACCTGGGAAGTCTGTTTGATCTCCATTAATACTTTCCATACGAACCCCACGAACATCACTGCTCATTGAGATAGAGCCGATGAAAACCAGCCTCTGTCCTCTGCCAGATCTCTGGATTTCTGAGCCACACAAAAGGGGAGAAAGTAAGTTCTCCTAGAGCCCAATAAGTTTTTCTGTGTCAAGGGTGAAGCAAGCTGGTTCGTTTAGACCCCTACACATGCCTTTCTTCTTTCTGGGAAGAACAGGGAGACATTTCTGCTGTTGGATAGGTATGATAAAAGGCCAAACACATCAACTGTTCCCTGAATAAGCTATTCTGGTTAATGTTATTCCTGAGGACTAATGAGAACACTCTTGATCTTGAAGGATTTTCGAAATCACTTATTTTAAGAATGCAAGTTTCTTCCTTGAGAGGGGCCACCAGTCTAATCTTTAGGTCTCTTCGGAGAAGAAACGAAGCAAAATAAAGACGATTCTGGGAAACGAAGCTATTCACGTCAAAACTACGGGGCAAACCAGGAAAGGTTGGGTTTGGGTTTTGTTTTGTTTTTTCTCTTTAAGTAAATCTCTGACAGTTACTTTCGTATTTCTCCTAGAAGTAGAATGCAGACATCCTACTCCAGTTAAAGTATTCTGGCTACATGGGGCGCCTGGGTGGCTCAGTCGGTTAAGCGGCCGACTTCGGCTCAGGTCATGATCTCACGGTCCGTGAGTTCAAGCCCCGCGTCGAGCTCTGTGCTGACAGCTCGGAGCCTGGAGCCTGTTTCAGATTCTGTGTCTCCCTCTCTCTGACCCTCCCCCGTTCATGCTCTGTCTCTCTCTGTCTCAAAAATAAATAAACGTTAAAAAAAAAAAAAAAAAAAGTATTCTGGCTACTTGAGTCCCGGAGAAGGGAGGTTCATACTTGACCGTGACAGCCTGGGTACAGCCCGTGTCCTCTCTCACCTCATGCCCGAGCCTATTCCCTGGGCAGACGGGGGGTCTTTATTCTCTGAAAATATGCACTCCGGACAATCGGAGTGACTATATTTTTAATAAACACGGACCAAGGAGAACGGCTTAATTTAGTTCTTAGTCCTGGTTCTCTCACAGTCCACTTGAAAAACACAGCTGCCGGCTTTGTGTGTGCACAAGACCGCTCTCCCGTCACAGAGAGGCTCCAAATGGGTGTGGAGATCTCCTTTGTCGTGGTAACAATGTTCGTGCACCTGCACTGAGCTGTTCGGCAGGTCTGAGCTGCCCGGGGCACGATCACAATCGGAATGCACCCTGGCCAATAAACAGTGCAGGACCCGGGCAGGGAAGGCTCAGCCCGCAGGCTCCGTGTTTTCCAGGCAAACGGGGTAAGGTCCTCTGTCCAGATGGGCCCCTGTCCTGGGGCTGTGGCCTGGGGCCAGCCACGAGCTGGGCAGGGCCTAGAGGCGCATCCTATGGGGCCCCAGTTCACCCCTGAGAGCCTCACCTCCACACACTGCTCTCCTTGCCTCCTGAGTCCTGTGAAAACTCACCCAGGCCTGGGAAGACTGGGTAGCAGCAACCCCAAGCCTAGGCTCTTCAGAAATATCTGGATTGTCCCGGAATGATCCAAAGACCTAGATGTGGCCAGCACAGCCACCATTTCGGACGGGGAAGACAAAAATGCTACCGAGATTGGTTACCAGAGCCACACGGGCGGCCGGGGGTGGGGGGGTGGGGGAGGGGAAAGGAGTGAATAAATATGCCCGCCACCTGCCTCTCTTTCTCTCTCTCAAATAAACATTAAAAAAATGTTTTTGAAAAACAGGGGCACTGCGGCTCAGGTCACGATCTCGCGGTTCGTGGGTCCGGGCCCCGCGTCGGGCTCTGTGCTGACAGTTCAGAACCTGGAGCCTGTTTCGGATTCTGTCTCCCTCTCTCTCGGCCTCTCGGCCCCTCTGCCACTTGCTCTCGCTCTCTCTCTCTCTCTCTCTCTCTCTCTCCCTCTCTCTCTCTCTCTTAATATAAACATTAAAAAAAATTTTTTTAATAAAAATAAAAATAAATGTGGCCGCCACTGCTGTTCTCTTTTGTTATCTCGGTGTGGTTTGCTTGACTTGCTGTAGGCACAGATCTAAGTCCGGAGGGGGAAGCAAAACGCAGGTAGGATAGCCTAGTGGCTAAACGCGGGATTCTGGAGCCGGACTGTAGGGCTGCTCGCCACCAGGCGCACCAGTGATCTCCCGTAGCTACTTCGTGGCCTGTGGTCCTGCCTCCTCGTTCAAAAGATAAGGCTAAAATAATAAGGCCAAAAATAATGTCTACCTCTTAGAGTTATCATGGAGATTAAACGAGTTAATATTTGCAGAGCACTTAGAACGGAACTTGGCAACCAGTAAGCACTCTATAAATATTTGATTAATAAATAAATCCAAATACAACCTCCCAGTGTCTGCACAGACTCGGCCTATAGGACCACGACAAAAAAGTGGTGGGAGAGGGGTGTCCCGGAGGACTGAATCCCTGATGCCAGATGGGCAAAACTCCTCCCGTGGAGAGTGAACCACATGGCATGTGACGGCCACGGGTCATCCTGGCAGGGAGCACCCACATCCCCTATTTTCCACTCAGGCCTGACTGAGGACAGGAATGCGTCTGATCACACACAGCAGCTTTCACTGCACGCTGAACTTGGATTCTGAGAGCCAAGTGCAAAGAGAGTGTCTGTTCGTTCGTCTCTGCAAGGCCATCACAAACCGTGCTTCTGCTAGCGAGCGGGGAAGCTTCGAGATAAAGTACAGCCACCGAAAAGCCAAGAGACTCCCCTCACGAACAAAACAAATCAGGATTCCAGCGGGGCATGAAAGGGCAAACGTATCAAACTCACCAGGGCAACATTTTCTGCAAAGTGATTCAGCTGGGTTTTTTCTTCATTCTTCCTACCTCCCTTTTTCTTCCTTTTCCTTCCTTCCTTTCTTCTTTTAAAAAAAAAAATTATAGGGGAGCACCCGGATGGCTCAGTCGGTTAAGCGTCTGAGTCTTGATTTCAGCTTAGGTCATAATCTCGCGGTTTGTGGGTTCAAGCCCCACGTCGGGCTCTGCACTGACAGCATGAAGCCTGCTTGGGATTCTCTCTCTCTCCCTCTCTCTCTCTGCCACCCTTCTGCTCACTCTCTCTCTCTCTCTCAATATAAATATATATATGTGTATATATATATAGATACACATATATATATACATATACATATACATACATACACGTATACATATATACACACACACATATATATTATACACACACACACGTTTGTGTGTGTATATAATATACACACATATATATATATTACACACACACACGTGTGTATAGGGTTAATGGGTGGCTTAGTTGGTTGAGAACCTGACTCTTGATTTCAGCTCAGGTCATGATCCCAGAGTGCTGGGATCGAGCCCCGTGTAGGTCTCCACACTGAGCATGGAGCCTTCTTGAGATTCATTTTCTCTCTCTCTCTCTCTCTCTCTCATTCAAAATAAATAAATTGTAAATCATAAACATCACTGTCATTTCCAAGCTCAAGTTTCTTCACATCAAGGCAAACGTCAGAAGAGTGGGGCACACAGAAAGACCACCCACCATGCTCTCCATTTTAATTAATTAAGTCATTCATTCTTTCAACCACATTAGCTGAGGGCCTACCTTGTGCCAGGCACTACTCGAGCCACAAAATACAGGTGGGAACAAAATAGGCAAACCCATGCATCATCCAGACATCACGGCAGGGGAGTCCGGCCTAGCACTGGAGACCAACCAATTTCCCAAAAGGAATCTTCAGATTGAATGGAGTTTGAACGACTTGTATGTTGCTGTTGGAAATGTCACATTCGGTTTGGTTATAGAATTACAACCCCATTTCTTTCGGGTTTTAAGTGTAATTATTTATTCTGAGAGAGACAGAGACAGTGCAAGTCAGGGAGGCAGAGAGAGACAGAGAGAATCCCAAGCAGGTTCTGCACTGTCAGCTCAGAGCCCGACACAGGGCTCGAACTGATGAAACCGTGAGATCATGACCTGAGCCAAAATCAAAAGTCGGAGGCTTAACTGACCGAGCCACCCAGGTGCCCCAAATTACAACCTCATTTCGATGTGAGCAACATTCATACAGGCACAAAGACTCGAACCCGTGTCCTATGAGGAACAGATTTGTAACTAGGGATGTTTATCCAAGAAGCAGGAAAACTGAAGCGGGCCTTGACCGCCATCTTCAAAGGGAAGTCTTGCCGTCTTACAGAAGGGATACGGCAACGGCTTGTCCCACTAGGTACATCTCGTGCCAGAAAGCCACTGTTAGCTCCCCATCAGAATTACCAAGAATTGTGTCCTCTGAACCCACGGACTCCTCCAGGCACAGAGGGAGCCCAGCTCTCGACGCACTTGCAGAAGAGGAGGGGGACCTGGCCCCCAGAAGGAGAGGCACTAAAACACCTCTTAAGTCCCTCTCACCCAAGAGATTCTATGAGTTTAGGATGCTAAAACCAAGCAGTCACAGGAAGACATTTCCAGGTAGCATTCTCCTCCGAAGGGAGAGTACATTTTCCCCAGGGCTGTCTGCAACTCACAGGACAGATGTACTTCTCTGCTTTCCGGAACTTCCACAGGTATGCTGAGATCAGAATGAGCCAGGGAAAAACTCACCTGCACCACCTAACAGGCCCCATCCCACAGCCAGGCTAACAGACCGGAGTGGAGGCTGGCTGAGGGACTCGTACCCAAGGTCATGGGCACGGAAAGCAACACTGGTTGGGATTAGCCTGCCTCTTAGCTCCCAGGAAATGCTTCAAGGCACAGAAAGATGGAAGATGGCCCCAAAAGTGAAAGAATGGGGGCTATGCAGGTGCCCCTGGAGCACCACACATGCAGAGAAAGGTCAAAGTCCTTTCCTTTCCTATAAGGGGCTGGGTACAGTCTAGGCACATCCCATCACATCCTGCATTAGACTGCAACACTGTCTCCTCAATCCAAACTATGGTGTTGGAGACAGTGATGTACGAGCAGGCTCCTTGGGCAGAAATGGGCAATTGAGAAAGCACAGAAGCAGCAGAGACAGAGCTCACGGTCTCTTGGAAGTGACAAAGCCACTTGTCCAAAGTCCACCTCCAGGTTCCTAATAAACCCCGGTGCCCAGCTGCTCACCCTGTGGCAAGAGGAAATGAGGTGAACCTTTTGGGTTGTGGCAGGACTCTCCACTCCCAAAGCTGAAAAAGAGAGAGTTTCCAGATGTTAAAAACTCCGGGAAAGACAGGAGAAAAGAAACAAGAAGGGGAAATCAGCAGGCATTCCCAGAGGGAATTAAGAAGGGACTTTGAAGCAGCCTGAGGTCAAGCATCACGGATTCCAGCAGGCTAATCCCAATCGAGGAAACAGACATGGAAATTACAAAAAAAAAAAAAAAAACACAAAAACAAAAACAAAAACGCTCCAAAGGAAATGCATTTTTACTGTTTCCCGGGGCCATTGCAGGATTACAAACTAGGCTGGGAAACAGGAAACAGAAACCGATCTTCAGACAGCTACATCATGGACTAGGTGAGAAAGATTTGTAATTAGCATGCCAATGGTCTACGGAAGAGCCTGCTGGAAAAATCTGTCCTTCCGCGTGGTGTGTGCGCCCTGCACAATCTTCACCATTAATCAGTCTGTCGCAGGTTTTTGTCAGACAGAGGAAAGAACAACTTCGCCCAGGTCCGATTTGGATAATTTCTGAATCAGCAGAGTCTGAATCGATGCAGTTTAACGAAGTTATAGCGGGATAAATTCAAGAAGGAGAACCAGAGGGAGAGAGCAAAGGAAGCAAAGGAACCTCGCCCCCCCCCCCACCATCTTAACAGAAGTGAAGAGAGATCAAAAGAAGGAAAGAAGGAAGAAACAAGCAAGAGTGGACAAAGACACCCGCGGGAAGGAGAAGACACATTTTAATGATCAGACTTGAAAGACGGAGAGAGACAGAAGCGACAGACCCAACTCTCTTCATGAACGCTTGAGGCTGGGAGAGGAGGTGGGCAAGAAAAGCTGGCTGCTGATGATCTGAGAACAGAAAGGCGCTGTGATTTCCCACAGCATCAAGAGCCCCACCCCCACCCCACCCCCCTCCACCAAGCCTCTGGGGGATCATCCCCTGGCAAAGATGGGAGGGAGTGAACTACTCAGGACACAGTAGAAAGTCACAGAGTGTCAGCTGCCAGTCCGACAGGGTGGCTGGAATCCTGATTCACCCACCTGCCTACTAGCGCCCGAGAGGTGGGTTTACAGGAGGCCCAGACATCAGGGTGACTGAGGACAGAGTTCCTGCCTGATGGGATCCAAGGCTGGTCTAGGAAAGTTCTCCTGGAAACAGCTCCTTTGCTATTATGGCGTTCTGCGTCCATTCCTGCCCTACCGAGGGATGACAGCAAGGGTCTGCATTCCCAAGACCTCCAAATGGGAGGAGCTGATGGGCTGTGAAACACGCTCTCAGATGCCACTCAGCATCAACAGCCGCCCCTCCTCCTGGGGGGGGGGGGGCCCTCTCGGGTTCAAATCCCTCCTCCCTGGGGCAGCCAGACGGAAGGAAGCTGGAAAAGGGGACAGAGTGGAAAGCATACTTCCCAGAAGAGGACATTTGGCTAAGGGGGCCGCGAATATGTCCAGAGGACAGATGTCCTAAGTAATGAGACTTTAATGCCGGAGCTAATGGGAACAGTACACGAGACCAAATGCCAAAAAAGCAAGGAATAATGAGTGTTTGGGAAGCCGGCAGAGAGCACACACTCCTCTCCCAAACGCCGGGGAGCAGGGCCAACCTTGTAGCCACCCAGAGCCTGGTTGGAACTCGGCCTCCACGGTCTCGAGGTGGGGACAGTGGCTCTGGGCCAGGGTGATCAAGGCTTCTCCTGTTCCTGTGACCAGAAGTGGGTGGGGACTGGGGGGGGGGGTTACTGGAAACAGGGCTCAGGAACGCCCCTCCCTGGGAGGGGGGACCTCACGCGAATGCCAAACTGCACAGGTGGTGGCATCCATGTTCATTTTCTAGAGAAATGGTTCCCACACCCACCTCAAGCAGGTAAGTGCCCCGGTCAGAGACCCTGTCCCAGAGCTGCAGGCCAGCCCCACCACTGCCCACAGCCATGGCCACGACCAGGTCAACAGAAGTTTGGGAGGAAAGCCCGGGGCGCTGAGGGTTCCCCAGGATGCCTTCCTCTGAGCGAGCCTTTCAGGACAGAGGACCTGAGGTCACAAGAAACAGAGAAACACCTGGAAAGAATGAGGAATTAGGAAGCACGGCTAGGAAAATGGAAACGGAGGAAGGACAGGACCGGAGCGGGAAGCAGCAGTGAGCTGGCTGAAACTCTGTCTTGTGTGCACGGTGCTCTGGTTATAAATGGGGCAGGGAGGTGGGGGTGGGGGGCAGTGATAAATGGAGCTGTTTCTGAGCCGTATGTCTCAGTAATTAAAACTGGGAATGGCCCGAGGTCCATCGTCTTGCCCCCAAATCACTTCTTCTCCCTAGTGCCCCTATTATTCCAGAGCTGGGACTCGTGCAGCATTGCCCCGGGGTTCTGCCAATACTGGAAAGGTCTGTTGTTGTTTTTTTGTTTTGTTTTGTGTTTTGTGTTTTGCTGTTGGTTCTCCATTGGAATCGGGGTGTGTGGCTTTGGGTTTTTTGTTCTCTGATTTTTTTACATTTTCTTTGCATCGCCTTCGCTATCCTCGACCAATATAACCCATTCTTGAAAACAAGCCTTTGCACCACACCCTGGTGGCCTTGTGCCCTGCGGGCAATGCAAGCGAGGCCACCAGCCCGGGTCTGCAGTACCCCGATCTGGGTGACCCGTTTACATCTGGGAAGATGAGAGCCAGCTGGCCCCCGAAGGAGATGGAGACTGGCACAGCTCTAGCCGTGCGACCTTGGACAAGTTACTAAGCCTCTCTGAGTTGATTTCCTCGTCTGTTCAATGGGCACCTATCCCCGGAGGGTGAAGGAAAGACGCACGGAGGCAGCTTAGGTCCAGTGCACAACAGGGTTCCAGACACAGAGCAAGCCCTGGGGACTGAGCACTCTCCCAAGAGTCTCCCTACCACCCCCCCCACCCCCCCCCCCCCCCCCCGCTTCATCCACATGACCTTGAGCCCTCAGCTAACCGAGGCCCCTGGCCCTCCTCGACACCAGCTCTCTGCAGGTGCACAGGTGACGGGCTCGTGTAGGCTTCTGGGCAACAAACCTCCCCACCATCCTGACCTTTGAGCCGAGGAAGCTGGCTCCCCAGCCACAGAGCAGGGCTGGCTCCTCCCAGGGTCCAAGAGTGCCAGAGGCTTTGCCCCAGCCCACACAGCAGGAGGGCCACCTCACCGTCCTACTAACTCCTGATGGAAAAGAGAAACATCAGCCCACCCGCCGTACCACCACCACGCCCCCGCCCCCCCCCCTGCCAAAAAACGCAAGAATCGGCCACAAACTGCCCCTGTGGCCCCTTGTCACCTGCCCCACCCTCGCTCTGCTTCTGTGACCAATCTCGCACAGTGACTGTACTCTTGGGGGACCTGGGGGCCCAGTACACGCATGTCAGGAACCTACAGGCAATTCTCACGGGAAGCCCCACGTTCCTGTGCTTGCAAACATTTCTACCTCCTCGACGGCTGTCCGGCCCCGGCGGGGACCTCACGCGAATGCCAAACTGCACAGGTGGTGACATCCACGTGCAGGAAAGGGAGAGCACTGAGAAGCCCGGCTCTGACCCCAAGCCGGGCCGCATGCATTCCGAGGAAACTGGGTCCCTGTACCCTCAGAATCAAATGAGGAATCTAAATTGAGCTATCTGACTACTATCTCTTGAAGAAATGTGGGACATTCTTTTTTTCTCTTTTTCTTTTTTTCCCTCCCTTTCTGGGCAGTCATTTGAACTATTTCCTGCATATTCAACTCCTTTCTTTTTCCAGCTCCCGCGAGGTCTGCCCCGACACACCGATAAAACGCAGAGCTGAATGTCCTACGGCCGGGGAGGTGCGGCCCCTGAGAAGTGGCCGCCACGGAGAGCTGGGCTCTGACCTGCGGGCCCCACCACTCATCACCCGAGCGCCTCTCCTGGGCTCGGCCTCTGGAGACAGCTGATGCGGATCCCAGGACAGCAGGCCTCATTGCTAGAGGCACTCTTTACTTCCGCCAATAACCAGCCGATCGCCGATTCCACTCATCGGCCTCCGCCCCGTGACTTAGCGCCTCTTACAAGAATCAAATCTTAGCCCAAGAGGATAAAAATGTGCCCCGTTACTGAGAGTCAAGATGACGTGCCATGGGCTCTGAAAACACTATGACAACGCTGTCCGGGGGAGAGTCGGCGTGTGGCCTCCCAAGGTGACTGCTTAGAAGGCGGACACGTTTAGGAGAGGTACACAGAATCAGGCTCCAAACTTCAGGCCGCGGAGGTGAATTTCATGTAATGGTCAGACCCAAATTTCCAGCCTCGTTAGCCACATCCCTGAAGCCCCTTCAGCCCCCTCACCTTGTATCCACCTCGCCCCTGTGGGATGGTGGCCCAGAGCTGAGAAGGGACAAGGCCCACACCAGTGAATGCGTTTCTGAGGCCCACAGAGTTGTCTTGTATGCAGGGGGCCATCCCGGGGGACAAACCTGAAATCACACGCACCTGGGCCCCAGGGGGGGTGTTGCCTGGAGGTCTCCCGGTCTCTGGCAAAACCAAAACTCATTGACCTGGTTAGATGGCCGTGTCCCCACCCATCTCTGGGAGAGAGAGAAAGCATTCAGACCGCACCTTCTGAATCACAGACGACCACCTCCGGTTTTACCTGATGGTCTCACAACCTTCTGGCCTGCGGGGCATCTCCCTTCTTGATGGTCTGCATTCCTTAGATCTTATCCAAGGATTGTGCTTAGGTCAGGTTATTGCCCTTTACAAAGGGACATGGGGAAAACTACAAGGCGACTGTGGAAGTGCGACGGAAATCATTTTAGGGGACCGTAAAATTGAATGAGGAGGGACCAAAGAAAGTCAGGGAAGCAAGAGAAGGGAGAAGGCCGTCGCTCACATCCCTAAGTATCGGGAAGTTATCCGGTGTTGACTCAGAAACAGGTGCGTAGCGTAAGACAATAACAGAGTTTCCGAAACAGGTGCATAGCGTAAGACAATAATAGACGTTCACTGCGCAAGACAAGGCTGAGAGGCAACCAGGCAGGAGAGTGGGCCCGGGACTCAGAGTGGCCCTCGGCTTCCAGGTCAAGCTCACCACCCCCAGCTGCTCCCCCCACCCCGGGGCACTGTGATCTGACCTCCCTGTGTGTCAGCTGCCTCACTTATAAAATCAGGACGTTAGGCTGCTGACTTGGCCTGCAAAAAAATTCAACGATTCTATAACGGACGACAAAATAACAGAAAGAAGGTTGACCCCTGAGCAAATCAGGCAGGGGTTAGGGGCAATGACTCGTGCAGCTGACAACCCAGGGACAGGGACACCTGGACGGCTCAGCCCGCTGAGCGTGCGACTCTTGATTTCGGCTCAGGTCATGATCCCAGGGTTGTGGGATCGAGCCCCCGGTCGGGCACCGCGCTGAGCCTGGAGCCTGCTTGGGATTTTCTTTCTCCTTGTCTTCCTCTGTCCCTCTCCCCTACACTAGCCCTCTCTCTCTCTCTCTCTCTCTCTCTCTCAAAAATAAAATAAAAAAATAATAATTTGTTAAGAAAATCCAAGTATGTTTCGAAGGGACACATGCACCCCAATGTGCAGCACTATCAACGATAGCCAAAGTATGGAAAGAGCCCACATGTCCACTGATGGATGAATGGATAAAGAAGGTGTGGTATATCTATACAGTGGAGTATTACTCGGCAGTCAAAAAGAATGAAATCTTGCCATTTGCAACTACATGGATGGAACTGGAGGGTATTATGCTAAGCGAAATTAAAGAAAAACAAATATCATATGATTTCACTCATATGAGGACTTTTAGAGACAAAACAGATGAACATAAGGGAAACAAAAATAATATAAAAACAGGGAGGGGGACAAAGCATAAGAGACTCATAAATATGGAGAACAAACTGAGGGTTACTGGAGGGGTTGTGGGAGGGGGGATGGGCTAAATGGGTAAGGGGCACTAAGGAATCTACTCCTGAAATCATTGTTGCGCTATATGCTAACTAATTTGGATGTGAATTTAAAAAAAATAATAAAATAGGGGTGCCTGGGTGGCTCCAGTTGGTTACACGTCTGACTTTGGCTCAGGTCATGATCTCACAGTTTGTGAGTTCGAGCCCCGTGTCGGGCCCTGTGCTGACAGCTCGGAGCCCGGAGCCTGCTTCAGATTCTGTGTCTCCCTCTCTCTCTTCCCTCCCCCGCTCACACTCTTGTCTCTCTCTCCTTCAAAAATAAACATTAAAAAAATTTTTTTAGGGGCGCCTGGGTGGCTCAGTTGGTTAAGCGTCCGACTTCAGCTCAGGTCATGATCTCACAGTCCGTGAGTTCGAGCCCCGCGTCGGGCTCTGTGCTGACAGCTCAGAGCCTGGAGCCTGCTTCGGATTCTGTGTCTCCCTCTCTCTCTGACCCTCCCCCGTTCATGCTCTGTCTCTCTCTGTCTCAAAAATAAATAAACATTTAAAAAATTAAAAAAAAAAATTGTTTTAAATAAATAAATTAAAAATTAAAAAAACCAAAAAAAAAAAAGAAAATCCAAGTAGAATTTCTGACTCCCTCCAAAACGTAACCACAACAGCTTACTGCTGACCAGAAATCTTACCAATAACACGGCAGTCAATTAACACGTTTTGTACATTACACGCGTCATATACGGTAACCTTACGATAAAGTAAGCGAGAGAGAAGGAAATATCAAGAAACTCGTAAGAGAAAATATGTTTACAGTTCTGCAGTGTCTTTATTGAAAAAAAAGTATCCTGAGGGTACCCGGCTGGCTCAGTCCGGAGAGCATGTGATTCTGGATACCAGTGTTGTGACCTGGAGCCCCAAGCAGGAGCGTGGAGCCTACTTTAAAAACAAAACAAAACACGGGGCGCCTGGGTGGCTCAGTCGGTTAAGCGCCCGACTTCAGCTCAGGTCACGATCTCACAGTCCGTGAGTTCGAGCCCCGCGTCGGGCTCTGGGCTAATGGCTCAGAGCCTGGAGCCTGCTTCTGATTCTGTGTCTCCCTCGCTCTCTGCCCCTCCCCCGTTCATGCTCTGTCTCTCTCTGTCTCAAAAATAAATAAACATTAAAAAAAAAAAAAAAAAAACACAAAACAAAACAAAACAAAAAAAGTGCAGAATAAAACTAAAAAATTAATTAATTTTTAAAAATCCACGTATAAATGGACCTACACAGTTCAAACCAGAGTCATTCAAGGGTCAACTATATTACCATGCCTTTTCAGAATGTTTTGGTTTCACTTCTTTCTTTTTTACATTTCTTTACTGCTTATTTATATTTGAGGGAGAGAGAGACAAAGCGCGAGCCGGGGAGGGGTAGAGAGAGAGGGAGACAGAATCCGAAGAGGGCTCCAGGCTCTGAGGTGTCAGCACAGAGCCCGACGAGGGGCTCGAACTCACAAACCGCGAGATCATGACCTGAGTGGAAGTCGGACGCTCAACCGACTGAGCCACCCAGGCGCCCATGGTTTTACTTGTAGAGATAAAAAAGAACAAGAATGGACAGGCGCAATCTATCCTGAACTTGTATGAAACAAGCCTGTTCAAGGCCAAGGGACCGAGACCCTCTGAGGGTCTGCAGATAAACCCTCCTCCTGGTCTGCAGTACCTACTAGAAACGCGAGGTCAGAAATGTGACTCGGAAAAACAATGGGCTGGCGTTTCCCAACGTAGGGGGTGGGGGGATCACCGCAGAAGAAGATACTTCAAAGAACGAACTTAGGGGCGCCTGGGTGGCTCAGCAGGTTGAGCATCCGACTTTGACTCAGGTCATGATCTCACAGTTCATGAGTTCGAGCCCCACATCAGGCTCTGCACTGACATTGTGGTGCCTGCTTCGAATTCTGTCTCCCTCTCTCTGCTCCTCACCCGCTCACACTGTTTCCCTCTCAAAAATAAATAAACTTAAAAAAAAATTTTTTTTTAATGAATTCAACGTAGACCCTAATATAGTCCTCCAGAACTACCCCTCCGCCCATCGCCACAGGATGGATGTCGTCAAGGGATACAATCAACACCTCAAGACAAACCGCACCTGAATTCACAATTTAAAAAGCAGATTATGCGGGACTCAGTAGCCAGTGGCTGGCTGCTCTCTCAGCGTGTGGTGGGGATTCTAACTCACCACGGAAGAGGAGCCAGAAAGTTAAGATCTAAAGGCAATCAATCCTGCCAGGCCCTGGAGACATCAGGCAGCGCAGGGGGAGGAAGGATGAAGCTTCCTTTGGTGTGGTTCCCTTCTATTCCGTATCCTTCGTGGGCATGTCTGCCTGGGGCTGGTGAATTAACCTCTTTCCATCAGCACACTTTTTCAGCTGTCTGAACCACTGCTTCCTGCACAATGGATCTGAATCAACTGCACGGTCAATCTGATCTCTCATTAAAATAGGCTGAAAACAGTGAAAAGGACTTTTTCCTCTACCTGTGTCTTGGCAGCCTAGCACTGTGGGTAGGCTCTTCCCAAGGAATGTGCTCAGAGCCTGGGGTGCGGCTGTGGGTGGGGAAGGGGGACCGATGTGCACGCCTCCTGGGCTGGGGCGGGGGGCACCGGAGAGGGCAAAAGACAGCCAGCAACATGCCGGGCGGAACCCTCAAAGTGCAGGGTTTTTGAAAAGTAGTTGCGTGGCAGACATGTTAAAATCAAGAATGAACTGGGGCATCTGGGTGGCTCAGCCGGTTGAGCGTCTGACTTCTGCTCAGGTCATGATCTCAAGAGTTCATGGGTTCGGGCCCCTCGACAGGCCCCGTGCTGACAGCTGGGAGCCTGGAGCCTGCTTCGGGTTCTGTGTCTCCCTCTTTCTCTGCCCCTCCCCTGCTCATGCTCTGTCTCTCTCTGTCTCTCAAAGGTAAATAAACATTGAAAGAAAAAAATTAAAATAAAGAAACATTAAAAAAAATTTTTTTTTTTTAAGAATGAGTTCTGCTGGCCTCATGTGTCCAAGGTCACACACACCTTAGAGGCTTATACGTTCTGTGGTTATAAACAGAGCTGGCCCCCAGCAGGTGAGTGGGACTTATCCGTGGAACGAAGGAATACACGTTGTGTCCACTTCTCACCCCATTACCTTCCCTAAACCCTCTTCCATGAGCCTTCCTGAACCCTTCCCCAATTTCACTGCTTTCCCCCGCAGAAACAGAAAACATTAAAGGGGGGCCTTCCATCCAAGGCAAGATTTTCTTTTTCCTGTCCTTGCAACTGCTCTGTTAGAAGTAAAACATAATAAAATAAAAAAGTTGACTCTCTGTTTAGATCGACTTGTTAGAATGAGCTCACAGTGCTTCCAAAAATGGGGGTGTTTGGGGGGGTGCTCTGACAATTCATGGCCCGGGAACCTATGAAGAGAACCTCACGAAATCAGCCAGCAAAGGGGTCCTGCTATTACAGTTACCGGGTCTGTGGGCACAGAACAGACCTCTTTGGGTTTGTAATTAATTTGTAATTAATTTCTAGAGGGAGAAAAGGGGAAACAAAGGGTTCCCTGGCTTCTTCTAGAAACAACCAGAGGAGTCCAAAGACACAGGACCCTCCCGACGGCTGTAGGGTCACCTCCTGTCGCTCTTCCTTTCTCCTGGTAACATCTGCTCAGGTTCTTTGGCCCGCAACCCTGAGCACGACCCCCCCACCAACCCCAAATTCCTCCACCCCCTCCACCCCCGTACAGCGGGGGGACCCAGGGCAGGTCTGGGTCCACCACCTTGAACTAGGTCACCCAAATGGCTTCAGACCTCATCTGCTAAGTAGCCATTAAAGCTACGGTTCTTCCCTTGGAGATTCTCATGTCGAGGACGCTAATGAATCAACTCTGGGGGAGGAGGAAGAAACAGGTTTGCATGTGAGATGCTCAGACAGGGCCGGCTGCTGGGTCAAAGCCCTGCCTCGGGCGGGCAGCCCTCACTGAGCAAAGAGCCCCAGGAACCAGGAAGCGATGCAGAGACCGCTCAAGAAGCATTCAAATTGGTACCAGCTCGAGCCTCAGCCCGGGGAGGGTGAACAGGGGAAGGCGAGGTAGAGATCCGGGTGGGAAACAGGCTTCCAGCCGGGAAAGGTGGGCACCCGGCATCCAGTGGCTCCCCAGATCCAAAGCACAGCTCTGCCTTTGATCCCTCTGGCCGTCACTTTCTCCTCCCCGGGGTCCAGCTGAGTGTGACTTTGCTCATCTATCAGAATCACCGGAGAGCTGAGTTTCCCCTACAGACGCTGACTTCTACAGAAACAGGATGGCCAGGTCTAATCACTTCTGGAAAAGACTAAATCTGCTTTTCCCCTCGGGGGCCAGAGCAGTGAAAGCAAGCCCTGTTCTGAGGAATGTGTACCCTGGGCAGGCGGAGGGCTGGCCAGCCCAGGGCCACCAGGAGGAGGCAGATGGCTGATCTCAGGGCTGCAGCCTCCCTTTTCTCCTCCCTCTCACCCCTTCCAACCATGCCACCAACACCCCTTTCAAGGAGGCGGTTCTCCTCCCTGGGCCCCAGCCCCTGCCGGCCCAGCTAGCCATCTACCAGAGAGAGGATCATGCCCTGGAATAAATTCTTTGCCTTTTTCAGAAATGGAAACGTCTCTGCTGAACTATTTCAAGGCACATGGAACCAGACGCACGTCCCGCTTCCTCCGCTGACCTCTGAAGAGTGAGCCTCCTTCCTCCTCCCCACTCTGCCCTGGGGGGAAAACTCACTATGGTGGGGATATTGATCTCTTCCCTTTTCCCTACCCTGGCTCCCAATAAGAAGAGCTGCGTGAAAAACTCCCCAGGATGGCAAGTGGTGACCTCTTAAAGTGTGAGCAAAGTGAAGCAACTCATGGGAACACACCCAGGAGTCGGGGAGGAGCAACCTTCAATGTGCACACTCACCCTGACACGCCTGGTGTGTGGGGGGGGGGGGGAGGGGCGGGGGGCGGAGATGGGATGCTGTTGTGCCTGAGTCACCCAGGGCCAGACACGGAGTTTCCCCCCCGCTGCCCAAGGTCACTCATGGAATGTCCTCGATGAGTAGCTCATGCTCTGTCCCCTTCCCCCAAACACAGAGACAGGCATCATCCCCTACTTAACAAGCATCAGTATGGTAGTTTCCAAAGCCTTGAGCAGGCAACATTGCAGCTGCTGGAAGAGGTGCTGTGAACTGAATAAAATCAGGAGGTGAATTTGAGGCAGAAACGTCCCCTATTTACATAATGGTCTGAGGCTGAATTCAGCTCCCTTACCCTGGTCACCTGCCTTCCCCGACCCCAGAGACAAACTGCTCTAATCGCATCACCAGTCACAGGGCCATCCACCCACACACAGACCAGCACCCTAGTTTGGGGTTGGGGAAGGGGGTCGGTGGGATGGGGAGAGGAAAAATCACCGAGAGGGACAGGGACATCTCCAGGGTCACAGTCCCGGAGAACACAGGCCAGCGCCAGCATCCAAAGGCCATCAGCATCCTCCCAGGTCATGATGACTCAATTCAGGTCATCAAGGTCAGGGCAGGGGAAGGCTCCGTCTAAGAGAGCACAGAACAAAGGCTCCGAGAAGAAAGAAACCCAAAGAAAGGTCTGTGGGCACCAGCCAGCAGGAGGCCACAGCCATAGTGGGAAGGCGGCGTGAGAGGCCAGGAGCCCAGGAGAAAGGTGAAGAGGACTGAAGGCACAGAGAGGGGGATGATTTGGACCAGGACCACCTGCTTCACAGGCAATTCCTTCTCTGCTTTCCAAGAGGAGCCAAGAGCAAGAATCCAAAGGGGACACCGACTGACTACACATCATTGTCTCAATCCCTCCATCAGCCCCCAGGACCAGCCAGGCACAGACTCACTACCTGGAAGAGAAGATGGGGTGCAGTGGGGGGGTCAGTGGCACCTTGGGGTGTCGAGTGAAGATTACGAACGGTTTTGGAAGCACCCAGTCCTGACACCCAAGAATGTCACTGTGTAAGTACCCAAACTTCGTGCGTCTGACCCATAAAACCTGCCAGGGAACATCATCTTTTCTCAACAGCTTTAAAGGAAGAAAAAAAAAAAAAAGTCATGCCCAGAAATTTCTATCCTCCTTTCTCTCTCTTCATCAAGGTACCGGTGATTTACGACGTCCACAGCAGCAAGGGAAGGAGGTTTCCAGGCCAAAAGGATAACAATCAGAGTGTAGAGACGAGCTTCAGGTATATGGCTCAGGGTGGGGACTGGCTAGGCAAACTCAGAAAGAGGACGGGTCAGCGGGAGGGGGGTCCCAGTTACCAGCCGGTGCCCGCACCATGTGCCAACACCGGAGGCAGGTCCTGGGGCACGGTTTGTTTCCCCGAAAGACTCTGCTGAACCAAGTCTGGTCATTCATTCATCACCACCACCAGGGGACTAGAAACAGAGCTAACTCTGCCTCCCCTGGGTGCATCGGTCCCCGAGTGGTGAAGACAGTCTGGTTTCCCGTTCTTTGGGCTCCGACCTCCCTAAGGACTCACTGGGGGCTAGGGTGGTGGGGTGGGAGGCAGTCAGGGTAGGACCAAGCACTACCATATTCTGTGCTCTTGGCGTAAGTTTTGGTAGGAGGCTTCCCCCACCGGCCCCCTAACGTAAGCTGGAAACGCTGCCCACCAGGTTTAGCACAGCAAGAATGTTCACTCAGAGAGTTCTGCCTACAGGGTTTGAAAGAACAAGTCCTCCAATCTCCGCAAGAAAATGAGCATCCCATTTGGGCAGGATGTAATGAAGAGACACCATCTGCCCTTGGTCCACTCGGAACGGATAGATAGATCTTTACCCCTTCTTACCCCGGGGGGAAAACATCCTTTCCAGATCACCCCCAGCTCTCACACCCAGAGAACATCCGATTTATACTAAATCGCTTGGTACTCTCTCCTGTCAGCTGCCGGCATTGTTCAGAACCCTAGTCTGAAAGACGCTGTGCTGGTTCCACTCAGAAAACCGAATGCAAGAGAAACCTATGCCAAAGTGCCCACTTGCCTGGAAAACTGAACCCTGGACCACCACCGCCGCCCCCCTCCCCCAGTCCTGCCCGGCCATCCAGAATTCTACAATTTGTAAAATTCTTATACTCCAACTCCACGAGTTCCACGGCTCCTTACTCTGCCCCTGCCACCAAAGCATGCGTTCTGGGTTCTGCAGAAATGGTGAAAAAAGGAAAGAGGGCTGTGATTTATCGCATGTCAGGGGAGCAAGGGAGAAGCTGGGTTTCGGAGAGCCAGAGAGCTGTGGCGACGCCGCCGCCGCCGCGGCCGAGGGTGAATGAAGAAGGGCCGGGCCGGGGGGGACGCGCGACAGGAGGGAGGGGCGAGGCGGCGGGAGGCTCAGGGAGCGGGACCTCTCACCTGTGGATGTTCATCTCCCGCGGAGGGCGGTGGGCCTTGTCGTAGGACACCTTGGCGAAGACGCCGGCCACGATGACGAAGGCGATGACCCCGCAGGTGATGTAGACGGTGAAGTTGGTCCTGTCCTTCTCCGGGTCGTACTTGTTCTCGGGCCCCGGCGACACCACCTTGGTGCTGGGCGTCTGCACCCACACCGGGCTCTGGTAGTTGGTGCACTGGCGCTGGTCCAGCTTCTCGTGGCGCTTCTTGCAGCAAAAGCGGTAGTAGCAGGTGCCGCAGCAGTACAGGTACCCGCTCTCGCTGTTGTTGCACTCGAACTCCTTGTCGTACTGGCCGCTCACGTCGTAGTAGCCCCAGCACGTCTCGTAGGTGACGGCCGCGCTGGCCGCCGCCACCGCCGCCGCGGGCTGCCCCCGCCGGCTCCCCGCCTCGGGGCCGCCGGGCGCCCGGGCGGTGCCGTTCGGCTCCCGGCCGCCGCGGGCCAGGGCGCCCCCGGGCCGCCGGCCCCCGACGGCAGCGGCGCCGGCGCTCAGGGTCCGGTTGGCGGCGCGGCCGCGGGCGGCGCGGGCGCCGGGCAGCAGGTGCAGGGACTCCAGCGAGAGCAGCAGCAGCAGCAGCAGCAGGAGGCGCCGCAGCGCCATGGCGGGGCCGGGCGGGAGGGCGCGCGGGCGGGCTTCCGCGGCAGGCCGCTCCCCGGCCGCCGGGCTCCGAGGGCGGCGGCGCGGGCGTTCAGCGGCGCCGGGGCGATGGCGCCATCGGGGCGCGGGCGGCGGCGGCGGCGGCGGCGGCGGCGCGCGGTGCGCACGGACCGGCCCGGCGCTGGCTGCTCGGGCGCTCACGCTGCGCGCCGGCTCCGCGCTCCCCCTGCGGGCTCGGCGCGCCTCCCGGGCAGCCCCATCCCCCGCCGGCGGCGGCGGCGGCGCGGCTCAGGCGGGACCTGAAGCGCGGCTCCGGGCGGCGGCGGCGGCGGCGGCGGCGGCGGCGTGGTCCCGTCCGGGCGGGTCCTGCGGGACAAGACCGGGAGCCGGTCACGGGGCGGGGCGGGGGGCGGAGGGCGCGCGGCGGGCGGGGAGGGAGCGCGCCGCCCTCGACGAGCCGGGCTCGGGGCCGGAGGGGCGCGGAGCCGGCGCGGCGAGACGGGGGGCCCGGCGGCCCTGCGCGCCGGCCACCGAGGGCGCACGGGCCGCCGGCCCCGCAGCGCGCTCCCGCCGCGGGCTGGCTCCCCGGGACGGAGCGGGCTGCGGCGGGGGGCGCGCGGCGGCCGGCCCTCACTCACTCACCATGCCCGGCTGCGACTGCAGAGGCGGCGGCGGCGGCGGCGGCGGCGGCGGCGGCGGCGGGAGGGAGCGCAGCGGCCGGAGCGCGTGCGGGAGGGAGCGAGGGAGACACACGCACTCACACACCCGCACACGCGGGAGCGCCGCGAGGGGAGGGGAGAGGAGGGGAGGGGAAGGCGGCCGCTCACCGCCGCCCACGTTTACACGCCTGGCGGGCGGGGGCTCCTCTTCGCCGCTCCCCACTCTCGGCGGCACTTGAAGCTCCGCGTCACCGAAGCCCAGGACTCCCGTTATTGGAAACGGCGAGCCTGGAGGCGGAGAGGGGGCCGGGAGCGGGGCGGGAGCGTCCCTTCCGGAGCCGGCCCCGCGGCTGGGCCAGACCTCCGCCGCCTTTGCCCCGCGCCGCCCTGGGCGCGGGTCCCACCTTCCCCGAGTCCCGCTCGGGGACTCGGGGATCTGCAAGCCTTTGCCTCTCCCTAGTGGCGACGCTCGCAGCGGCGGGAGGAGGCCAAACCCATTGCTACAGGTCCCTAAACTGAGGCCAGGGGTCAAGTGGCTTGTCTGAGGTGGTAGGGCTGCCTGTGAGCGGGGCCTGCGGTCTCTCGCCCTGAGTCACTCTCCCCGCCCCCCTCCCAGGACCCCAACCGCAACCCTAACACAGGCGCAAGCCGCCCCCGGCGCTGGGTGGCACCTTTTATTGCCTCTTTCAAGGACTTTTTCCAGAGCGTTGAGGCGGAGTTGGAAAAAGCTGCCTGAGCCTCTTAAGACTCAGCTTTGAAATGCATCTGCTGTAGGTGAAGGGGGGGGGGGGGGGGGTGCGGAGAGAGAAGTGTTCCTGTGTGATTGCCCATGGGATCTGTGGAAAGGAGTCCCGGGTCCAAGTCGAAGCCTTGAGGCCACCTCAAGAGGGAGTCATAATCATCATCTTTGGCGTGTGTCCATGGAGGAGATGGGGGAAATGAGAACAAAAAGCCGCGGCCACTGCCAGAATTCTGCCTGTGTGTCCTGACCTTTTGCGCAAGTGCCGGGGTGGCTTAGGTTGAAGGCGGGGGCCGTTGTCAAGAGCGTGGGCCGTAGAGATTGTGGGAAGGCTGTTAGGTCCGGCTCCTGCGTGATCCGAACTGAGGATCCCCCGTGCCAGAAAGGCAGAGAACCGCTCCTTGGAACTCCAGAATGGATGAATGGGACAGCTGGAGCCCAGATTCCAAGGCACCAGGGGCGGATTCTGGGATGCCCCTCCCTCCCTCTTCTTGTGCACTTGCCCCCACGCCGTTCCCCCCACCCCCTTCCCTCCACTGCAGAACCCTCCAGAGCTATTGGTGGGTTCCGCTCCAGGGGAGGACACTGTCAGATTGACCCAATCGCTGGATCGCTTAAGTCCACCGGGGTAAGGACCACGGCACAGAAGAGCAATCTGGAAGCTGTTCTCCTGATGCAGGTAAAAGTTGATGAAGGGCTGAAGTTGATTATTGGTAGTCGATGCCCATGGTGAAGACAAGGGCTTCAAGCTCCAGAGAGCAGACAAGAAAAGATATACATTTGGAAGTCATAAGAACATATTCTTGACTTTTATTTTAATTTTATTTTTTTAACGTTTATTTATTTTTGAGACAGAGAGAGACAGAGCATGAACGGGGGAGGGTCAGAGAGAGGGAGACACAGAATCTGAAACAGGCTCCAGGCTCTGAGCTGTCAGCACAGAGCCCGAGGCGGGGCTCGAACTCACGGACCGCGAGATCATGACCTGAGCTGAAGTCGGCCGCTTAACCGGCTGAGCCACCCAGGCGCCCCTATTCTTGACTTTAAGACTATGTGCAATTTTTAAGTCGCTTCCTTCCTTTCCTCTTCCCTGAGCTTTTGCCGCCACCTCCCCGCCCCTTCTTTATTCCAGAATTGCCTACCCCACATCTGGAAGCAACCTAGCAATGGGTTAGACGCGTATCTTCCTCATGTAGAACTTTAATAAGATTTGATTAGTGGTACTAGTGAGGGAAATGGGTTTGGTTCCTCAGAGAGTCCCACCCGCAAATGTGATTTGAACCCCTGTGCTCACAGATGGGAATGTCAACAAACTCACAGAAAATAATGGTATCTCAGGATTGGATAGGATCTTCAAGGTTATTCACTCCAACCCTCACTGCAGTGCATTATCTTTCTTTCTTTTTTTTTTTTTAAGCTTTACTTATTTTTTAGTAATCTCTACACGCAGCGTGGGGCTCGAACTCATGACCACAGGATCAAGAGTCTCACAGTTTGCTGACTGAGCCAGCCAGGCACCCCTGCATTATATTTCTTATTGGCACTCCCAGCCCTCCTCTTCTGCCCTTCGTGGTAGATCAGGTTCGTTGCCTACCAATATCCATTTGCCCACCAGCATCCATGTTTCTACTTTTCTCCTTCTGGTTGCAATACCTGAATTGTTGCCCATATGAAAGTATCCTTCCTTTGTGGGTTGAACTCATTAAAAAGTGCCAGAGAAGAGTTATCTTTTCAACACCTGTACCGACTTCAGCCAGCCAGCCCACAGGCTCAAGAGAAAGTGACCCAACCTCTGGCTCTAGAAGGTAAATCCCTATTGGATAGATCCCAATTATCATGGTTGGGCTAAACCAACCATGATAATTCCCCCTGGGCCAGTGGTTGGTTAAGAATGAACACGTGATCTATTTCTGGCCAATACAAACTGAGGGAAGCGTTGGGAGATTCTGGGGACATGATCCTCGCTCTCAAAAATGGTGAGAATTCCTCTACTTTTTTGAGTGTTGTATCTGTGAATGTTCTGACCTTGCAGGGAGGTGGAGGGTGGGGGTGGGGGGCAACTAGTCCTTAGTCGAAGCTGACACTTCCTTTGATAAACATCAGGGCCGCTGAGTATCTCTGCCTCCCGGGCATATATTAGAATTGTAATCTCTGGCCCATTTGTGAGTAGGAGGGTGGACAAAACGTGGGCAGAAATGATGTATGTTATTTCCGAACCAGAGCATTTAATCGGCACTTCCAGACACTCCATAGAATTCTCATTTTCTTCTGGCATGGCGATTGGCAATGTGTGCGCGTGGCGTTGTCAGCCTGTGACTGATGGCAGTAGGGACAGCCCCCCAGTTTACAGAAATGGTGGCCGGCCATGGACGTGAAGTAAAACTAGACGTCTGCTTCTTAAATTTAGCCACTGGAGTTGGGTCTATTTTCGCAGCATATCCTAGCCCATCCTGACTGATACACCGAGGACGACAGATGGAAAGAGGGAAGGAGCATTACTGAGCCACTCACGGAACTGCGCCCAGGGCTCCCACAAGTCTGGTCTCCCAGTAATGCGAAATTATTAAATTCCTTTTTACGGAAGCCTCTTTGAATCTAGAGTTTCTCTAACATGCAGCCCAATGCATCCTAATGGATATATCCGGTATCTTGTCTCCACTCTGACTTTCTCTAGGATTTCTACCTATGCAGCTTGGTACTGATCCTACCCTTGCCATGGGATCTGGTTTTCTCCTCTATAAAGTGGGACGCTAAGCGGAGGCAGTGTGTCTAACAAACGACCACCGTTGTGTCTTCCCACCGTGAGTCTTTACCATGGCCTCCGAGTGTAACCATGGCCTCATGGCCCTGCCCGATCTGGTCCCCTGCTACTCTTCTAAGCCCCTGTCTTACTGCTTGTTCCTTACTCCCTCCCGCCACAGTGATGTCCTAACTCATCCTCAAAGCCTTTGCACTCATTCAGTGCCTGGACCCCTTCAAGCCCTCGATGTCTACAGGGTTTTTTCTGCAACGTCCTGATGAATATAGCATAACTATCCCACCACTACCTGCTATTTCTTCTTCCATCATGGCTACCTTCTCCTCACCATGATGCACCACGGCATTTATTACCAAGCGCTACACACCCATTTAAATATTTTCTAAAAGTTCTCAGGGGCGCCTGGCTGGCTCAGTCGGATGAGCATGTGACTCTTGATACTGGGGTCGTGAGTTCAAGCCCCATGTTAGGTGTGGAGATCACTTAAATGAAACTTTAAAAAATTTAAAAAAAAAAAGTTCTCTTCTTACCTTCCACCGGAATGCCGGCTCTTGCTTGAGCTTTGCTACTATTTTGTTGACTGCTGTACTTTCAATGTCAAAACACTGCTTGGCACGCAGTAGACTGTGGTGGACACAGAAGGACACATCTCCAGCTGTCAGCTCCTCTAGGGACAGAGGCTTCTCCTCCAGGAACACAGGCTTCCTTCCCTGAGTGGCCCACATCCAATGACTAATCAAGTTGGAAAGTACAAAGGCCTAGCTATTTTAGCTCAACGCAGGAACTCTGATGGGCCACGTTTTCTCCAAAGATCCAGGCTCCCTGTGGCCAAGGTTTTGTAGAGCCTCTGTTGCATTTGCACCGTCCTGCTTCCTCCCCTGAAAAGGAGCCTGTCGACATTTGTCTCAGCCTCTACTTCAAGAGATCCGAGCATACACCAGGGGCATTCAGTAAATACGTGTTGAATGAATGAATGAGTGAATGAATGAGTCTGTGCTTCCCCGCATTCCCTCAGTGACATCCCTGTAGGTGACTATATAGCTTTTGCTTTAGGACATCTAGTGACAACTTAGAAACTATCTTCTCAGGCCGTTAATTTCAATGCTAGACAGTTCTAACGGCTGAAAATTCGAGTACATTGGATTTTTATTGTTGTTGAAGAGGCCAATCAATGTATTGGTTCAGACCAAGCTTACAGTTGACTAGAGTCTTTTCCACACCTGTACGAGTTAGGATGACTTTTGGCATCCACGTGAAATCCTTCATACGTAGGTTGGTTAATCTTATGGATTGGAGCCCATGATGCCAGCTCTTTGAGCATTTGGGGAACTTGTCATCTGATATGCTATTTCTCCCAACATTCTTTCCCCCTTTTTTTGAGCCAGAGTCTCAAATCTTTATTCAGAGGTTTAGCCTCCATCACTCTCATTTAATGGGATCTGCCCGGGGTTCCACAGGACCCAGCTTTAAGCCCCACAGCACATCTTAACTCTTTATTTGGGAGACTCGGAGAAAATAAGTCAGTGGCAGAAGCCCATAGAATAACTGGGAACTTATGTGGGCAGGACTGAGAAAGATGATCACTCCTTTCCCCTGAGAGGAAGCCAGCATGGCATCAGGACAGCTATCTTGCCCTGGGAAGGGAGAACCCAGAGCTGCTCCCGAGGAAGGAGCCAGCAGCATACTGGGCTGAGCCAAGAGATGGAAAGAAATACAGTCTCATTGGCACCATTTGAACCTGGAATCTCACCCCTTGTGAAGTCTGCCCACCCCTGCACTTTTACGTTACCTGAGCCAATGTATCCCCATTTTAATTAAGCTCTTTTCACTGGATTGTCTGTCTGCAATTAGAAAGCATTTTAACTGATACAGCTGACCTCACAGTTGATCAACATGACTCTATGGAAGGGTAATGTGTTCTGTCCAAAATATCATGAAAACATGTATGCAGATGAGAAAGAAAGAAAAGGGAGGGAGGGAGGGAGGGAGGAAGGAAGGAAGGAAGGAAGTCATGTTTGCTACTCTCTCTGATTAGAGAGATGTTAGAGAATGCCAATTAGGTCATACTGGAAATAGAAAGGTCTTTTTCAGACCCTTTCCAAAACTCAAAGCAATTGCTGTAGTGAAATAAGAGAGACTCCAAACAGGAAGCAGAAGAAAGGGAATGCCTTGCTCCGGCATTCCCCACCTAGAGATGGAGTGAAGGAAGTTTGCGTCCTGCATAATTAGAATTCTAGAACTGTGGCTTTTTTTTTTTTTAATTGGGGGCAGGGGGGCGGGCATGAGCGAGGGAGGGGCAGAGGAAGAGGGAGAGAGAGAATCCCAAGCAGGCTCCAAACTCAGTGTGGAGCCCACTGTGGGGGCTTGATCCCACGAACCATGAGATCATGACCTAAACAAAACTCAAGAGTCAGATGCTTAATTGACTAAGCCACCCAGGTGGCCCCAGAACTGCATCATTTTAGAACTGGATGGGTACCTAAGAATTGATATCCTCTGGATTTCTTCACAGCCTGTATCTGATCAGCCAGACATGTGAGGGCAAGAATGACCTCATGTTACCTCTACGGCTAGCCTGGCCTGGGATCACCTCTTCTCTGCATTCATTTATTCATTCCTTAGCATTTATTCTGTCTTTCAGTCTTTCAATGAATATTTAATGGGCCCTGCTAGGTGCTAGTCAAAGTACGAACAAATAAATTAGGCTTTCTGACCTGCTATCCAGAATCCTACTTGGGGCCTCATAGAACTGCCTTCTCTCTACCACATACCAAATGTTGTCTAATGACTGTTTGTGGCCCTCCAAAATGTGTACATTGACGCTCTATCCCCCAATATGATGGTATTTGGAAATGAGGTCTTTGGGAGGTAATGAGGTTTAGATAAAATTGGGAGGGTGACCGCCCGCCCCCAACTGAGTTAATATACATATAAGAAGAAGAGAATACATGGGGCACCTGGGTGGCTCAGTCAGTTAAGCGCCTGACTTCAGCTCGGGTGATGACCTCGCAGTTCGTGAGTTCGAGCCCCACATCAGGCTCTGTGCTGACAGCTCAGAGCCTGAAGCCTGCTTGGGATTCTGTGTCTCCCTGTCTCTCTCTACCCCTCCCCCGTTCATGCTCTCTGTCTCAAAAATAAATAAACATTAAAAAATTAAAAAAAAAAAAGAAGAGACCACAGTCCTCTGTCATGCGAGCACATAACAAGAGGGGAGCCACCTGTAACCCAAGAGTGAGCTCTCACCAGACATCAACCTTGCTGACGCCATCTTGTATTTTCAGTTTCTAGAACTAAGAGAAATAGACTGTTCTCCCAGGCATCCAGTTGTTGATATTTTGTCATGGCAGCTGGAGCTAATTAAGTCACCAGTGGTTGCAAGGAAAAAGTACTTCTCAGAGAGGACTTCAGAAATGTTTCCCCCACTAACTGAATGTCCAGAAGCTCTCTAGGACACAGATTCTTACAGTTAGGTCATGAGCCACACCTCCAGGAGGAAGCCTTAGCAGATTCAAAGCACCGCAGGAGATATTCTGGAAACATAATTGAAGAGTCAAATGTGTGGGCCACATGTGCGCTCAATGTCTTAATAGCTTCTTGAGAATTGTCGCCCCCTTAAGGGGCTGCTATCCTATTATGATCATCTAGACTATCAAATGTGGTTTTGTCCATGTTTGTTCCAAATTTGTTAGCAATGACAGGTTAAAGGGCATGCACTTTTTATACTTTTAACTCCAAAAGGACACATTTAGCTACAAGGCACTGCATTCAGTCACTCCTTGCGGCTAGAACAGGCTACAACAACATCCCGCGCTATAACGCTCTCCTCCCGCGCCCATGGCAGACATCACTAATCAATTATGGAACGCTTTCCCGCTGAGACCGGTCATAGCCTCAAAAATCTCTTCACCACACAAAGCTCCAAAGAGCCAGCAGGGATTAACTAGCGTTGGAACTAGTACAAGGAATAAATCCTATTTGTCTGACAGCTCAAGAAGTTTCCAATATAGGTTCTACCTCTTTACATAGACATGGTTTTAGAATTCCATTCCAATTCTGCAGCTCCATTGGCCCAACCT
Organism: Panthera onca; assembly: GCF_046562875.1. Classification (NCBI taxonomy): domain Eukaryota; kingdom Metazoa; phylum Chordata; class Mammalia; order Carnivora; family Felidae; genus Panthera; species Panthera onca. Next base: position 21,727,556 of record NC_138352.1, on the reverse strand, counting down.
GAAATATGTATAAAAGGAGGGACGCCAACGTCATTGGTTATTATGTGCTTTTTGCTGAAAGACGTCACTGATTTGCAGCTAGAGGAAATGCATGCTAGGGTTAGCTCTCCCCGAGAAAAGTGATAATGAAGACTCTACCCAACGAATGCCAAGGATAATCACCACACGGCCAGTCCTAGATATTCATGTGCAAATTCCATGCATCACTATTACATTTTCTGTTGGGCTGGAATTTTTTGACATCTTATTCAAAACCCCATGAGTTAACCTGCAAAAAATATGTTCCCCTGTAATGCTGAGCACATTAAACACAGATGTGATATTTTCTTGGCATAGGATTCATATCAACCAGCATTCCCTATCGGTCTCAACTCTTTTCACCCTTTGGTGTCCTACCTTTTAGGTAGTGTCTACTGTGTCTATCGTCACTTGGGTCACCTTGAATTCTGTTTCTTGACTTTCATGACATTAAACATGCCATAGACAATGGTATCTTCAGAATAGGTACACGTGATTTTAAAAATATATACTAAAAAACTGGTTGGCATGGCTTGTCTTTTTCCTTTAAAGGAAAAAAACTTGAATAAACTAATTGGATCTAACTCACTGATCTAATCTAATTGACTGAGCACAAATTGGTCATTAATACAGCCAAATGAATAAACAGCAATTCTGGATTCTGCATCAGGGTGTAGATACTATCTGGATGGACCATCTGTTGGCTGAGTGCCAAGCTAAGGGTGAATCACCATCATTAAAATAACTGAGGTAACTGGGCTGAAAAGGGCCAATTTTGTTATTGTTAACTCCCATTAATTTTCAAAATTACTAATTGGATCCTGGAATTACTTTTCAGTGGATAGACGTCCATTGTGACATCCTGAGCCTTGAACGAGACCCTGAATAACCCCCTCTGCAGACATAACCAGTGCTAAGGTAGGGCCTGCTGGAGCCAGGTACCAAGGAAAGGAGGAAAGGCTGGCCCAAAGATGCTTGGCAAAGGAAGTTCTGGAGAGAGTCGGCTCGAGAACCTGAGAACCATTTATTCAACCTTTGCTTGAGGGTCAGGTTTTCTCATTTCTTTTTCAAATCTGAGCTCAGCACTTGGTGTACCTGTTCATTGTATCTTCCTATTCATACCCCATCCCCCAAGCCCAACTCTATCTCCTAGAATCCCAAACCTGGAGGGAGGAGACCAACCGGCTGCAAATCCTTCTCCAGGAGGAGTCCCCAGAGGCTGAAGAACAATGTCATGGTGGTGTTGGTGTGGCGACTGGACAGTTGTGAATCAAACTGAGAAACTGAGACCAGGAAGATCCTGAGCCACACAACATTGGAAGTGTCTCCGGCCATTTGCAATGGGTACAAAGTCAACAAAGTCACATGTGGAGGATGAAGCAGAAAATCCACTGAGAACCAGGTAAGCAGCCCGGAGAGTTTGCAGTGGAGAAGGAAGTCAAGGCAGGGTGGTAAATTAAACCCAGCAGACCTGGAAAACCTGCTCCAAGCAGGAAAGGAGGGAAAGATTCAGTGTCCATCCAGTGGTTGGGAATAAGGACATCCACAGGAACCCACAGGCAAGGAAAGACGTTGTCAGTGGGTCCAGTCACAGTGACAGGGAACCTGGCCACGAAGTGGCTTACAAGCTTCCAGCATGAGCAGGTTTTTATTCTAAAGCATGGGCTCTCCAGAGATAGCTAGAGACACAACTGATGTGTGGGATAAGCCCCACTAGACCAAGTGTGACGCGAGTCAGTGCCCCCTTGGCTTCCGTTAGCCCATCTTGTTGATGACGCCCAATTCCCTCCACATCCCATACCCCTCAAGTTCCTCTTTCGGTCCCCACCACCCCCGACAGATTTCATAAATATGCACTCTATGCTGGTGGCACAATCATCATGATCGAAATGTCTAATTGACCATTATTTTTATTCCCTTTCATCTTACGCTTCCCCCTGTTCCTGCCGTTCTGTATCTTCTCAGGTTTTTATTTTCCATCCATCAACGTGTTCCCATTTTTGTGTATACATATCCCCCCAGGGTATCTTCTTAACACTTTTCATTTCAAGATCTGCCATTCCCTCTGTGACATAATATATTCCAGGACAAGAGAGAAAATTTGGCCAAAGAACTTAGGAATTTGGTCTTAATTCTCATCTTCAAATTGCTTATTGTCCTATTTCAGAATTTCCTTATTTTTGCTCTACGGCCTTTATAGAGATTACATAGCAGAGGACAGTGGTTTGCACCCTGGGGTTGATGGGGAACCCCTTGAAATTATAGCAAAAGTGTGCATGTGTCTGCTTAGGAGACGTGTCATCAGACAATCAAATGAATTCAGACCCCCGAAGAAAAAAATTAAACCATCGCTGTAGGATGCAAAGCCTAAACCTTGAATTCAGGAGACCTGAATTCCAGTCCTGAGGCTACTCTTTACTAGTTCAGCAAGTAGTGGGTGACTTCCGGGGGCCACGGTTTCCTTTGCTGTAAAAAGAGAGAAGGTAATTCTGGCCTTTGGAACAACACAGGGTGTGGGGATCCAGTGAGATCATGAATGCTCAAATATTCTGGAAACTCAGAAGTTCAATAAAAATGTTCATTTCTCCTATCCTGCCAAATCTCTCCATTACACAAAACCATAAGGGCTGGATCAAAAGTCAAACCGAACCAGTCCTGGCAGCAAGGGATGTGATGTTTCTGAGACACACATTTCCTCCATGATATTTCTGAATTCCTTCCTGGCTTTGTACACAAGCGTCCATCCTGGCTGCCCTCCAGTATATTAAATCAGTTATCTGGATATTTGAACAAACATGCGTACAGATTCTGGTCTCACTCTTCCTGTCCGAACCTTATGCTCTCTATTGGTATATAAACATTGCTGAGGGCACAGCCCTTGTATGGACAGCTGTCCTTGGAGATCACTTCTTCCGAGAGTTTTCTGACACAGCCCTATGTGGCGTTGACTCTGTCACCGGCGCCTGTGGATGGTCAGCTCAGAGGGAAGGACAGAATGGTTCCATGTGTTCCCTCCAGCGGAGAAGGGCTTTGACGTAGGTAGAGCCCTGGATGATTCCGGAATCTGAGACCAGAGTGAGGCCGGCTAGAAAATTAAATAAGGAGCCAGATCAAGAGGGACCAGAGTGAGGACCCAGAGGGACAAAGTTACACTTTATTACCAAGAGAGTAACACTTTTTAATTGGTTAACACAACAAATAAAGAGGTGGCAGTCTTCGCTCGCTTCTGATTCGCTCACACGCCAAATGGGTTGGAGAGAACAAAATGCTTTCCCCCCTTCATTTGGAAGTTGTGATTCTGATTAGCGAACAAAGGGCCACACACAGGAGACAAAATGTGAAACAGAAGGAGGCTTCTAACTGATAAGAACTGAGTTTATTAGAAAGTCTCTTTTAAAGGCATACATAATGAACCGAAAATAACTCAATTAATTCCACAGTAAGAGGAAAGTCTTATGAAAAAGAAAAATCACCCTTCGTGGCAGGCGGCCCGGGAGACACGGGTTTACGAGGACTGTTGGATTTCGAATAATTCGCATGTCAGCCTTGTGGATTCTTGCCCCAGATTTGCTCCTTTGCTTCTCTGGCTCAGTGGTTCCTACTCTGTCAACAAGGCGAGGACAAAAAAAAAAAAAAAAAAAAAAAAAATTGGATGGCTGAAAATATTGCCTTCACTTCCAAAGGAGTCCACCTGAAGTTAGACGCAGTTAGAACAGCATTACATTTTAAAAACACAGCTTGCGACCACTGTAATTTTTTTTTTCTTTTACAATGTAAGCAGGGCTGACAAGGTGTGAGGCTTCCGGTTCTGAATGCAAATACAAGGTTTTTTGTTTTTTTGTTTTCAGTCTTGACCCAGGTCCATATTATAATTGACATTGATGGTTCCAAGCAAATGCTATTGATACGTCCCTGTTGACTAAAGCCCATGCTTGATTGTGATCTGTTCAGTGTTTTCCCAGGGTCCTTTTTCTGTGCAAGGATCCCATCCAGGACCCCCCATGTTCCATTTGTTCGTTATGTCCCCTCAGGCTCCTTTGGACCGGGACACTTTCTTAGACTTCCCTTGTTTTTTGATGACCTTGACAGGCTTGAGGAGGACTGGTCAGGACCTTTGTAGCATGCCCTCCCACTTCAGTCTGTCTGATGACTCTTCTCATGGTTAGACTGGAGTTATGGGTTTGGAGGAAGAAAGGAACCACCGAGGTGAAGTGCCATTGTCGTCTTATCAAGGACACACGCTATTAATATGTTTTAACAGGAATGATGTTAACTTGGATCAGCCCTGCTGGGGGCGCGTTGTCAGATTCCTCCACTATAAAAAGATTCGCTCCCCACCCCCACCCCCCCTTTCTCCATACGGTGTACTCTTTGGAAGGAAAGTCACTATGCACAGGTCACAGGTTGGGAGTGGGGAGTGACCCTCCACTTCCAAGAAGGGGTCACAGACACATAAATTCTATGGGATTCTTCTGTATAGGAGATTTGTCTCTTCTCCTCCACGTATTTATATATTCAGTCATTCCTTGACATCACTATGGACTTGTGGGTATTCCTACTTTAAGTTACAGCCCAGTATTACTATATTGCGGTATTATTTTTGTGCTCAAATGGTCCCAGCATTGCCCACTGGGAGCTCTTTCAGTTTGCTGAAAGCTTTTTGTTGTTGTTGTGTTGTCTCGTTTTCAAGCATGTCTTTATTTTCCAGCATGAGATCTTCTGGACTATCTACACTTCCTGCCCCCACCCTCGACCCAAGTCATGTCTCCAAAGGGTCCAGGTTCCTTTTATGGAAGAATGGCATTATTTCTCTTTATTTAAAAAAAAAAAAAATCCACTTATGCCATTTTCTTCCAATCCCTCCATTATCACCATCACCTTCCCATCCAGTACTTTCCCCTGATTCTTCACAACTTTTTTTTTTTAGTGCCTTCAAAGATCTGCCTCCCAGATGCCTCTAAGATTGAAGATTTTCATCACATTTAGAGCCGCTTCTCTACTACCTCTCGCTTCTCATTCACATGCCTACCGAACTCACATCGTCCCCTCCCTTGAACCTGTGGACCGTCGACTGGAAGTCGGGGAAAATGGGCTAGCTTTCTCTTGGGTGGCAAATTATTTTTTAATTAATGCTGCTGCCGTTTTTCCCTCTCCCGGCCAAATTAATGCAACAAGAATTGTGTTGGCATCTGTGGCAGCAAATGGAGAGGAAGAGCAGTTTCAAAGGAGAGGGTGACAGCTCGCCACCCCCCAATCTGGGTAGGCTTTGGAGCAAGACACAATTCACATGCAGAGTGCCAGAACGCGGCGAGTCTCTGCGTTGGAAGTCGAGAGCTCCAGGAACACGTTTCCTCCACGACTGGTAGCAATTCCTACTCTCTGTCATGCTGAGCGACTTTGAAGAAGATTCTTTCTTGAGTTCCCTGCGGTCGGGCATAGGGCCAGCTTATGGGGAGCACAGGGTGGGGGGATAATTAAGCACCCTCAACACCTTGCTGTTCGTTTCCAGAAAGAACAGAGATTGTCCACTCCTCACCTTCCTTCCTTCCTTCCTTCCTTCCTTCCTTCCTTCCTTCCTTCCTTCTCGGCCCAGCGCTTCAGATCACCATCCCCTAAGAAACCCAGATGGTTTCCTTTAAGATTGGCTAAAAACCATTTTTGGGGGCCAAATGCACACCAGTGTCCACGGTCCGTGCCAAGGGGAGCAAATGGGGGCATGATAAGGCTCATGGTCCAGTGCAAAGATAACACTAGACTACGAGCAGATCCTATCAGACTGGGCATTATCTTTAGCATACAGACCGACATTTACATGTTATATATCTACGCACTGGGGCTTTTACCGGTTTTGTATTTTTCAAAAAGAAAAAAACCCTACTTTTTGTTTTTAGACATACTTATTATTTGTTATCTTTTGATTTTCTCAAACAACATAGGAATGCATTCTCCTTTTTAAAAATTAAAACATTACAGGGTGCCTGGGTGACTCAGTTCGTTAAGCGTCTGACTCCTGATCTCAGCTCTGGTCATGATCTCGCGGTTCGTGGGATCGAACCCTGAGTAGGGCTCCGTGCTGGCTGCTTGGGATTCTCTCTCTTCTCAAAATAAATAAATAAACTTTAAAAAAAAAAAGAAAAGAAAACATTACAGATGAAGTTAAAGCTCCGTTTAACACACTTAACACGCCTATCACCTCTACCCACGTATATACCTCCTCCTTCCCAAATCCCGAAGCGACTGCTATTTGGGGTTCACTGTCCATCTTCCCGCAGAAAAGGTCTGTGTTTAAAAAGATGTTCTAATTCAAAACGGCACGGCTGACAATCACTGCCTCATCTTCCCCTTCTGCCTTCATTCTCTCCCACCTGTCACTTAGCCTGGGTTGGTGACAAAATTGCAGGCAATGCTTGGAATGTGGATTAGCCAAGATGGCTCCTGTCAAAATGGAATAATCAGAATTGAAGACAGAGCCTGGAGCTGAGGAAAGCACACAGATGTCCTCATCGATTAATTCAGGCCGGACCAGGTCAAGGGGACCAGCCGGGGAAATGCGTGAGGAACAAATATGACCAAGAGAAGCAGTAGAGGAGCGGACGCAGCATTGGAGAAGGGATCCAAGCCGGGGTGGAGACTGGAGATGGAGGCCCATGGTTCTCAGGCCCAGGTGGGACCGGAAAAAAGCAGAGGCATGTTGGCAAAGCCATCGTCTTTTGAGCAGGTCATGGTCACAGGCAAGAGACCGTATGTTCCCAAAGGAGAGGTTTGGTGTGACTGAAGATTTCCAGCCATGGCTATCCCTTTATGCTTTTTATTAAACAATACCCAGATCGAGAAACAGAGCATTGCCAGAAGCATAGAAGTGCCCCTCCCTGCCCCAAAGACTTGAGGTTTTCCTTTGTATGTCCTATTCGAGAAGTTTTGCCCTGGTTTCACAGAGTTTCAGAGACTCCAGTAGGACAGAATAGGGAGAGGAGTGTGTGTGTGTGTGTGTGTGTGTATGTGTGTGTGTGTGTGTGTGTGTGTGTGTGTGTGTGCGCGCGCGCGCGAGTGTGTTGATGGAAAGGAGCTCTCCTTTTTCTGTGTAATAGGGACAAGATTTTTTTTTTTTAAGTTTATGTATTTATTTTTGGGAGAGATAGCATGAGCAGGGGAGGAGCAGAGAGAGGGAGAGAGAATTCTGAGCAGGCTCCACACTGTCAGCACACAGCCCTACATGGGGCTCAAACCCATGAAACTGTGAGATAAATGACCAGAGCCGAAATCAAGAGTCTGTCGCTTAACCGACTGAGCTGCCCAGGTGCCCCGGGGACAAGATTTTTTAAACGTTAATATGCTCATCTCTTTTGTAAACCTTCCAAATGCTTATGATCTGCTCCCCAATTGACTCAGGGCATTTATCCCCACCCCCCACCCCCCCCACCCCCGCCCGGGGAAGGGAGAGGACTGGCTCTCTGGGAAGGGACGCAAACAGGAAGCCTTGGACCCTCCACGGTCAAGAGAGAATGGAAAGCGCTGGTGTTGGGAGCCCCCGTGCCCCCCACTTAGCACATCCAGCAACACCAGCCAACAAGCAACAAGCTCCTGGAGCTTTAGGTGCAGGAGGTCTGAGTCGCTCTAGGACAAGTTCAAGAAAACCTCACTCTTCACGACCTTAGAGACTGTGGAAGAGGGAGTGGAAGGCAGAGAGAAAGAGGAAACGGAGGGGGGCCGCCTGGTCGGCTCAGTCTGAAGAGCATGCGACTCTTGATCTCGTGGTTTGTGAGTTCGAGCCCCACTTTGGGAGTTGAGATTACTTAAATAAATTAATTTAATTAACTGTAGAAATAAAATAAAAAGGAAACAGAGAGCGGGGGGAAGGAAGAGTGGACTGTGAAACATGCCACGCTATTTCCCCATCTAGAATCTCTCTATCTATATAGTTACAACATCTAGAACCAAGGCACATGGGACAACCCCGCATGGCTAGGAAGGTGGGGGCACTGACTGGGCTGCAAGCGGGCTCCCTGGAAACGCCCTCACTCCCCGTGGTGCACGGACACTGAGTCAAGTGTGGGAGGAGGGCTGAGGTGCCTGCAGGGCAGAGCCTGAGAGGCGGATGTGCTCGGCCAGGGGCCAGGTGGAGGTTGTGGCAACGACCAACCAGGAAGCAACGCAGCAACCTCAGGAGCAGAGGGGAGGTCAGGGCGGCAGTGAAGGGCCCTGGACCCGGGCCCAGCCAAGAAAGGAAAGACCCCAGCGTTTCAGCCACGGGCCCTGGCAGCAACCACCTGTAAGACGTCTGGTGACAGGCTCAGACCCGGGAACACGCGATGGGCTCCTTGGAGCACCTACGAGTGCCTCCGAGTGCTTGGGCCCTACGCTTCAGGGAGCAGGGGGTCATCACTGACCCCCGTGTTTTCAGGCGACACGTCACTGCAGTTTTGCAGCCGGACACATCCGCTTCTCCCCTCACCCGTGTCCTCTCCCAGGAACAAGAAGTACAGATCCTTCTGGCTCTTTCTCCAAGCATTCTCCTCGCGTCTTCCCAGGGACAGGCATCTTGAAGAGCTCACTCAGTCTTTTGGGGCCTCTTCCCCAGCAGTGGGGGGAGAGGGTTGTTGTTCGGGGTGACCCAGCTCTGCCAGCAGCCGGGGCCCTCCAGCTCTCCCCTGGGCATTGTGGGACCGGGCAAGGCTCCTGATAACGGAGTGCAAACAAGTAGGAGACGGCTCTCCGGGGAGAGCTACCACCCTCCCAAGCAAGCCTTCCTCTGAGGATGTGCCAACTAGGCGGGATGCTTGGGCCTGAGCTAACTTGATAATCACAGGGCGCAATGGATGAGACACATACCTCCACTCAGAGAGGTGGACTCCTCCAGAACCTCCCCAGACCACGAGGCATAGCATGAACTAACACAGGCCAGTCTGGGAACAGAGGGCACAACCGACCAAGGTCACAGGCTCCCACTTTTCCTGGAGAACCGTGGGTGGGCTCAGAGCCCAGGCCGAGGGGCGCTAGTCAGCTTGGATGACCCAAGACCATCCTGATGCCACATGGTACGATCCCTTTGATGAAGGCCCTTCTCCCAGTATAAGATGCCATTTCTTGTGACTACCTCGGTAAGGCTTTCATCTCAACTTTTAGAATTTCATGGGCTCAGTTCGTGCATCTCAGAACATGGTCCCTTCCTGCATCCATGGCTGCGGAAGCTGGGGTGGGTCAGGTGGGTACCTTTAGAGTCCATACTTATCACAACACATCATAAATAATTTTAATTTTTTAAGTTTATTTATTTACTTGACAGGGAGAGAGTGCATGAGGAGGGAAGGGGCAGAGGGAGAGGGAGAGAGAGGGAATCCCAAGCAGGCTCCACACTGTCAGCACAGAGCCTGATGCGGGGCTCCGAACCCATGAACCGTGAAATCATGACCTGAAATGAAATCAAGAGTCGGATGGTCAACCGACTGAGCCACCCGGGTGTCCCCGTAAACAATTTTAATGGAAAAGCATTGATATTACAAAGAAAAGCAGGTTGAAAGTGATGTGTGAGCTCAAAGGAAGCTTGGAGAATTGGGAAGCTCTCAGTTTTGACTCCTACGAGTTAAACGTGACCAAAAGACTTATATTGTGCCAGATTATATCATTCCGCCTAAATAGACACAGAAATCCATTCATTGTGGGATACTGGGAAGGTTCTTGAGTAGGAAGTGAAGGCGAGGTACAGGACCCTTAATCTGTCAAGTGAGAAGAAAATTCTGGTCCTGGCCTCTATACCTCTCACTTCTACAGAATGCGTTAAGCACGTTCATTTTTCAACCATCACACTTGGGGGGTACACATGTCACATTTCACGATCTTTTTTCTAACCTAAACAAAAAACCAACCTGATCCATTGGGTCTCATTAAAATTGACTTCTGTGAAAGTCACTGTCAATGAAATGATAAGCTATAGACTGGAAGAAAACATTTGCAAATCACACGTCTAACAAAGGAGTGGTTACCTAGAATATACAAAGAGACTCAAAAATCAAAAGTAAAAAGCAAAACAAAAACAGAAACAAAAACAAAACAAACAAACAAAAAACCCTCCAACTAGAAAATGGGCAAACCCCATAAACAGCCATGTCACCAAGGAGGATATACAGAAGGTGAATGAGCACGTGAAAAGATGCTCAGCATCATTAGCCATTAGGGAGACAAATCAAAAGCACAATAAGGTACCACTAAATTCACATCAGAATGGTTAAGATAAATAGCGACAACACCACGTGCTGAGGAGGATGCAGGGAACCTTGATCCCTTGAGCGCTGCTGGTACTAATGGAATGTAACGTATTTTCAGTACATCCGATCTGAAAAAGTTGAGCCGTTGCTTACAAAAGTAAACATGTGATTACAAATGACCCAGCAGATGCACTCCTTGGCACTTATCCCAGAGAAATGAGGACATATGTTCACGCAAACACCTGTCCATGAATGTCCATAGTGCCTTTACGTGTAATAGCCCCAAATTTGAAAACACCAAATGCCCTTGAACGAGAAATAGTTATGTGATGGTACATCCATATCACAAAATACTGGCAGCAATAAAAAGGATCCTGATTACCGATATGCAAGAAGTGGGGGGTGCATCTCAAGGGAATTACACTGGTGGGGGGGGGGGGGAGGAGGAGCCAGTGTCCAAAAGTTTACCACTGCATGATTCCACCGATAGAACATTCTTGAAATAACAAAATTATAGGGAGGGAGACCGGATCAATGGTTGCCAGGGCTCTGTGGCAGGGTGAAGGTGAGTGAGAGGAGGGTAGTTATAAAAGGGCAGCATGAGAGATCTTTGTGGCCAAGGGAAACGTCCTGTATCTGCTGTCGTGGTGGATACATAAACCCAAGCATATGATCAAAATGTGGAAAGCTAAAAACACACACGCACACACGCATATACTCACACAACTGAGTACGTGTAAAATGGATGAGATCTGAATAAGATTGATAGATTACAGCAATGTCAGTTTCCTGTTTGTCATACTGTCCCATAGTGTTGCAGCATGTTACCACTGGGAAGAACTGGATGAAGGGTAGATGGGATTATGCTGCCATAAAGTATAACTTTATGCCCAAATTTCACACAAAGAAATATTAATAAATTCAACTTAACAACACCAATAACAATAAAAGGTCTGCATGTGGGAAATACTCATTCAGCAAAATAGAAAGCAAACAGCAACTAGGAAAACATTTGTAATTCTATCACAGACGATTAGCTAATTTTCCCAATTCATAAAACACTTCTCCAACTCAATAAGAAAAAGACCAATAACCCGATAGAAAAATAAGCAAAAAGATGGGAGCAGACTATCCATAGGAAAGGATACAGTGTCCCTCCAATACCTAGAAAGATAGGAACCTCAATTATAATAGAAATGAAAATTAAAGCCACAGTCATGCCTTTTTTTTTTTTTAGAAATCTCTCACAATTACAGTTGTGCATTCCCTTTGACTCAGCGATTACACTTCTAGGAATTTATTTCACTTGAATACTCGCCCACATGCAAAATGATACACAGACAAGGCTATTTATAGGAGCACTTGTTTGAACAGCAATATATTGGGAACAGCCTATGTGCCCTACCCCTGGGGAATAGTTTAACAAACAAATAATGGTGCATTCATACAGTGGAGTACCATTCAACCACAAAAAAGTATAAGGAAGTGAGTGGTTTGTATACTGAGAGAAAATTATCTCCGTGATAATCTGGTGATAGTTGGGGACGGTGGCATGAGAACAAGCTGCACTTAGAAGAGCGGAAAGGTCTTTTCACCTAAAGCAACACAATTAGGACACCCAACGTCCAATGACGACGAGGGCTTCCCTTCCCAGACCTCCCCAGAACCACGTTGGCGAGGAAACAAAAAAAGAGGTAGTGCCCTCCCTGCCTTGTTATTTTTAATCTCCTGTTATAGCTTAATGCTGAAATTAATCCTACCTGGAATAATTTCAGTAAGTGCATTTGGTGGTTTCAGTAAGTGCATTTGGTTAAGTGCATTTGGTGGACTTTCCCCGAGTCCCCCCCAGGTGAAATCTGAAACCGGCCCCAGCCCCAGAGGGCAAACAGAGACCAAAGAAAGAGACAGACCACTCCAGATTGCTAACTGGGCAGCTGCAGGATGAGTAGATTTCCTGCATTACCCCTGGATAGCCTGTGAGTTTCTGTAGAGGGTTTACCAAGCTTTGATCACTTACACGGCCCAGATGGTCTCAACAGCCCGCTGCTCTCTCAAGGGCGTGCCCTTCAAGTGGCTCCTAGCGGGGTGGAATGTGCATTCCAAGGACGGAGGATGGGGTGAGGAGTCTCAGATCGCTTGTGTCCAGCTCTGGGGTTCACCAGCAGTCACGCTCTCTCGACGACCTCCTCCCACCAAGTTTAGGAGACATTTCCTGTTAATTTCTCCTTTCCCAGCCAGGGGCAGCCCGAAAGCAAAGCACTTTTCAACTTTCAGGGCTGCTTTGTCCTTCCTTCAAGACTAGCCCAACCCCGAGGCGGGGTGGGGGGGCAGCTGGCTGTAACTCTCTCCGTGGCTGGATGCAAGGTGCCTCGGGCCAAACCCGCACCCGGCGTGGAAGTCTGCCCCACAGCATGAAGACACCGCTAACCTCGGCAAGGGCCAACCCAAACCAACAGGTTACTGCTGCCCACGCCACCTGTTCCTCTCTTAACTGTCTCCTGTTTCTGCAAAGCTCTGAAGCTACTCACCCAGGAGAAGCTTCTGTGATTACGCCTTCCTGAATGGTCTTCAGAGAGCCTGTTAATGTTTTCTGCTCTGATGGGCGAGAGAAATTCCCAAGGATGCATTAGATCGAAGGTCACCACTCCCTCTGCCTGTGTTGCCAGGTAGAGACTCTCCTTTGCATACCCCTCACACGCATAAATCCGCACTCCTGTTTCACTACCTTCTTTTCTTCTTTGAGCAGCTCAGCTGTAGTTAGTGGCAGAAACAAGAAGGTGCAGTGTTCACAGATGTATGCATGGAAGACGTAATAAAATCTGGCCCTGGAGGTGGGGGGTGTTCATATCCTATGAAAGATAGTACGTGCATGGGCCTCGGGATTAAATACATATATCACCCTAGCGGTGCAGCTCATCTGCCTAATATATTTGAAAATGACTCGATTTATGGCCAGCTAAGATTTAGGAAGCTCAGTTCACAGGTTGACAAATTAGCATTTGTCTGCGCATAGTTTACTATTTTGCATAATTAATTCCTCCCCGTAGTACACAGGCATTTCAATCTACAACAAAACCAGCCTAGTTCTCCTTCCCTTCCTGTTAGCATCATGTAAATGGTATTGATTCAGAAGATGCATATTCTTTTCCAAAGCATTCCCTGGAACATGCCAGAGATTTTCATCCCAATCATTATCAGCTGTTTATTACCCCGCTTCCCAAATCTCATTCATGAAAGAAAACGAGAAAGGGAAAAAGTTGAGTCACAGGAAACAAAGATAGCACTGATGAAATGGATTCTCCTGACTCAGATTAACTAGGTGTATCAGCTACCGTTACCAGGGACAGAGAAGGAAGGTGATTAAAAGTGGGTTTACAATACAGAAAACAGACTGATTCATTTGTCTGAAAAATCCACAAGAGAGCAGCTCAAGGGGTTTTTTTTTTTCATCCCTGTTTCAACAATGTTTTCTTCAAAGTTATTTTCTGCTAAGGCTGGCTGTCTTCTTTAGTCTAAGACGGTTTGAGGAAGTTTTAAGGTCTATGCAGCTCTAGCAAGAAAGAGCCTCCATCTTTCTTCCCAGCAAGAGTCTTAAGTATCAATCCAATCGGATTGGTTGAGATCACATGGCCACACTGAGCCTGTCAATGTGGCCGGGCAGGACGAGTGCCCTGACTGGTCCCTCGCTCTTATCTCTAGCACTGGGTTGAAATCAGCCTTATGTGATCTGGAAGTCAGCTTCCCTGGAACAATGGTTGTCCCCAACCAAACTGTGGAGCCCTTAGGAAGAAAGTAGTAGCTCGGAGGGGTTATTGGGACAGACACAACAACCAAAAGGTATTTACTATAGTCGAGGAAGGTGAATCTGAACTGGAGAAAACTCTGAATTCTAGAAGACCGCCAATCTAAATTTCTTCTGAAGTACTTTACGCTGTGGTTTTCTTTCTTTCGTCTGCATGCACCGACTCGAATTAGTTAACCAAAGTGTTGACAGGCGCTCACATAAGCAACTCTGATATGGTTGATTGGCAATTAGCTTCTCAGTTATATATAAGCACACCGACTTTTTGTTGTTGTTGTTAAGTAGGTACTTAAAACGAGTTTGCTCTTTGAAGGCAGGCATACCAGCCATTTTATGAAATACTGCTCGTTTTTGTGCGTTTGAAATGTTGAGATCGCTAGGGTAGGAGGGGAAGCGTTTGGCAATTAAGACCTTGAACGGAACAGGAAAGAGCTACTTACTGGCTTCTCTTCTCTCTTGGAAAATGAGGCAAAGCAAGGAGTCTGGAAGACCTGGATAAGAGAGTCTGTGCTGGTGAACGGGCAAGGACAACAGGTCTGGACGTCTACCAGGTAAGTGTTTGATGTGCTAGTACAACGACCATCTTTAGCAGGAGAAACATAATCACATAAGGTGTTTTTGTGTTTTTGTTGGTTTTTTTGCTCACATGGCAACCCTTTCCCCGACTGGAAAGAGCAGGAAAGAGATGGCACTTCTCAGGAATGACTAAGTCCTTCTGCTAGCACAGAGCTTGGATAAACTTGCCAATCACTGCCTAAGCAGAAATTGCAAGGATGCCTCCGATTCTCCTTCTCCTTGCTGGTGGCAGACATCGCTAATCAATCAATGCTCTTTTTTGTTTTTTGTTTTTTCCGCTGAGCCTAGAAATGACTTCACATTCTCTCTTGATGAAGTGCTCCAGGGAGCTATTACCCATTGATCAGACTTGGAAATAGAGATAAAACCTGCCTGACATAAATTTTAGCCTCTTTCGTTTGATCCGATGTTGTTCCTAAGGATGCAATCCATTTGGTGGCTCACTGGTTCTCTGGGCTGAACGGATGAATCTATGAATCTTCTTCCTGAAGTGTTCCTTCTCGGCTCATGGCTCTTGGGTGCCTCCTATAGGAGCATTTTCTTGATTACTATTATTGTCTTTTTAATGTGTATTCATTTTTGAAAGACAGATAGAGACAGAGCACAAGCAGGGGAGAGTCAGAGAGGGAGGGGGACACAGAATCTGAAGCAGGCTCCAGGCTCTGAGTTGTCAGCACAGAGCCCGCCGACGTGGGGCTCGAACTCACAAACCGAGAGATCATGACCTGAGCCGAAGTCGGACGCTTAACCAACTGAGCCACCCAGGCACCCCTCTAAGGATTATTTTAAAGCATAATCAGCTGCCCCCAAATCACTCATCTTGCTATCTGTAACCACCAGTGATGGGTTAAGTTTCCCCTCATCTTTGGTAATACCATTCATTCCTACCTTTGGGGTTCTTGCCTCTGCACTCCATTTGGAAAAGGATGCAGGTACGCGTATCTTTTTTTTTTTTTTTTTTTTTTTAATCGCATCTTAAATAAATAACCTCTAGCTTTCCAGGTCGCATAAGGCTGATTATGTATAATGTGTGCCTATTATGTCTTGCTTTGAAATCAATACGATGCCTGCACCAAAATTGACCAGGCTGAGGTCCTTATTAGAACTGCTATTTCTCTAGACCTCATGCCAAAGCCAACAAATCAGAATTTCTGGTGATCTGACTTGTCAGCTGATTCACAGTGTGATTCTTAAACCCATTAAAATGTGAAGATAAATGCTCCAGGAAACAGAGGTTTTTTTGGTGGGAAAACATGGCGAGCCAGCCCGGACAGAAGGAATCTTAAAAGGTTTTAGCAATGCTATCTCCTGAGCTCGATTGGTTTTTAGATGGAGCTATGTCTGATCCTTCTTAAGCCTTCTCTGACTCATCTCTTATGATTTCTTCTCTTCTGAAAGTCAGACTAGAACAGAGCCAGAGTAAGAGGCAGGCCAAGGGCACATTTGTATGGGATGCCAGCCTAATAGGGCCATTAAAATGTTACTGAAAATAAATCAAAGTGGAGGATATTGTTTTTATCGGAATGCTCTTAGGAAGAGGCATGCATGTGACTTGGAGAAATAGTCTGATGAGTCGCTAAAGGGGCAGCCGTCCAAGAAGCTTGTCCAAATAATAATAATAATAATAATAATAATAATGACAGCAACGGCGGTGATGGTGACGGTGCATGGATTTCTAAGGAGACTGGGTGTGGTGAATTGCAAGGTGTTGGGTTTGCTGCATGGGATGTTCAGGGTTTGGGCCACAGCTGGATGCTCTGGAGGAGAGAACAAGTTAGGGCCCAATGTCTGTGCCCGTCCATCGCTGCTTTGCCGCCTGTGTGACCATTGGCGCTTAGAGATAAATGGACCCACAAGTGCTCAAATTCTATCAGCTCTAAGAGGCACCGAATTCGTAACCTTTCCAGAAACCCTGTATATTTCGGGGTGGCCCGTCGAAGTGTTCCAATTCTTTCATTTTTACTCTTGGGGATTTTTCTCCCAAGTCCCCATCCCCTTCCTGCAAAAAGTCAGCCCGTGGACTTAGAGACCGCAGGATTCATGGCTTCCAAATAAAAAAAGAAGCCAAGTAAGCCCCTAAAATCTCAAATAAGAGTTCATTTGTGCAGGGAAGGGAAAATTCTCCCTCTACCCGTCAAGGTCTTCCAGCTGGACTAGGAATTAAATTTAGATGCGACAAGGGAAGGGGAGGAAGGTACCTGGCTGGCTCTATCAGTAGAGCATGGGACTCTTGTTTTTTTTTTTTTTAAGTTTACTTATTTATTTTGAGAGAGACGAGAAAAGCTCGGGGTGGGGAGGGACACAGAGAGAGGGACAGAGAGAGAATCCCAAGCAGGCTCTGTGCTGCAGTGCAGAGCCCAGTGTGGGGTTTGAACCCACAAAACTGTGAGATCATGACCTGAGCTAAAACCGCTTAACCAACTGAGCCACCCAGGGGCCCCATGTGACTCTTAATCTCGGGGTCATGAGTTCAAGCTCCACATTGGGTGTAGGGATTACTTAAAAAATATTTTTTTTTAAATAAATTACATGAGATGGGTTAACAGGAGAAAAAAACAACAACAAAGTTTTATTACGAGCCCACAGATGCCCACTATTAACACTGAGACCCAGAGAAACGACCAAGGTGGTCAGTTTTTGTACTCTGTAGACAGAGACAAGAAATCAGTGAGGAATTGACAGGACAAAGGAAAGTTAACTTTGGCAGCCCCAGTTGGGGAGGAATTGTAAACAGAATGTGAGCCGGGGGAGTAAACGAATAAAAAGAAAGGAGGGTTGTTTATATAGCATTTTTGGCTGCAAAGTTCCCACCTCTCGTGATAAGGATGTCTCTTACCTCCTGGTACAGGAAGGGTGTCTATAATACAGGTGCTTTCAGGGGACCGAGGAGTGTCCTTCCTGCACAAGCTGCCTGTTAAGTAACTTTGATTTAAAATAATCAATAGGCCAGGACGCCCCACTGGCTTAGGAGCATGTGACTCTTGATCTCAAGGTTGTGAGTCTGAGCCCCACACTGGGTGTTGAGATGACTTAAAAATAAAATCTTTAAACGTGAAAATAAAATAGCAACCCTTCAAATTCATAGAAATATCGAGGACTTGCCTCTAAAGCTTTCATGTTGGGGGTAAAATCCTGTCATTCCCACCCGCCCCCCTGCCTTTCCTTTCTGGTGTTGCGTCTTATGCTGTTCCGGTGTGTATGTGGAGGGTGGGGCCAGCCTTCCATCACATGGGCAAACGTACCACTGTCCCTGAGGAATATTCGTTTAACTGCATTTCTGCACGGGTTTCCCCCAGATCATTATTTTCATGGGACGTTAGCAAATGGCACATTCTTCACTTACCCAGTAAACTATATGAAATACAAGATGAGCATCCGACTCTTGATTTCGCCTCAGGACATGATCCCAGGATTGTGGGTTTGAGCCCCCAGTTGGGCTCTGCAATGATCGTGGGGTCTGCTTAAGATTCTCTCTCTCCCTCTATCTCTCTGCTCTTCCCCCACTCATGCCCTCATTCTCTCTCTCTAAAGGAATAAATAAATTTCTATATATATGTATATTATGAGTAATAAAATACAAAAATATATATATTTTATGAGTAAATATCATGAATAGGCAAGTCATGAAAGAAAGGAGAAAGGAAGGAAGAAGGAAGGAAGGAAGGAAACCAGATAAAGGGTGACTATTATGGATTGAATGTTTGTGTCCCCTCCCCTCAAATTCAGACACTGAGATCCTAACCCCTAACGTGATGGATTAGGAGGTAGTGGCTTTGGGAGGTGATGAGGTCCTGAGGGTAGAGCCCCATGACGGGATTAGTGTCCTTACAAAAGAGACCCCAGAGAGCTGTCTCCTGACTTACCACCACGGGAGGCATAGTGAGAAGACAGCTCTCTAAGAACCAGGAAGCAGGTTCTCCCCAGACACGGAATCTGCCAGCACCTTGATTTTGGACTTCCTAGCCTCCAGGACTGTGGGGCAAAGAAAAAGTTTGTTGTGTAAGTCTCTGGTACTTTTGTTACAGCAGCCCCGAACAGACTGAGACAGTGACCTTCTCTGCATTTCCCACAAGGCTGTTCCTGGAAATTCAGCTTGAGCTGAAGGGTTCTGCGTATTGTCTGGTGTGTGTGGGTCAGGAGGGTTGGGACATGTTAACGTTCCGGGGGGGGGGGGGGGGCCTGCAGCAGGGAAGGGGCTGCGTGTAGAAAGCAGGGGACATGTTTTGGAAAAGCTGTCACATGTGTGAAACTGCAGGGAAAGAAAAGTCAGACAAAGGAGACTTTTTAGGAAGTTTGATTTTGCTAAGCGTGCGTGTGTGTGTGTGTGTGGGGGGGGGGGCGTGCATGCGTGCCTTTAATAATGATCACATTTGGGGACGCCTGGGCAGCTCAGTCAGTTGAGCGTCCGCCTCTTGATTTCAGCTCAGGGCCTGATCCCAGGGTCATGAGATCGAGCCCTGAATCAGGCCCTGTGCTGACCGTGGAACATGCTTGGGATTCTCTCTCTCTCTCTCTCTCTCTCTCTCTCTCTCTCTCTCAAATTAAAAAAAAATTAATTAAGTATCACATTTATTCCTCACTGTGACCTGAAGAACCCTGAAGAACATCTTGCTTAGCAAGCAGACTGTGGTGAGCTCTGAATATCAGTCAGGTTTATTCTTTCCATTGGAGCTTCCAACCACGTTCGGTTGACTCGGCCTCCCATCCCCAGGGCCAACTGTGTTGCTTTCGGTTACTGAAAGTCCAGCCTGGTTCAAGGCTTTAATCAAACACCCTACTATAACTTCTCTCCTCTCAATCAGCCTCTGGCCTTTGCAGAGGTGTGGTGGGAGGGGCACCTTCGTCCTTCGTTCCTCCCTGCTGTGCGGAGAGGGGCGGCGGGGAGGGCAGAGTCTCCATCTGGGTTCTTTTCTCCCCAGCACATTTCCACCTCGCATTCCCCCCAGGAGGGCACTGAGAAATGAGAGACACTGGAGACGACCCTCCCTACCTGTCTGCTTGGTGGCACATATCCTGGCCTCGGGGTCCAGCCAGCTCGTTGCGTCCCTGTCGGTCCCTAGAAATACAGTGCCGCCAGTGTAGATGGGTGCCTGGTGTTCCTAGGATAATGTGCAACGTCCTGCTATCCTCTGTTGTCACTGACATCCTCCTGTCTCCCTTTGGACCTGCTGGGGGTCCACGCCCTCTGCCTCGCCCCTGCCCGATGTGGTCAGGCTTGGTCGCCAAACATCCGCCTCCTCTCTTAACTTAGACGGTCCTCCAGTGATGCTCTGGGGTGGCTAAGCGCCTCTTCTGGCTCTTAGAGGTGCAGGGGCAGCACTTGGGTCCTCTGTGAGGCTCCTCACTGCCCACCTGCTGAGGACTTCTGCAAGCTTCCTGTCTTTAGAAACTTCCAGAATACAGGGGCTTCGGCCACCATGCCTGTATCACTCCGAAGGACTTGGTCAGATTCTCCCCCGCCGTGTCCCATCGCAGTGTGTTACCCTCCCTGGGATGCTCTTAGAGCCCTCTTCCCCACCTCTCACTTGGCTTTTTGCCTGCTTTTTGGAGAGAGGTGGGATTGCGCCCCAGCCCCCATGAGAAGGAGGCGGTAACCCCCCACCCCCCACCCGCCACACGCACACACAGACACTGTGCTTTGAGCCTCTGACGATTTTCCTGCCGGTCCTTTCTTGCCACACTTCCAGCTCACCCAGTACAGCACAGCAGAGAGCCTCCCAGTTTGCCTGTGAGCCTTCAAACCAGGAGACCTCACCCGGCTCCCTGTCTACACCCCCTCCCTGGCGGGGGCCCACCTCCTCCTCCAGGCCAGGGCTGAGGCTTGTGCCGGAGGAAAACCACCCCGCCTCTGAAATGCAGAAGGCTTTCTTGACTGTGGCCATTCATGCACTGAAATGGTTTCATTCAGATTTTTTTTTCCGCCTCTCTTTACATTTGAAAGGAGGAGAGCATTAATTAACATATGACTTGATGTAAAAACAGAAATAGGAATCGTAACAAAAGTCCAACCTTTAAAGGGTTCAAATTTAACATCTCTGAGAAAGCAAGCGATTCTTTTATGGATGTGGTTTTGCTACCAACTCTCAAAACTTGCAGGTGTTAAACATTAGCTGCCCGAGAATGTCTCCCGGCTTCCGATAAACATGCTAATGAGAAAGAGGATTAATCGGGAGGGGGTCTGGGAGAAGTTCCGTACAGCCTCTTGTGTGGTCAATTTTCAGAAAAGCTGTCTTGATTTAGCAGGGGCCCGGGAGCGGATAAGTAAAACAAGGAAAGAAAAAAAAAATTGTACAAACCCTTACCTAGAAAACCACACTCTTCTCCTAACGCACAAGACTTAAAGATGCAAAAGCGAATGTCAGTGTCAAAAGAGCTAAACCATAAAACAAAAACACCAACAAAAGCTAGAGCAACAGAGAAATATCCCCACACCCGCGTCCCCGAAACCAAGCAAAGAGCGAGACTGACGTTGATGCTGATGGCGATACGGTTATTATATGAACTCTGACTCTAACGTGGAAGATGGGGCTCGTGTTTTACCTGGTCCCAATGTCTCATTTTGCAGACAGAGAAACCGAGGACCAGAGAGGCAAAGATGATACCAAGATAACTCCTAAGGTTTGTGAGGTTCGTCAAGAAAAGAGCCGGAAAATTGGGGAAAGTATGAAACAATAGAGTCCTGAACCTGCACGGTGGGTCCTGGGGCTGGGAGGTGAGTCCAGCTTACGGAAAAGGCTGGAAATGTTGTATCACCTTTGGAGCGGCCCTGGAGTTTTGTTCTTTCTCTTGCAAATCATGGAGAGGTGATGGAGGGAGCCTCTTTTTTGGCTGTTGTTTTTTGAAAGAATTAGTAAGATTGGATCAGATTTCTGTCTTAGAGTAGGATTCTTTGGGTATTCTGAAGGGTGGTGGGGATGGAGAGGACAGCCAGCTTGGGAGCCCTGTGTCTGAATTGGAATGGCCAGGGTGAAGCTAATACTTCGCTCCCCCTTCCTCTCTACACGCCAGCCGTGGATGGTTGCTAGCCCAGTTCTTGAACACCAAGCTTGTTTCTACTCTTGCTTTCCTCTCTGCCCGGGATGCCCAGCTCTGGATAACGGAACCAGCAGGGTCCTCAGCCCGCGGGTCCTGCCTCAAGTTGGACCGTGTGCTCTCCCGCCTTTTATATGTTGAAGCCCCAACCCCCCAGGGGTTCAGAATGTGACCTTACTTGGAAATCGGGTCATGGCGCGTGTAGTTGAGTTCGGTTGTGGTCAGACTGGAGTGCTGTGGACCCCTAAATCCTGTAAGACTGGTGTGCTTATAAAAAGGCAGTCAAGTCAGGGATGGAGGCGATGACTCTTCAAACGAGGAAGACCAGGGATTGGCAGAAAACCGCCAGAAGGCGCAAGAGAGGCGTAGATTCTCTCTAGAGGCCCTTTATGATCTTCACATTTGACCTCCGGAACTGTGAGACAGTAAATTTCTGCGCCTGTGGCACTTTATTTTGTCAGCCCCGGGAAACTAGTACCAGGTCTCAGCTCACTCCACTTCTGTCGGAGACTCTCAGGGACCACCACGCAATCTAAATTCGCGCCTGCCTGTCCCATCACCTGACCGTCTTCACAACATTTAACACCTTCCCTAAGTTGTTAGTATATGTATGTCATTGCCACCCTTAGAATGCGTGCTCCAGGACACTGGGGGGCGGGGGGGTCTTTCTTGGCCTTTCCTGTTTCTCTGGATTTTAGAACAATCTGGCAATGGCGGG
The DNA here is from genome assembly GCF_046562875.1 of Panthera onca. NCBI lineage: Eukaryota > Metazoa > Chordata > Mammalia > Carnivora > Felidae > Panthera > Panthera onca. Next base: position 21,705,208 of record NC_138352.1, on the reverse strand, counting down.
AATCCATAACCATTTTTATTGAATGGCTGAGTAAATAAATAATGATCAGTCTTGACATTGAAACTAACTCTAATGTCAATTACAACCCCAGTATTAATCATCTGCCCTCTGGAAAGCGTTGGATTGGGGAGGTTTCTCTTCCCTGCAAGATCTGAGCTGGGACGAATTGGAGACTGGGTCCCTTCAGGCAGCGGGCTTCCAAAAAACATGGCAGCCTCAGCATGGTTGGTCTTAAACAGTGGCTCAGGACTCCAAACGTGAGTGCTCCAGAGAACAAGCTGGTAACGGCATCACTTTTTATGACCAAGCCTCAAAGTCACACAGTGTTATTTCCACGGTATTCCACTGGTCAAAGAAGTCATTAGCTCATCCAGACTGAAGGGGGGTGGGGGGGTGGGGGTGGGGAAGCGGTGGTAACACAGCTCACCTCTCGACAGTCTGGAGGCAGGATTATATTGCAGAAAAGGATGTGGGATGGTAGAGATTTGGTTTCAGCTGCTTTGGAAAGTAGATTTTGGCACAGACCCTTACTCTAAACCTGATTCTTGGGTCTTTTCTCCAGGTGATTCTGATTTCCAGGTCTCAGTCCAAGGTTTTTTGTTTTTGTTTTTGTTTTTTAATTTTTTTTAACGTTTGTTTATTTTTGAGACAGAGAGAGACAGAGCATGAAGGGGGGAGGGTCAGAGAGAGAGGGAGACACAGAATCTGAAACAGGCTCCAGGCTCTGAGCCATCAGCACAGAGCCTGATGCAGGACTCGAACTCATGAACCGCGAGATCATGACCTGAGCCGAAGTCGGATGCTTAACCAACTGAGCCACCCAGGCGCCCCTCAGTCCAAGGTTTGAACTCCTTTATCGGGTCCCGGGAAAGCATATCTTTTAACAAGCGTTTCAGATGCTTCTGATGCTGAGCTCTGCAATCTCGCCATCTTAAGAATCCTACTTAGGGCCTCCTTGGTCCATGTCCCTGGTGGCCACCACCGTGCGATTGAAGGTTCACTGTTGTGCTTCCCCCAAGTATGGAAAACGTAGAGATACTCTCAGCCAAAATGCTGGGGCTCCCAAGTCTATAAAAACGAGCTATCAATGTAACAACATATAAAGATGAAAAAAATGACTGTATTCACATGTAAATTTTGAGGTAGAATTGGAGAAATGTTGCTATATGGAAACCAAGTATTAGGCTCTTAGGAACGCAACTGTCCTCGATTTCTGCCTAATGCAATTTCTCTTGTGCTCCTCGTCCACGATTATGGATTTACTGTAAATCCTTTTCCAATATCACAGATTTTCTTGGGGGTATACTTGTGCTTTCTGTAATCGCTGGGGATGACTTAAAAATCCTTCCAGCCGGCATCTTCTTAGAGGTCGCCAACCCAGTCCTCACCATAGTTTTTGGGTTCACGTTGGTTTTTCTGGCTCATAAATGTTCTCTGATTCATATCCACTCCCTCCTATCCCGTTGTCCCTCAGATCATCCAGACAACACAAACTAATATGACCCCATCTCTTTCGGCGTCTAGGATTCTCTTGTTTCAGATTTGGGTTTTTCTTGCAACAGGTTAAGACTCAATCCCGAATTACTTACAGGCCTTTCAATAGTTTGCAGCAAGTAAAAACAAAAAACTTAAGTGCGGTTAACTCTCTGAAAAGATTTGGACCTGATTTCTTTCCAGAAATTGTCTTTCTTCATCCAGATGGCCAACAGGCATGTGAAAAGGTGCTCAACGTCGCTCCTCATCAGGGAAATACAAATCAAAACCACAATCAGATATCACCTCACGCCAGTCAGAGTGGCTAAAATGAACAAATCGGGAGACTCTAGATGCTGGCGAGGATGTGGAGAAAGGGGAACCCTCTTGCACTGTTGGTGGGAATGCTAACTGGTGCGGCTGCTCTGGAAAACAGTGTGGAGGGTCCTCAAAAAATTAAACCTAGATCTACCCTATGACCCAGCAATAGCACTGCTAGGAATTTACCCTAGGGATACAGGAGTGCTGATGCATAGGGGCACTTGTACCCCAATGTTTATAGCAGCACTTTCAACAATAGCCAGATGATGGAAAGAGCCTAAATGTCCATCAACTGACAAATGGCTAAAGAAATTGTGGCTTATATACACAATGGTATACTACTTGGCAATGAGAAAGAATGAAATATGGCCTTTTGTAGCAACGTGGATAGAACTGGAGAGTGTTATGCTAAGTGAAGTAAGTCAGGCAGAGAAAGACAGATACCATATGTTTTCACTCTTATGTGGATTCTGAGAAACTCAACAGAAGACCAGGGGGGAGGGGAAGAGGGAGAAAAAAAAGTTACAGAGAGGGAAGGAGGCAAACCATAAGAGACTCTTAAAAACTGAGAACAAACTTAGGGTTGATGGGAGGTGGGGAGGGGGGAAAATGGGTGATGGGCATTGAGGAGGGCACCTGTCGGGATGAGCACTGGGTGTTGTATGGAAACCAATTTGACAATAGATTATATATAAATATATAAGAAAAGAAATTGTCTTTCTTTTTTTTAAGATTTTATTTTTATTTATTTTTTTTTAATTTTTTTTTTTTTGAACATTTATTTATTTTTGAGACAGAGAGAGACAGAGCATGAACAGGGGAGGGTCAGAGAGAGGGAGACACAGAATCCAAAACAGGCTCCGGGCTCTGAGCTGTCAGCACAGAGCCCGACACAGGGCTCGAACTCACGGACCACGAGACCATGACCTGAGCCGAAGTCGGCCGCTTAACCGACTGAGCCACCCAGGCGCCCCTAAGATTTTATTTTTAAATAATATAATCTCTACACCAAACATGAAGTTGCAATTTCCAACCCCGAGATCAAGAATCACACGCTTTACCGACTGAGCCGGCCAGGCACTGCTAGAAATTGTCTTTGAATTGATTAAAGGGAGCAGAATTGCCACCCTATAATATGTCTCTTTTTTAAAAATTTTTTTAATGTTTATTTATTTTTGACAGAGTGTATATACACACACACACTCACACACACACACACACACACACACACACACACACACACGAGTGAGCAGGGGAGGGGCAGAGAAAGACAGGGAGACACAGAATCTGAAGCAGGCTCCAGGCTCTGAGCTGTCAGCACAGAGCCGGACGCAAGGCTCGAACCCACAAACTGAGATCATGACCTGAGCGGAAGGCAGGCACTTAACCAACTGAGCCACCCAGGGGCCCCAAAATATGTCTCTTTGGCATAAATATTATTTTAGGTATAAAAGTATTATCGCCGGAGGGCCTGTCTGGCTCAGTTGGTGGCACATGGGACTCTTGATCTCAGAGTTGTAAGTTCGAGCCCCACGCTGGATGTAGAGATGACTTAAAAAACAATAAAATCTTAAAAAAGTATAAAAGCAACTTTTGTCACTTTTACGAAACAGCAAACACAGGAAGAGCTCTTGAAAACCAAGTAGAAGTTGCCCTTGTAAGAGACTTCTACGTTTATAAGGGAAATTTCCATCTGTAATGGTGTCTCCCTTTCTGTTCCAGAAATAGAAGGATGACTAAGTCTCTAGAAACTCTTACCAATGCAGTAGGCAAAGACTTACATCTGCACAACAGCCTTTCCCTTGTTTATGGGGCTTTTCCTGATAGCTTCTCATAGTTGGCTCCCTACCATTGGATATTTTTTGTCTTTAGCTGATATTTAAAGATTGGCTTGGGCCATTTCCAGGAGCTACTCGGTTTTTCCAGATCTTTCCCATGCATACAGGAGCTTTACATGTTATTAAACTTCTGTTTGTTTTTCTCCTGTTAATTTGTCTTTTATTAATGGGGGGGGATCTCAGCCAAGAACTAGAAGAAATAGAGGGAGAATTATTTTTCCTCCCTCACAATTACCTCATCCCTCCTCTACCCCCACCATTCTTGATCTCGTAAACATAATGTGAATATAGCAGATAAGTCCTTAAGGGATGACTGGAGTGGATTCCTCATCGTCTGCTACGGGTGGGGTGTCCCGTGCCAGGTACAAGGAAGTGATGAAGCTGGTTGTCCAAGTTAGACCCAAAGAGTTCTAACTTTTGGCAAAAAAGGCGAGCCAGGTCCATTTTAAAGAAAAAAGGACGTGGAGAGAGAGTCAGAAACCAGCACACGTGCTGGGGGCCAGGAGAGGCAGGCACTGAGCTAATAACAGTAGCTGTTAGAAGAGCTTAAAACAAAGGCAAGTGAGAATAACAGAACAGGGTAGCCAGGAAAGTCACAAGTGGACAAGAAGGTGAAGGGGGAGAAAGCATTTCCTTTACCCTTTAAGTCCTTCTCGCTGGAGTAAGAATCAAAGTCACATGACACAGGGTGACAGGAGGAAATGAGATTTAATTCTGTACGTATATGGGATCCAAACAGACGTGGAGATTCCAAAGAGAGTCGAGTCGGGCAGAATGAGGTATGTCCGTCATTCTGATCTAAGGAGAGCGGGGTGGGCGTCTGGGACTTCTAAGGGAAGGAGTGCAATTCACAGGAGATGAAAAGAGTTAAATGTTTGGCAAGTAAATGTTTGCTGAGCCACTGAGAAAAAATGGGGCATAGAAACCAACAGGCCAGACTCCTCCCTTCCTACCTTACCTCCTTCCTATCCCTACACTAGCTCTCTATCAGGATAGCTCCCCTCCTGAAGCTGGTCTTCTATCTAAATTCTTTTAGGTAGTTATGGGGGAAGTAAAGAGGTTTTCCTGAATCTTCAGGGATTTGGTTGCTTTTTTTTTTTTTAATGTTTGTTTATTTTATTTTTGAGAGCAAGAGCGTGAGCAGGGGAGGAGCAGAGAGAGGGGGAGAGAGAATCCCAAGCAGGCTCCGCACTGTTGGCACAGAGCCCGATGTGGGTCTCCATCTCACGAACCATGAGATCATGATCTGAGCCCAAAGCGTCTAAGAGGTGGACGCTTAACTAACTGAGCCACCCAGGTGCCCCTGCTTTTTAACTCAAAATAATTTTCATGCCAAGGTGGTGCATCTTGGGGTGGCCTGCCCTTGGCCCTTATGAAGGCTTTAGCCCATGGCCCTCCAGGCTTACAGAAGTAGCTGGGAGTCAGTCCCTCGATGGTACAGAGTGACTGGGGGTGCCGGTGCTGGGGGGTGCATCCTCAGAGCCTATGGGGGTCAATGCTCAGGACCTACCTCTTCAGGACAACCTTGATGGGGGAGGGGGGCGTCCCTTGCACTGCCCTGGGCACCTCAATGCCAGATGGCCAGACTCACAGCCCGAGTGCCTCCCATCCTCCCCTTGGGTTCCCCAGAACTCGGAACTCACAGGGTGGGGGGTCTCCTGGGTCCTGGAGAGTGGGGCATTGAGTGGGAGCCATCCTGATTGATCTGCAGGGTGCTGCCCTTGAACCTCGGTCGCTCATGATCCTGATTGTCATCAGGATCGCTGCTGAGATCCCTTCAAGCTCTGGGAGGGATACTCTTCTGCCAGTCTGTGTCGTTTCCCTCTTTCCTGTGGCAGTCTGCGTCCTGTTTCCTCGCCCCCATCCCCCCTGCTTGCCACCTCCTCCTTTTCTCCACCCTTCCCGGTGGAGAATAACAGAACCAGAATGTTAGAGACGCAAGCCGGGTCAAGGCCACTCCGTCCGACCTCGACCCTTGAACACTTGTGAATGCTGGATCCCCAGAGGGAGGAAGCGACTGCTAGGTCCACACAGCTGGCTCGTGACGGATCTCGGCACAACACCGGGACTCCTGGGACCACCTGATGTTCTGTGCTCCAACAGTCGCGTCTTCCTGTTTTTCCTTTTTTTTTTTTTTCCTCGCCCGCCTTCCTCTCCTCTTTCTGACTCTAGCAACGATGGGTGGGCTCCTGAGGGGCTTCCAGAAGGAGAAACGCTACGTGTTTGTGTTGGGAAGAGGTTGCAAGCAGAAGGAACTGAAGGCCAGCCACAGCCACCCGATGCCCCTGTGCGCTCTGTGCCCAAACTTGTCCCAGCAGACACCCACCCCTTCTCCCCTCCGGCACAGGGCACCCCGGAGGGGTCATTCTGACTTGCGAAGTGAAAATTGGTAGTTTGGTGATGGCTCATGCCGCTGGGGAGCCACTGAATCCAGCCGGCAGGTCCCGACGTTATTGCAAATAGCAACTTTTCTGCTGTAAATGAAGCTACTGATGAAATGCTGATTTCCGGGGGAGCGCCTCCAGCTGTGCGGGGATTGTTGGCAATTTCCTCTTCGTTTATTTTTCGTGCCTTTGTGGAGGTCATGGTTGATGCCTGGGAGCCTCCTAGAACTCACCCCTAGGGACCCAGGTGACAGAGATCCCAGCGTTTCCTGTTCCTTCTCTGAGAGGTGCACCTGTTACGATGATAGGATCCGAAACGGGTTGAATTACAAGGAACCCCCCCCCCCCCCGGCCATCACTTCCCGCCCTCCTCTTTCATTTCACAGATGATGACACCAGAGACCCAGATAACTTAGGGCCTGGTGCTTAGTGACAAACGTAGGAAGGAACCTAACTTAGGAAGCAGAAAGCAGGTGGAAAGGAAGGATTCATATGTATTGAACTCCTACTATGAGCCAGGCTTAAAATTCACACTCTCCTTTAGTTTTCAAATGGGACCTTTATTTTCTTATATTTATTTCTTTATTTGTTTGTTTGTTTGTTTGTTTTTTTAGCTAGTTAGTGGATTTCACACCCAGCGTAGAGCCCAACACAGAGCCCAACGCAGGGCTTGAACTCACAACCCTGAGATCAAGACCTGAGCTGAGATTAAGAGTCCGTCACTCAACCAACTGAGCCACCCAGGCGCCCCTTTCATGGGGACTTTTAAAAAAGAAAGCACCGGGACTCTCCGTGGTCCAAGGGTTTGGCCAGTGTCACTCAGGGCAGAGTCGGGGAGCCCTTGGGGATAAGCTGCCTGGCCCCGTTGGTTCTGTATTTGGCAATGTGGTGAAATCCCGAGAGCGCCCTCCAGCAGCCCTGCCATCACTTTGACTCGGAAGAGAAAGACCTTCTCTTAGGTATGGCACGAACTCCATTTCCCAGTCCTGCCGAGCAAGGGCCTCTGTTCTCTTGCCCTGAGTTCTCCTCCCCACACACGACTCACTATGGTGTGTAATCTGTGGGCATGGTGTAGACCGTTGGGCAATACTTCTCGAGAGTGTTTGTAACCATGCCCACTGGCTCGGTGGTATGATCCAACTCAGGTTCACGATGATAAATGGTTTTTGTTGCTCCCCTGCAAAGTTGTGTTGCTAAAGGAAGAGAGATCCCTCCTCCCGCCCCCAACGGCCGGTTTACCAAATAGAAGGTTAATCTGGAGCCATAGCTGTGGGTTGGGTCTACCCCAGAGCTCTTTTCAAAGGAAGGAGGATGGCGATCGATGTCTGTGTTTGGATTTCTTCCTCTAGCTTTCCAGCCAATGGGATTTGGGGGTCAAAAAAATATTTCCTGTTTTTAGACCGACTGCTTGATTCTTTGTGTTTATGGTTAGGTATTAATTTTGCTTATCTTATTATTACTCTTCAGCTGTCTATGAGTCTTGTCAGAAACAACCTGATATTTGTTTCTTTAAAAAAATTTTTTTTTTGATGTTTACGTATTTTTGATAGAAACAGAGTGTGAGCGGGGGAGGGGCAGAGAGAGGGGGAGACACGGAATCCGAAGGAGGCTCCAGGCTCTGAGCCATCAGCACAGAGCCCGATGCGGGGCTCGAACCCACAAACTGTGCCATTGTGGCCTGAGCCGAAGTCGGACTCTTAACTGACTGAACCACCCAGGCACCCCAACCCTGGTATTTGTTTCCGTCATTATTTTCATAACGTCTGTCTCCTCCATCAAAACGCAAGCTTGGGATGGTGTCACATTGTTTCACCATTATACTCCAAGCCTCTACATACAGTTCCTGGTAGGTTGTAGATGCCCAGTAGATGAATGAGTGAATGAATGAATGAATGAATGAATGAACAAACTAATAATTTATTTTTTTTCTGCCCAAGTTGGAAGATGAAAAAAGCTTAAATTTTGTGTTTAGAATGCTGAGTCACACACTTAGAATAAAGTACTCTTATTTAGCTATTTGGCCTTAAATTTCCACACTTGTATTTTTTAGTTAAATGCTAGGCATCATGGTTTCATGGAAAGGGCACTGGGCATGAGGGTCCTAGACTCAGCACTGCCCTTTTGGGATGACCTATAACAACCTGCTTTGCCCTTTAGGCTGTTTCCCCATTTGTAGGTCAAAGATATTTCAATTTTTTTAAGTTTTTATTTATTTTGAGAGAGAGAGAGAGAGAGAAAACAAGCCGGGGGGGGGGGGGCGGGGAAGGGAGGGAGAGAGAGAATCCCAAGCAAGCTTTTTACCATTGGCACAGAGCCCGGCTTGGGGCTAGAACTCACGAACCGTGAGATCATGACCTGAGCCAAAATCAAGCGTCGGCCGCTTAACCGACTGAGCCACACAGGCGCCCCGAGATCAAAGGTATTGGCGTCGGTCAATTCCTTATTCCTTTCAAGTCGAATACTCTGAATTTTGTGAGAAACTATGAGCCTTATCAGATCAAGAGAACATCGTTGTGCTGTGACTTCCTCAGACAGAACGGTAAATACACTTTGCTTCTTGGCCAGATTCGTGCTGGCAGATTGGCGTGGAAAGGAAGACAGACTTGGGGCCTTGCATCTGGGCGAGTTTCCCCGCTATTGAGTTTTGGCTTTGGATGCGTTCCTTCCCTTAATCCTTATCCACCGCCTTGGACGGCAGGGAACACTCCAGCCCCACGTGGTGTTTGCCATGCACAGCTGGTCCTGGCTTAGCCACTCCTCAGACACTTCTAGGTTCTTCTAGGGCAGCTGCTGGTGTTGACACATTGTAACTCGCCTGTAACTGGCCTGAGAAACACTGTTTCTCAAAGTGTCTTCCAGGAAATGCTGGTCCAATAATGTTGCCTAATAACGGCCCAGTGCCCTCAGCGCATTGTTGTGTCTGAATACGACACAATAAACAAACCTCTTAAACTTTGTTAAATAACAAAAATGCAACTGCGTACGTTTTATTTTTAATTTATTTTTTTAATGTTTACTTTTGAAAGAGGGAGAGGGACAGAGCACATGCGGAGGAGGGAGACACAGAATCTGAAGCAGGCTCCGGGCTGTCAGCACAGAGCCTGACGCGGGGCTCGAACCCACGAACCGTGAGAACATGACCTGAACCGAAGTTGGATGCTCAACGGACTGAGCCACCCAGGGGTCCCATCCTGCCTCACGTTTATGGGAGATTCTGGGATCTCGAAGGAAGGGGAACGGCTAATGCTAGCCCAGAGCTGAATTTGCAAAGGTCACATTTGGGTCAAATGCACCCCCGTTCCACTCTCTGGACACTTCTCATCACCCAGGGCTCAAGGCCCAGAGCCCTCCTCCATGTCCTTTGTCAGCTTCAAACAACCCACTCTGCTCCCCACTGGCTCATTGTATCCAAGAGAGGGTGGGATGGGGAACTGCACCTGTTCGCTCATTCTGGAGCCACAGATCTGAGCAGGGATTGGGTCATCCTCCCAGTGGACAGAATGCAGCACCAAGGCACTGAGGGGTCTTCAAGTACGCATCTGTGAGAGCGTGAACCTGAGGGAGGTATATCAAGCCAAAGATGAGGAAGAACCTGTATCTGAAAAGTCTATGTTTGAGAAGAAAGCACAGAGTATTAGGAAGTGACCTGGCATTTTCGAGAGAGAACAAGGAGTAGTGTTTCTCTGACACATAATAAAAATATCTTTAAAGAGAGATTGAGGGGTTCCAGAAGATGGCGGCGTAGGAGGACGCGGGGCTCACAGCGCGTCCTGCCGATCACTTAGATTCCACCTACACCTGCCTAAAGAACCCAGAAAACCGCCAGAGGATTAGCAGAAGGGAGTCTCCGGAGTCAAGCGCAGACCAGAGGCCCACGGAAGAGGGTAGGAAGGGCGGCGAGGCGGTGCGCGCTCCACGGGCTGGCGGGAGGGAGCCGGGGCGGAGGGGCGGCTCGCCGGCCAAGCAGAGCCCCCGAGTCTGGCTGGCAAAAGCGGAGGGGCCGGACGGACTGTGTTCCGACAGCAAGCGCGACTTAGCGTCTGGGAAGTCAGAAGTTAACAGCTCTGCTCGGAAAGCGGGAAGGCTGGAGGACAAAGGGAGGGAGAGCTGCTGAGCCCCTGGACGGCAGAGCTCAGCTTGGCGGGGAACAAAGGCGCCAGCGCCATCTCCCCCGCCCATCCCCCAGCCAAAATCCCAAAGGGAACCAGTTCCTGCCAGGGAACCTGCTCGCTCCGCGCAAACACCCAACTCTGTGCTTCTGCGGAGCCAAACCTCCGGCAGCGGATCTGACTCCCTCCCGCTGCCACAGGGCTCCTCCTGAAGTGGATCACCTAAGGAGAAGCGAGCTAAGCCTGCCCCTCCAGCCCCCGTGCACCTTGCCTACCCACCCCAGCTAATACGCCAGATCCCCAGCAACACAAGCCTGGCAGTGTGCAAGTAGCCCAGACGGGACACGCCACCCCACAGTGAATCCCGCCCCTAGGAGAGGGGAAGAGAAGGCACACACCAGTCTGACTGTGGCCCCAGCGGTGGGCTGGGGGCAGACATCGGGTCGGACTGCGGCCCCGCCCACTAACTCCAGTTATACACCACAGCACAGGGGAAGTGCACTGCAGGTCCTCACCACGCCAGGGACTCTCCAAAATGACCAAACGGAAGAATTCCCCTCAGAAGAATCTCCAGGAAATAACAACAGCTAATGAACTGATCAAAAAGGATTTAAATAATATAACAGAAAGTGAATTTAGAATAATAGTCATAAAATTAATCGCTGGGCTTGAAAACAGTATACAGGACAGCAGAGAATCTCTTGCCATAAAGATCGAGGGACTAAGGAACAGTCACGAGGAGTTGAAAAATGCTTTAAACGAAATGCAAAACAAAATGGAAACCACGATGGCTCGGCTTGAAGAGGCAGAGGAGAGAATAGGTGAACTAGAAGATAAAGTTATGGAGAAAGAGGAAGCTGAAAGAAAGAGAGATAAAAAAATCCAGGAGTATGAGGGGAAAATTAGAGAACTAAGTGATACACTAAAAAAAAATAATATACGCATAATTGGTATCCCAGAGGAGGAAGAGAGAGGGAAAGGTGCTGAAGGGGTACTTGAACAAATTATAGCTGAGAACTTCCCTGAACTGGGGAAGGAAAAAGGCATTGAAATCCAAGAGGCACAGAGAACTCCCTTCAGACGTAACTTGAATCGATCTTCTGCACGACATATCATAGTGAAACTGGCAAAATACAAGGATAAAGAGAAAATTCTGAAAGCAGCAAGGGATAAACGTGCCCTCACATATAAAGGGAGACCTATAAGACTCGTGACTGATCTCTCCTTTGAAACTTGGCAGGCCAGAAAGGCTTGGCACGATATCTACAGTGTGCTAAACAGAAAAAATATGCAGCCGAGAATCCTTTATCCAGCAAGTCTGTCAAGTCTGTCATTTAGAATAGAAGGAGAGATAAAGGTCTTCCCAAACAAACAAAAACTGAAGGAATTTGTCACCACGAAACCAGCCCTACAAGAGATCCTAAGGGGGATCCTGTGAGACAAAGTACCAGAGACATCACTACAAGCATAAAACATACAGACATCACAATGACTCTAAACCCGTATCTTTCTATAATAACACTGAATGTAAATGGATTAAATGCGCCAACTAAAAGACATAGGGTATCAGAATGGATAAAAAAACAAGACCCATCTATTTGCTGTCTACAAGAGACTCATTTTAGATCTGAGGACACCTTTAGATTGAGAGGGAGGGGATGGAGAACTATTTATCATGCTCCTGGAAGCCAAAAGAAAGCTGGAGTAGCCATACTTCTATCAGACAAACTAGACTTTAAATTAAAGGCTGTAACAAGAGATGAAGAAGGGCATTATATAATAATCACAGGGTCTATCCACCAGGAAGAGCTAACTATTATAAATGTCTATGCGCCAAATACCCGAGCCCCCAGATATATAAAACAATTACTCATAAACATAAGCAACCTTATTGATAAGAATGTGGTCATTGCAGGGGACTTTAACACCCCACTTACAGAAATGGATAGATCATCTAGACACACAGTCAATAAAGAAACAAGGGCCCTGAATGATACATTGGATCAGATGGACTTGACAGATATATTTAGAACTCTGCATCCCAAAACAACAGAATATACTTTCTTCTCGAGTGCACATGGAACATTCTCCAAGATAGATCATATACTGGGTCACAAAACAGCCCTTCATAAGTTTACAAGAATTGAAATTATACCATGCATACTTTCAGACCACAATGCTATGAAGCTTGAAATCAACCACAGGAAAAAGTCTGGAAAACCTCCAAAAGCATGGAGGTTAAAGAACACCCTACTAACGAATGAGTGGGTCAACCAGGCAATTAGAGAAGAAATTAAAATATATATGGAAACAAACGAAAATGAAAATACAACAATCCAAACGCTTTGGGATGCAGCGAAGGCAGTCCTGAGAGGAAAATACATTGCAATCCAGGCCTATCTCAAGAAACAAGAAAAATCCCAAATACAAAACCTAACAGCACACCTAAAGGAAATAGAAGCAGAACAGCAAAGGCAGCCTAAACCCAGCAGAAGAAGAGAAATAATAAAGATCAGAGCAGAAATAAACAATATAGAATCTAAAAAAACTGTAGAGCAGATCAACGAAACCAAGAGTTGGTTTTTTGAAAAAATAAACAAAATTGACAAACCTCTAGCCAGGCTTCTCAAAAAGAAAAGGGAGATGACCCAAATAGATAAAATCATGAATGAAAATGGAATGATTACAACCAATCCCTCAGAGATACAAACAATTATCAGGGAATACTATGAAAAATTATATGCCAGCAAATTGGACAACCTGGAAGAAATGGACAAATTTCTAAACACCCACACTCTTCCAAAACTCAATCAGGAGGAAATAGAAAGCTTGAACAGACCCATAACCAGCGAAGAAATTGAATCGGTTATCAAAAATCTCCCAACAAATAAGAGTCCAGGACCAGATGGCTTCCCAGGGGAGTTCTACCAGACGTTTAAAGCAGAGATAATACCTATCCTTCTCAAGCTATTCCAAGAAATAGAAAGGGAAGGAAAACTTCCAGACTCATTCTATGAAGCCAGTATTACTTTGATTCCTAAACCAGACAGAGACCCAGTAAAAAAAGAGAACTACAGGCCAATATCCCTGATGAATATGGATGCAAAAATTCTTAATAAGATACTAGCAAATCGAATTCAACAGCATATAAAAAGAATTATTCACCATGATCAAGTGGGATTCATTCCTGGGATGCAGGGCTGGTTCAACATTCGCAAATCGATCAACGTGATACATCACATTAACAAAAAAAAAGAGAAGAACCATATGATCCTGTCAATCGATGCAGAAAAGGCCTTTGACAAAATCCAGCACCCTTTCTTAATAAAAACCCTTGAGAAAGTCGGGATAGAAGGAACATACTTAAAGATCATAAAAGCCATTTATGAAAAGCCCACAGCTAACATCATCCTCAACGGGGAAAAACTGAGAGCTTTTTCCCTGAGATCAGGAACACGACAGGGATGCCCACTGTCACCGCTGTTGTTTAATATAGTGCTGGAAGTTCTAGCATCAGCAATCAGACAACAAAAGGAAATCAAAGGCATCAAAATTGGCAAAGATGAAGTCAAGCTTTCGCTTTTTGCAGATGACATGATATTATACATGGAAAATCCGATAGACTCCACCAAAAGTCTGCTAGAACTGATACATGAATTCAGCAAAGTTGCAGGATACAAAATCAATGTGCAGAAATCAGTTGCATTCTTATACACTAACAATGAAGCAACAGAAAGACAAATGAAGAAACTGATCCCATTCACAATTGCACCAAGAAGCATAAAATACCTAGGAATAAATCTAACCAAAGATGTAAAAGATCTGTATGCTGAAAACTATAGAAAGCTTATGCAGGTAATTGAAGAAGATATAAAGAAATGGAAAGACATTCCCTGCTCATGGATTGGAAGAATAAATATTGTCAAAATGTCAATACTACCCAAAGCTATCTACACATTCAATGCAATCCCAATCAAAATTGCACCAGCATTCTTCTCGAAACTAGAACAAGCAATCCTAAAATTCATATGGAACCACAAAAGGCCCCGAATAGCCAAAGTAATTTTGAAGAAGAAGACCAAAGCAGGAGGCACCACAATCCCAGACTTTAGCCTCTACTACAAAGCTGTCATCATCAAGACAGCATGGTATTGGCATAAAAACAGACACATAGACCAATGGAATAGAATAGAAACCCCAGAACTAGACCCACAAACGTATGGCCAACTCATCTTTGACAAAGCAGGAAAGAACATCCAATGGAAAAAAGACAGTCTCTTTAACAAATGGTGCTGGGAGAACTGGACAGCAACATGCAGAAGGTTGAAACTAGACCACTTTCTCACACCATTCACAAAAATAAACTCAAAATGGATAAAGGACCTGAATGTGAGACAGGAAACCATCAAAACCTTAGAGGAGAAAGCAGGAAAAGACCTCTCTGACCTCAGCCGTAGCAATCTCTTACTCGGCACATCCCCAAAGGCAAGGGAATTAAAAGCAAAAGTGAATTACTGGGACCTTATGAAGATAAAAAGCTTCTGCACAGCAAAGGAAACAACCAACAAAACTAAAAGGCAACCAACGGAATGGGAAAAGATATTTGCAAATGACACATCGGACAAAGGGCTAGTATCCAAAATCTATAAAGAGCTCATCAAACTCCACACCCGAAAAACAAATAACCCAGTGAAGAAATGGGCAGAAAACATGAATAGACACTTCTCTAAAGAAGACATCCGGATGGCCAACAGGCACATGAAAAGATGTTCAACGTCGCTCCTTATCAGGGAAATACAAATCAAAACCACACTCAGATACCACCTCACGCCAGTCAGAGTGGCCAAAATGAACAAATCAGGAGACTATAGATGCTGGAGAGGATGTGGAGAAACAGGAACCCTCTTGCACTGTTGGTGGGAATGCAAATTGGTGCAGCCGCTCTGGAAAGCAGTGTGGAGGTTCCTCAGAAAATTAAAAATAGACCTACCCTATGACCCAGCAATAGCACTGCTAGGAATTTATCCAAGGGATACAGGAGTACTGATGCATAGGGGCACCTGTACCCCAATGTTTATAGCGGCACTCTCAACAATAGCCAAATTATGGAAAGAGCCTAAATGTCCATCAACTGATGAATGGATAAAGAAATTGTGGTTTATATACACAATGGAATACTACGTGGCAATGAGAAAGAATGAAATATGGCCTTTTGTAGCAACATGGATGGAACTGGAGAGTGTGATGCTAAGTGAAATAAGCCATACAGAGAAAGACAGATACCATATGGTTTCACTCTTATGTGGATCCTGAGAAACATAACAGAAACCCATGGGGAGGGGAAGGAAAAAAAAAAAAAAAAAAAAAGAGGTTAGAGTGGGAGAGAGCCAAAGCATAAGAGACTGTTAAAAACTGAGAACAAACTGAGGGTTGATGGGGGGTGGGAGGGAGGGGAGGGTGGGTGATGGGTATTGAGGAGGGCACCTTTTGGGATGAGCACTGGGTGTTGTATGGAAACCAATTTGACAGTAAATTTCATATATTAAAAAAAAAATAAATAAATAAAATAAAGAGAGATTGAGCTGGGTGCCTGGGTGGCTCAGTCAGTTGAGTGTCCAGCTTTGGCTCAGGTCATGATCTCACAGTCCGTGGGCTCAAGCCCCGCATCGGGCTCTGTGCTGACAGCTCAGAGCCTGGAGCCTGCTTCGGATTCTGTGTCTCCCTCTCTCTCTGCCCCTCCCCTGCTCGTGCTCTGTCTTTCTCTCAAAAATAAATGCGCATTGAAAAAAAATTTAAAGAGAGAATGAACTAAATAAAGAGACGGCAGGGTAAGATAAAAACGAGACGAAAGACTGTGGCAATAAAGCTAATATTTCCACAGCAGTTGGGGGGGGAAAAATAGCACTGATCCTGCAGGAAAAAAAAAATCATATAAGTGACACAGAAAACACATTGGAAAAGTTCCCCAAAGATATAGAGGACAATGGGGAAACATTCCAATTAGCAAAAAAGAATAGATGAGAGCAGAGAATGTAAAATCAGCAGACAGATATTGTTCTCGATGTGCAGAATGATACACTTTAATTAAAATGGATCATCAAGGATATAGTAGAAGAAAATGTTCCTGAGACGAGAGAATTGTACACACATAGCAAAAGGCTCGCTGCACAGGAAAAATGTATATGCCTTATTTTTAAAAACGTAGAGAAAGGGTGCCTGGGTGGCTCAGTCAGTTAAGCCTCCAATTCTTGGTTTCGGCTCAGGTCATGATCTCATGGTTTGTGAGTTCGAGCCCCGAGTCTAGCTCTGCCCTGATGGTATGGAGCCTGCTTGGGGTTCTCTCTCTCTCTCTCTCTCTCTCTCTCTCTCTCTCTCTTTCTCAAAATAGATAAATAGCAGTGCCTGGGTGGCTCATTCGGTTAAGCATCCGACTTTGGCTCAGGTCACAATCTCACGGTTTGTGAGTTCAAGCCCCACATCAGGCTCTGTGCTGTGTCTCCCTCTCTCTCTCTCTGCCCCTCCCCAGCTCACATGCTTGCACACGCTCTCTCTCTCAAAAATATATAAACATTAAAAACTTAAAGAGTAAATAAATGAAACCTTTAAGAAATTAAAAATAAATGAAAAATAAAAACAGGGAGAGAAAGTAATAGTCGATAATAACGTGTAGTCCAACTTTGTGCCTGTAACCGTGGTTGACATGTCGGTATACCCTTGTGGCCTGTGCTCTTATCTTCGCTTATACGGCTATATTAGTGTTTTGAAAACTCTTCTGGAAAATTCTGTGCAAGGGACGAAAGCAAAGGCATCTATTTCTGCCCAGGCCGTTATAAAGGGACCCATGTATTCTTAGGAAGCAGCATGGCAGGATTGGTGACAGTGGGATAATTCTAATGAATTAGAATTCATTAATTAATATCTAATGAATCAGGGGTTCCTGGAAAGATGAGGGGCCTCAGCACTGGGGCCATTCACCAGCTGCACCCCACCCGCCCCTGACATTTAGGTATTTCCTTCCAAAGGTAAACTCTGAAATTTTAGATTTTGTTCCGGAGAAAAACACTCACCCACGACCATTGGTCAGTTTTGTTTATGAAGGAGAAGAAAGCACCACGGGGTGGGTTACTTGACCGGTTGGTTTGCGAGAGTGAATTATTGGCAGGCGGCTGTTGGAATGTCAGGGCACAAACTGGGCATTTCCGTGGGCATCTTTAGGAGCAGCACTGATCGCCTTATGTGCTGAATGGTCCAGAAATCTGCTCGTCTTAAGCCGCGAGGCAGGACAGAATGAACTCCGAAGACCCCTTTTTTATTCTGTTAGCATGTGTCTCCATGATCCCTTTGGAATCCCTCCTAACCATTCATCTTAGTGTTATATCCCCGTAATTAATATCGCTGTGTGGAAATAACAAGCACGTAGGAAACCAGAGGAGGGAGAACTCAGGTACTAATGAGCGCATCAATTACAATAATGATAAACTCACTGTCATTCCAACCAATGATCGACACATCACTCAGCTGTTGATTGCAAATGAGCAGAAGGGAGGAAAAACCTCTCATCCTGCCATCCATTTAAACGCCATTAACTTTGGGGTGTTTATCCTTTGAAGCTTTAAGCTGTCCATATTTTAGACATGGTTTTTATCATATGCTGTAGTTTAAATTGTATATACTTTTTATTTTAAATTCCGCCTGTTTTTTTCTGATTTGAAAAGGGGTAGATACTCATTGCAGACAATTTTGGACAGTACACGATGAAGAAAAAAATTTTAAACTTCCAGATTCCCATCACTTAGACATAATGTTTTTAGCATTTGGGGGTCTATTCCTGGAGTATTAGAAATTCTTCATTGCCTTTCCTGATTGTACCAGTTTATACACACTGTAAAAATCTAAAACCTGTATCTAAAAACTATACATATATGTATATATAATAGCATCTGTACATTCTCCCATATCCTTGTTGCATTTAGCAACATGATATGGCAACAGTGTTATTTATTTTTAAATGTTTCCAATTGCTTTGTGTTTATGTTTCTTTCCATTTTTCTATTATATACAAACCTGTGTCTTTTCACACTTTGCTGAGTATTTTTATAGGAACTATAGGGCTAAAAGCTCATGTGTTTTAAAATTCTTCTTTAATCTTTATTTATTTTTGAGAGAGAGAGAGAGAGTGTGTGTGTGCAAGGGGAGAGGGAGGAACAGAGAGAGAAGGAGACACCGAATCTGAAGCAGGCTCCAGGCTGTTAGCACAGAGCGCAACGCGGGGCTCGAACTCACAAACAGCGAGATCATGACCTGAGCCAAAGTTAGACGCTTAGCTGACTGAACCACCCAGGTGCCCCCTCATCTGTTTTAAATGTTGAAAAATGTATATTTTAAATCTTAACATCTGTTTTCTTCAAGAGGAATACTCCAGTCCCATTCTTACCAACAATGTACAAAATTGCCTGTTTGGACAATATTGGATAGTTTCTTTTCCTTTTTTTTTTTTTTTAAGCTTATTTATTTATTTTGAGAGAGACAGAGAGAGGCAGAGAGAGGGAGAGAGAATCCCAAGCAGGCTCCACTCTGACTATGCAGAGCCAGAGGCGGGGCTTGAACCCACGACCCCTGAGATCATGACCTGAGCAAAATCCAGAGTCGGATGCTTAAGTGACTGAGCCAGGTGCCCCAACATTGGATGTTTTCAGTATCTTTAATATTTGAAAATCCAATAACCAAAGAATGTCAGTGTTTAGTTTGCATTTATTTCATGACTGGTGAGGCTGTGTATCCTTTCATGTTTATGGCCGTTTCCACTTATTCTGTCAGTTGTGAGTCTTTATCCTCTGCCACTGTCTTGCGGTCTGTTTTCTTGTTTTCTTACTTACAGTGCAGGAGCACTCTATCTATTAGAGATACCAGCCTCAAGAGAAGTTTTAAGTAAACAGAGATTTTCCACTCGGCACACTTCCACTGGGCAATAAAAATACTAGCATATCGGGGTGCCTGGGTGGCCCAGTCGGTTAAGTGTCCAACTTCAGCTCAGGTCATGATCTCGTGGTTCATGAGTTCAAGCCCTGCATCGGGCTCTGTGCTGATGGCTCAGAGCCTGGAGCCTGCTTTGGAATCTGTGACTCCCCCCACCACATCCCCTCCCCAGCTCATGCTCTGTCTCTGTCTCTCAAAAAATAAATAAACGTTAAAAATTTTTTTAAAAAAAACCCCACCATATTGCTTTATGGAGAATTTGGGGGTTTTAGTTTAGTTTTTTTTTTTTTTTTGGTTTTATTTTTTATTTTTTTATTTTTTTGGAGTCCTACCTTCAAGATCGTCCAGCTGGATGAAGAACTAAATTTACATGAAACGGGCTAACAGGAGGAAAGCCAAATCTTCATTATGTGTGTGCACACAGAGTCCCAGTCTTGAAAAGGAATGACCAAGGCTGGCAGCGTTTTATACGTTTTGGACAAAGAGACATTGCATTTGTGAGGAAGTTGACAAGATAAAGAAAACAGGTGCTTTGGGACTTTAATTAGTAAGGAATTCTAAGCGGAATTGGGGCTGAGGCAGTAAAGGAGAAGGAAAGTAACAAGGTTTGTTTCTACAGCTTTCCAGGCTTTAAAGGTCCTACCACTTGGGGCGCCTGGGTGGCTCAGTTGTTCAGCATCCGACTTTGGCTCAGGTCATGATCTCACGGTTCATGAGTTTGAGACCCACTTCGGGCTCTGTGTCTTGCCCTCTCTCTGCCCCTCCCCTGCTGGCACTCTGTCTTTCAAAAATAAATAAACATTAAAGTTCCCGCCTCTCTTTACCTCCTGTAGGGTGCTTTCCACATGGGAGATTTATTGCCTGCTTTCAGAGGACAGAGGAGGGTTCAAGTGTCCCAGCACTGGCTGTTTCTCAAGTAACATTTTAGGGACGCCTGGATGGCACAGTCGGTTAAGCATCCGACTTCGGCTCAGGTCGTGATCACACGGTTTGTGAGTTCGAGCCCCACTTTGGGGCTCTCTGTTGTCAGCACAGAGCCTGCTTTGGATCCTGTGTCCCCTTCTCTCTGCACCTTCCCTGCTCTCTCTCTCTCCCCAAAATAAAAACATTTAAAAAAAGAAAGTAACTTAAATAATGAATATGCCAAAGTGGCACATCTGGGGACAGCCTGCCCTTGGCCCTACATCTGCTTTTGACTTTTATAGAAATAAAATTGCATATTGTATCTTCTTTTTTTATTTCCGTCTGGTTTTCATTCAGCATTAAGTTTGCAAGATACATCTACATTGTTACGACTGTTTATTGTCTCCGCTGCGTGATACTCCACTGCTTACCCATTTGGTGGCTTCTGGGCATCTGGTGCATTTCCTGATACTGGCTCTTATGAATGGAGCTGCTCTGAACATTCTACTATGTGTCTTTTCATGAACGTGTGTATGCATTGTAGCAGGATTCTCACACAGAGAGTCGTGACACTGAAGCTTTTCTTCCCAAGAGGCAGCTTTATCCATGCCGGCACCGCTCAGTTGGGTTTGTACCCAAAGAACTGAGCCCCGAACACCACATGGTGTCGTTTTTTTTACACATGTTCTACTTCTCTCTCTCCCATATATGGTAACACACAAACATGCAGTCTGATTAAGTGGTCTCATGTTACAAGGTCGTGAAGGATGTTGTTAGTACATGGATAGCCAGGTTGCCTTGAGGGTATTTTTTTTTTTTTATTCCTTAGGGAGGGGACCCTACCACATGCAAAGGCGTAGAATTACTCAGTCATAGGATATGCAGATGGAGATAATGCCAAAGAATTTCCAACGTGGTTGAACTGTTTCACATGCCTACTAACAGTGTGTGAAAATTCCATTATCTGCCCACCCTCACTGAGACTTGGCATTTTCTGTCTTTTTTTTTTTTTCATGTTAGCAATTCTGTAGGATGTGTGGTAGTGTCTCAGAGTGGCTTCCATTTGCATTTCCCTCATAATGAAATCAAGAAACCTAAAAAGATGTGGGTTTTTTTTGTTTGTTTTGGGGGGTTTTGTTTTTGTTTTTGGATATTCTTTTACTGAACTGATAGCTTAAATCTTTTGCCCTAGACACTGTATTTTAGGCAAAAGTGTCTACCTAGTTCTCTGCCCTTCGGAAAGACTTTTATTTGGTTCCCTAAACCACAAGTAAGTCAAGCGGGAGGAGGCGAACGTAACAGTGTTACAGATGAGGAAGGTGACATACAGCAAATGTGGATGACTTGTCCAGGGCTTTTGTTGTGGTTAAGAACCCATCTTCTAGTCTTGATTCGACTGATTCTTATATTCCACCATATTGCTTGTCCTGGGCACCAACCAATCACGGTGCATCACCATGATTAGGGCACACCGACTGCAGTTGCCAGGGTCTGGAGTGGATCTAGGAGATTGAATGATAGATAGGGCGTTAATCACGCCCCAAGGAAGGACTTTGCAAGTACCACTTACTGGTAGTCAGTGTTGTCTAAATTTATGGCCTTAGCGCGTGATAAAATGGACAGACACACTACCCCATGCGCTAAAAAATGGGGACTATTCAAATCCGGGCCTGCTGGTGGGGTTCAAATGCCAGCTACCCAGCAGAGCGGTGTCTGATCATGGGCTTGTCACCTGAATTCTGTGCTTTAGTTTTCTGTTTCTAAAACGGAGAGAATTCTCGTTCTTGATGTACAGCCATCCGCATGCTTCAGTGGGCTAACACCTGAAGGTCCCCGGGGACTTGGTTTTGAGTGGCTTCTCCTCTTACTTACTATTTAACCTTGAAAAAAAAAATCCTTAACCTCTTCAACTCCAGTCTTATCATTTGCCAATTGAGAATAATTCCTACTCTCTGATTAAATTAGATGATGCGTGTACAGCAGGCCACACAGCGTCTGACTCACAGGAGGTATTTAGTAGACGCAGTGATGTTACCCTAACACCACACTGCACGGGTGGCTGTCTTTTCTGCTGACTGTTGCATGTTCTTCCAACCCTGATCTCACTTTCCAAAGGCTCATCTCTGGATTCGCGCACAGCCAAGGGCACTTAAACACCACGCCCACCTGACAGATAGTAGGTGCTCTATTAAAGGCATTCGAGTCGATCAGTTGATTAATTGATTAGGAGGCCTTTGAGTTGTGGTTGAACAATTCCCCCGTGAGCCCCATCAGCACGTGTGTTTCTTAGTCTACTCCAGAGAAATCTTTAACAGCACACAGCATGATAGTCTGTCTAGTTAAACTCCTGTTCTGGTTTGGGTTGGGTTGGTTTCCTTCCGTTTGGAACAAGGGGGGTTTGAGATGGTGGCAGAACTTAGATCAATGGAATGAAAATAGGAGATCTGGTCTACTTTGGGTTGGTGCCCTTCTTGATTTCCCAGTAGACCCCATGGTACCTCTAACATACCCACTGTCCTCCGTTGCCAAACGTGAGGGATGGTACCCATGCCTTCTGTTCATGTGTCCATAGAGGAGCGAATTCCTACTCCATTGCACAGGGATGGAAAACATGGGAGGAACACAGAGCAGCTCTCCATTCTTTAAGCTTACGAGGCTGTGCCCTGTGGGGGAGGCCTGAAGTTGACAATCTGTGCCCGTAACTGGCAGTATTTGTACCTAATTAGGAGGGGAAATGTTAGGAAGACCATTACAGACACACACAGAAGCATTTCCTTCCATCCCAGATGACTGGAACGGAGGTACCCTGTACCTTACGGAAGGGTTGTCAAAGCAGAAACGGAACAACGGAACCAAATTTTTGACTTTTGGATTTCTTTCTTTTTTTTTTTAATCTTTATTTTTGATAGAGAGAGAGAGAGAGAGAGAGAGAGAGAGAGCATGAGCAGGGGAGGAGCAGAGAGAGGGAGACAGAGAATCCCAAGCAGGCTCCACGCTCTCAGTGCACAGCCCACCTTGGGGCTCGATCTCACGAACCGTGAGATCATGACTTGAGCCGAAACCAAGAGTTGGATGCTTAACCGACTGGACCACCCAGGCGCCCCTTGTCTTTTGGATTTCTAAAGCCAGGATTCAGGATATAAGGCCAATAGATTTAGAAGAATATGCAGAGCTGAGTGGCCCAGTTGGTTAAGCATCTCACTCTTGGTTTTAGCTCAGAGCATGATCTCACGGTTCGTGAGTTCAAGCCCCGTGTCAGGCTCCACGCTGACAGAGCGGAGCCTGCTCGGGATTCTCTTTCTCTCTCTCAAAATAAAAATAAACTTAAAAAAAGAGAGAAGGATGGACACAACAGTTTTCCCTACTTCTAGACCAGATAGAGATACCAGGGACTCAGACCAAACAGATAGGAGCTGAGCCGCTAAGAAGGGGCTAGCCCTCCTGTGCCCAAGGGACTGCCATCTGTCCCCGGCACCAGGGTGGCATGTGAGAGCTGATTCACCACCTGAAGTTCTTCCCTTCCCATTCAAGTGAGAACTGAACATGCCGTATGCCAAGAAGCTGTGAGAATTTCCATCTCTTTGCCATCCAGTGAGTAATTCTCGCAGATAGCTGCCAGAACATTGCCTGTTGATTACGAGGGATGTCCAGCCGCATTTCGATACTCCAAACAGCCCTCTTGCACCTTGCCAAGTGGACTTTCCTACTCGAATGTCCTGGGACTCTTGGATGCTCTTCGAGATGGAGATGATGGTGGTTTAGACAAATAAAGGAACGATGATGGTTTAGAAGCAAGGTCCTAGGTTCTTAGTTAAAGTGGGGCTGAATTGGACCAATCTCAAGTCCACCCCCTACCCATCCCAGGAATACAATGCTCACCCCATCTTCTTTTCCTTCTTTGTAACCCCGCATCCCCTGACGCAGAGGAATTGTGTGTTTAGAAAACCCTGGATGGAATACATCTATGTTGAACTTCATAGAGTTTCTTTGAAACCTGATGATGCCCTACCTGGCCGAGAGACCACACCTCAGTACCGATCACGTTTCTGACACTTAAGTCCTAAATCAACTCTGCCCAAGGCTAGAAGCTACAGATGTCTTTGCATCTTTGGTTTTAAGCATGGAGGCCTCCATGTTAGGAAACACAACTACTTTTTTTAAACAAAGAAACCAAATTTTAGAAATCCTTCCCCAAACACGTAGGTGTGTTGACTGGTCGTGATGATACGTGTGTTCGGTTCCCGGGTTAGCACGTATGTGGAGGGGTTGAAACTCGTGGATATGCACAACAACTTTTTAAACCCCGGCCAGCCCAGTTGGAGCTGTGAGGGTCTACTTGCCAGAAAGCCAAGAGAACGGTCAACCTTTAGGTCTTGTGACTTCCTTTCCGAGGCCAGGAAAGGAGTGCTGTGAGCAGTTGGGAGACTCCCCTGGGTCTCAGAATCTCAAAGTGCAAGTCTGGGCTCTTCCCTTTGGGAGAGCAGCGAGTCTGGGCTGTGCCCACACAGCCCTGGTCAGAAGCGGCCCTCCCTGTGTTGGAACCATTGCCATCTTGGAAAGCCTACCAGACGAGGTGACATAGTCCGGTTGAACACCACAGCCCTTCGCTGGGGAGAGATCGGTGACCTGTGGCCAAGAGGGAGCTTCTGGCAGACAGCAGACCGCAGATAGAGCTTGAGTCATTGCAGGCTCGTTAACACCATCTGCTGGGGCCATCTTGACTTGGTCAGCTGTAGAGGACTCTTGAGCTAGTGACAGCACGGAGGCCTCTTAGGGAGTTATTTTCCTGCTGTTCAGTGATTACCGCTTTATGGGAAGGACCTCCACGAAGTGACACCCCTTATCTTCCTCCTCGTTTTATATTTATTTATATTTGAGAGAGAGAGAACGGGCGCGGGGCAGAGAGAGAGACAGAGACAGAATCCGCAGCAGGCTCCAGGCTCCTGAGCTGTCAGCACAGAGCCCGACGCGGGGCCCGAACTCATGAACTGTGAGATCATGACCTGAGCCGAAGTCGGGCACTTAACCGACTGAGCCACCCTGGTGCCCCAAGAGAGGCAATCATTTGTATGTCACAACTGGGGGTATATTGCAAGGATTCTCTGCCCCCCTCTGAAGCTTTCAATCCCCCCCCATTCCTTACCTTCCAGACACCATCCCTGCTCCTTCCTGTCCTTTGTTTCTAACGACTGTCACTACGTTGAGTAGGAGGCTAAAAATACGGACAGTGTTCCCAAGGATCACAGATAAATCTTACTATTCCCTTACGATTTCCCCACATCTCCTTTCTTTATGCACACTTCCTCTCTCCTGGGCTTTTGCTCATTTCTTCATTTGGAAAGTATTTTCTGAGCGTGTCCTCTCTGCTAGGCGCTGTGCAGGATGCTGGAGATGAGTCATGACCCGGGGCGGACGGGGGGCCCCTGCTCCATTTATTCCAGAGCAAGAAGAAGGAGACGTTAGGGGTAGACATGCTTGTTTCCTGTGTTCGTGGCGAGTCCTGGAGGTCAGGGACTGAGTCCCATTCATTTTAGAGCTGCCTAGCCAAGCGTGTGGCACAAATAAATACTCTTTGGACGACTGAGTGCATGAACAGACGCATGAGCACGGGAATGAGTGAATGAGTGATACCGGCTTGGGTCTTTCGGTCTAATTCGCTCATGGACGATCTGGATCCAGAGGGGACAATCTGATACCCCGGGGAAGATCTCCCTCGGGGGCCCGAAGAGTCCCGGAAAGCAACAGGGAGGAGCGTTGACGTGGACCCCTGTGGACTGTGACGGTCACACTTCTGTGGTCCGGTTCTGACCCTAGTTCTCATTAGGCGAGAGCTCGGGGAACACTCGACGAGAATGACGCCGTGACCATCAGCAGACTCCACTCATCCAGAAGCCGGAGCCCTGGCAACCCCAGTCTCTTTAACTTGGACAGAGCAAGACAGAACAAAAGCCCCCAAACGAAAACAAAAACCAGTCAACCAAACCCCTCAACCCTCATAGAACACAGAAGTGCAAGGAAAACAGCAGAAGCGTCAGGAAGTGATGGTAAAAACCCATGACCTCAGAGCAAGGTTGCCCTCACGTCACATCTCGTTTCTTGCCCTCCCTCCCTCCTTTCCTTCCTTCCTTCCTTCCTTCCTTCCTTCCTTCCCTCCCTCCCTCTGTCCTTCTGCCTTCCTCCTTCCCTCCCTCCCTTCCTTCCTCACTCCCTCCCTCCCTCCCTTCCTCCCTCCCCCCCTCCCTCCCTTCCTCACTCCCTCCCTCCCTTCCTTCTTTCCTTCCCTCTCTCCTCCTTCCTTCCTTCCTCCCTCCCTCCCTTCCTTCCTCACTCCCTCCCTCCCTTCCTTCCTTCCTTTTTTCCTTCCTTCCTTTTTTCCTTCCATCCTTTTTTCCTCCCTTCCTTTTTTCCTTCCTTTCTTCTTTCCCTCCCTTCCTCCCTCCCTCCTTTCCTCCCTTTCTTCCTTCCCTCCCTCCCTCCCTCTCTCCTCCTTCCTTCCTTCTTTCCTTCCTTCCTTCTTTCCCTCCTTTACTCCCTCCCTTCCTTCCTCCTTCCCTCCTTTCCTTCCTTCTTTCCTTCCTTCCTTCTTTCCCTCCTTTCCTCCCTCCCTCCCTTCCTCCCTCCCTTCCTTCCTTCCTTCCTTCCTCCCTCCCTCCCTTCCTTCCTCCCTTCCTTCCTTCCTCCCTTCCTTCCTTCCCTCCCTCCTTCCCTCCCTCCCTCCCTCCTCTCCTTCCTTCCTTCTTTCTCTCCCTCCTTTCCTCCCTCCCTCTCTCCCTCCCTTCCTTCCTTCCTTCTCTTCCTCCTCTCATCCCTCTTCCCCAAATGTTTACTGAGCATCTATTATATGTCAAACACAGAGCCACCACGGGGGGGGGGGGGGGGTGCTGAGGCAGTAAACAGGACAGATGAGTCCTGGTTCTCAGGGAACTTTCTCCTTGCTCCTGCTCACTGCCTTCCTGCCCTCCTCCTGCCCGACCTCCCTTGCCTGCTTCCCTCACCTCTTGCAATAAGAAAAGGCACCCGAGGCTGAACTAAAAGCTTAGGGTTCCCGGGCAGGTCTGGGGACCTCTCTGGCCCTCAGTCGCTCCATCTCTAAGAAGCAGCTATCGTTTAACGTTCTCTGGCTCTGGGCGGCACCGTTCAGAGTGGGAAGTCAGCTAAGCTCCCAGCCTCGAGGGCTGTGGTGCTGTCCTCAACCAGCGGAAGCCTCAGCCGCCAGCCTGGTGCAGCACCTCCGGGGAAAGAGTTTTAAAGATTCTGACGACAACAACAAAAACAGGCCTCTTTGATTTCTCTGATGAAGAGACTGACTTTACAGCCAGGGAGAGAGAACTGTGTGCAGTTTGATGGGGTTCAGAACATCAAAGGCACTCGAGTTGGTGTTTGGAAGGATCTCCCAGGTCAAATCTAATTTTATCGGTGCTAATGTTTCCGAGCTCTGGTCATCGCTCTCAGCATAACCACCAGTTCCTTGTTCCGGGGCTGTGAGCTCAGCAGCTCCTGCCGGGCCCCAGGCAGTGGGGCCAGCGGACGGCTGGGGCCCGGGGAACGGTGCTGGATTCAAACCTTGGAGGCTACGTGGCAGAATGGACACCGGACCCGGAGTCAGGACCTTGGCCTTCAAACCTGGGCCCGGAGATTCTCCTTCCCCGGGGGGCCTTCCCGGTCAGGCTGGGCAGCATGTGTGCTTGTTTCCGGAAGACTTTGCCATGGAAGGGAGATGGAGGGAAGCGTGGGCCTGAGGCGGACGGGCGGCTCTCTGGGCGCTAGGGAAGTTGGCAGAGAGAGGCACAGAATGGCACCATGCCTGCGCACATGCAGCCATTTCCCTGACTTAGAGACAAAGCGTCAGCCTGAAGGTTAGAGGTCGCGGAGAATCGCAGGGGGCTGCGGGTGATGGGCGGACAGCATCAGTGGGGAGAAAGGACCTGTGATGATGCCCAGGTATTATTCTGGAAGTTTCTGGGAGGATGTTTTGGGATGAGAAGAGCATTTAAATCAGTACGCTGAGTAAAGCAGATTGCTCTGCTTGGTGTGGGTGGGCCTCGTCCAATCAGTTGAAGGCCTGAATAGGACAAAATGTTCCACCTGCTTGCAAGTAAGGGAGAATTCTCTTCCCTGACACCTTTGAGTGGGGACCTCTGATCTTCCTGGTTCTGCAGGAGCTTGATAGCCTTCGGACTTGAACTGGCACACTGACTCAGCCGATTTTGGACTTGGCTTCCATAACTGCGTGAGTGATGATTATAATCGCCATAAAATATCTTAATACATAATTTCTTATTTTATATAGAACAGAATCAAAATCAACAGGATATATAGATATAATAAATCTTAAAAAAATTTTTTTAATGTTTATTTTTGAGAGAGAGAGACAGAGACAGAGCACTAGCCGGGGAGGGGCAGAAAGAGAGGGAGACACAGAATCCAAAGTAGGGTCCAGGCTCTGAGCTGTCAGCAAAGATCCCGACGTGGGGCTTGAACCCACAAACCACGAGATCATGGCCTGAGCTGAAGTTGGACACTTCACCAACTGAGCCGCCTAGGTGCCCCAATATAATAAATCTTTTCTTTTTAATGTTTATTTTTGAGAGAGAGAGAGAAACAGAGCATGAGCAGGGAAGGCGCAGGGAGAGGGGGAGACATAGAATCCAAAGCAAGATCCAGGCTCTGAGCTGTCAGCAAAGATCCCGACATGGGGCTTGAACCCACAAACCACGAGATCATGACCTGAGCTGAAGTTAGACGCTTCACCAACTGAGCCACCCAGGTGCCCCGATATAATAAATCTTTTTTCTTTAATGTTTATTTTTGAGAGAGAGAGAGAAACAGAGCATGAGCTGGGAAGGGGCAGAGAGAGGGGGAGACATCTCTTCCATTCAACAAGGGGAAGTTGGGCGGAGAAGTTCAAATAAAGAAGACATCAGAGTCCCAAGAAAACCCCTCATCCGATAATCTGTTTTCAGTCTGGCACGCTCTATCCCCCAAACTCGTGCCAGACGCAGAAGGGAATGGGTCTGCTTTTAGCCAAGCACAGCAGAGTAGCCTCTAAGTTTTGGAATATGTCATATCCCTTTGTTCCTGTCTTCTGACCCTACCTTGATAACGGGGACTTTTGTATTCCCCTCATCGGTATTATCCCTAGCCCATGCTCCCAGCTCAGAAAGGGACATGGCAGGCTCCTCCCCTACTCATGCGCATTCCACACTCCACCTGAGAAACTCTGACTCTCCTCTGGTCCCTGGCTCCTTGAGGTGGAGCACCCACA
This sequence comes from Panthera onca, assembly GCF_046562875.1. Lineage (NCBI taxonomy): Eukaryota > Metazoa > Chordata > Mammalia > Carnivora > Felidae > Panthera > Panthera onca. The sequence continues at coordinate 21,675,939 of NC_138352.1, read as the reverse complement.
AAGTATGTGGGGATGCCGGGGGTGGGGGTGGGCAGGCTCTGGGCCATGCCTCCGACCAGCTCTGGGCTATCGGCAGAAGGTGTGAGCAGAAGTAATCTGGTTTGCAGTGAGTAATATTTTGATATATTTTTTGCAACTTTTTAAATGTTAATTCATTATTTAAATTTTTTTTTTTTAAATGTTTAGCTATTTGTGAGAGAGACAGAGAGACAGAGCATGAGCAGAGGAAGGGTAGACAGAGAGGGAGACACAGAATCGGAAGCAGGCTCCAGGCTCCGAGCTGTCCGCTCAGAGCCCGACGCGGGGCTCGAACCCAGGAACCGCGAGATCATGACCTGAGCCGAAGTCGGACGCTTAACCGACTGAGCCACCCAGGCCCCCTAGTAATATTTTGATACTAATGTGTGTGGTTTTGTTTGATTTCTTTTGCCTTCTACCTTTCCCTTCATCACTGAAGAAGAGGCTTTTCATATACACTTCCCATCGGGTCCCAGTGGTACAGAGTCAGTTTCAAGGCTTTTAAACTTTTAATTAATTGGTGGTGGGGGGGTGGTAAATCCATAGGAAGTATAAGAATTTGAATGCCATAGATCTTTATTCTGAGAACAAGCTACCTTAAAAAAAAAAAAAAAAAAAAAAAAAAAAAAAAAAAAAACACCCAAAAACAGATGTTTTGAATTCTAGGAAGCTTGGTTAAAAGATCAAGAGGTGAGGCCTAGAGAGAAGGCAAAGTTTATCCGTAAACAATAGATTAAAAAGAGGAATTTGAAAAGGAGCTGAATCCTTCCCTGAAAAGAGCAGGGGCATTTAGGGGGTTGGGGGGAGAAGGCAGGAGGTTCAGTCATGCTTGATGTGGGGAGGTCTGCCTGGTTGAAAGAGCCGTGGGATGGAGTGAGGGCCACACAGCAGCTCCAGCAGCGGGTCCTGGATGGTCAAGGGCAGATGCCCCAGGCTTGGAAACAGCAGATACGGCTGCAGCCGCCCCTCCGCGGCCGCTGCTTATGCAGGGGGGTACGTCCCCCTATCTCCCCCGATTCCCAGGCCCTGAAGTCACTGTCTCAGGTCTGGAAAGACGAGGGAAGACGCTAAGAATAACAGAACATTTACCTAAATGAGATTAAATTTTAACAGCAGTGAGTGCATTACCTTGAATCAGTAAGATTACATGTTCTACCATTAGTGACATCAGCGTTTGAGACCTAAACTGAGTTGTTTCCTGGATAGTTTTGTCTTTTGGTCCAATCCCTGGTTTTTTTTGTTTGTTTGGTTTTTTAACTACTGTATTTATTCCTGTCTTGATGCCATTGATGGGAGCAGCCAAATTCTGCTGGACTGTTTAGATTAGTAAATCACAATTCTCAGATGCCAGGACCAACCTCAACAGGGAAGCTGGTCGGAGATATTGACTCGTTTGAGGAGGTCCTTCGGAAGCCAGAGTCATATGTTCACTATCTCCTCTTTTATTTATTTTTTTATTAAAACATTTTTTAATGTTTATTATTTATGTTTGAGAGGGAGAGACAGAGTGCAAGCAGGGGAGGGGCAGAGAGAGAGAAAGGGGGAGACACAGAATCCGAAGCAGGCTCCAGGCTCTGAGCTGGCAGCACAGAGCCCGACTCAGGGCTCAAACCCACGAACGGTGAGATCATGACGTGAGTCGAAATCCAGAGTCGACGCTTAACCGACTGAGCCACCCAGGTGCCCCTGATCGTTAGAAATTTAACGAATGGCTGCCATTCACTTTGGTTACCCATTGTCTGGACCTCTTTCTGTGTTTGAGAGACTCCCCACTTTGGGGTCTTGGTGGGAGAACTATTTGCAGTGGGTTTGGGTGAACAGCAAATATCACTTGATACGTGCTGAGATTCAAGGGTAAAGTGTCAGCAGCTCCCATAGGTTGTGCATTCTCCTGTCGTCTTACGGAGCAGGACGGAGTCCTGTAGAGACCCGCCAGGTGCACCCCAGGGTCAGGTATGAGGAAAGGGATCTCAGCTCATTTCTGCCCTTTCATTTTTCAGGGCAAGCTTGGGAGTGATTTTGCAGGCAGCAAATAAACATTACGGACTTGGGAACCGAATCTGGGCTTAGCTGGGCCAACCGTTGGCAGAGGAGCTGGGAAATGCCAGCTGGGTAGCACCTGGACCCTTGGGAGGAAGCTGGGATCGTGTGCAAATTCTCCCTGTGGACGGAGGGGAAGCCCTGGGCCTCGGCTCGCTCACTGCAAAGCTACTTGAATTTCAGACGTCCTTCATTAGATAATCTTGCTTGTCTCTAAAACCCAGGGCTCATCAAACAGAATTCCGGGGTGCCTGGGTGGCTCAGTCCATTGAGCATCCGACTCTTGATTTCGGCTCAGGTCAGGATCCCAGGATCAAGGGATCAAGCCCTGCACTGGGCTCCATTCTGGGCGTGAAGCCTGCTTAAGATTCTCCCTCTCTCTCTCCCCCCCCCCCCCCCCGCCCCTCTCCCTGGCTCTCTCTTTCTCTCTCTCAAATTAAAAAAACAAAAAACGGCAACAAAAGTGTTTCCGTTATGCGAAGCACGAAGGAAAAAAGTATTGTTCAGCCTCCTTGTCTGCCCACTTCCCAGGACTGGAAAAGCTTACATCCAGCTCCAGGCAAAATCTCTAAACCAGTCCTTTTCATCCCAGTGGTCTCAATTCAGGCGATGGGACCTGCTCCTTCCCGACTGACGGACAGCCCACACTCCGGAAAAGGCTGCTGGGGATGGGTTCCCGGATCCCAGGCTCGACCCCGGCAAGGAGACACCCTGGCCGAAGAAGGGCAGGACCAGGGTGGGGCATTAAGTCGGCCAAGAGGAGAGCCACATCCCCTTCTTCCCCTACCCTCAAAGCCCTGGGGTCCCCTGAGGGGCATGTGGGCTCAGTGGCCCAGGCTCTGCCCTGTGCTGTGTGCGTGTGCCCCCCCCCCCCCCACACCTGCCACATCCCCACAGGGGAACAGAGGGGAGAATCCAGCAGCGACTTTCCATCTCAGGGTCTTTATGGTGCCTTTCACTCCCCGCTCTAGCTGCCTGGGTGCCTGGGGCATCAGCGATACCTAGAGTCATGGTTGCTCTGTCAGTGAACTCTTGCTGGGATAGCTCCCTACAGTTGATACGTTGGGACATTTCCCGAGGGTCCAAGGAAGAGGGTCCTAATCCAGTTAAAAGGGTCTGAATGGCAGCTGCTTGCACTCATGTGCTTGGCAAGCTCATGTTTGGGGCCCAGTGCTTATCAGTGCGCGGAGTGGCAACATTTCTATCACCGTGGGTTAGTTTGGGCTGTTCCTGGGCTCGCCCGTGTCCGTCCTCCTGCGCTCAGCGTGGTGTCCTCGAGATCCACCCGAGGTGTGCTGTGAACACATAGCTCACTCCTTTGTCCTGCTGAGTAGAATTATATGAACTTCTAGAAATCGTTCAGCCATTCTCCTGTCAGTGGAAATATGTCTTGTCTTCCGGTTTGGGGGTTATTCTGAATGAGGCTGATAGGAACATTCTTGTACAGGTGCTTTTTGTGAACATATGTTTTATTCCTCAAGGGTTCATCATACCTAGGAGTGGGATTCCTGGATCCTAAGTTAGGTGTACCTTTAATTGTTTTTAGGCATATGTTTAATTTTAAATAAGCTTCAGGGGCGCCTGGGTGGCTCAGTCGGCTAAACATCTCACTTCTGGTCAGGTCATGATCTCGCAGTTTGTGAGTTCGAGCCCCGCGTCGGGCTCTGTGCTGACAGCTAGGAGCCTGGAGCCTGCTTTGGACTCTGTGTCTCCCTCTCTCTCTGCCCCTCCCCTGCTCGCACTCTCTTTCTCGCTCTCGAAAATAAACATTAAAAAATTTGTTTTTAGTTTAAATAGGCTTCTCTTTTTAATGTTTTTAAAAATGTTAAATTTTGAGAGACAGAGATAGAGTGTGAGCGGGGAAGGGGCAGAGAGAAGGGGGACGTGTGGGGGATACGGAGGTGTAAATGACTTAGTTTGGTTTTCAAGGCCATCAGAATCCAGAGAGAGAGAGAGACAACATGTCTACACACAGAAATGTTAAAAAAAAAAAAAATTAACACAAGGGGGCACATACCAGGAGGCTGAGAACCAGAGAAAATGCTCATGAGTTCCGAGGAGGGCACATTCTCTGAGTCTGGGCTGCCCCTGGAAGGCTTTGCAAAGATGTGGTTCTGGCGATGCACCTGGGAAGGATGACTCACTTTCATTAAGGAGTCGTCAGGTGGATTCTAGAGCATCAGCTCCGTGCCATATGCTATGGTCATTAAAATTATAATGAGAAAAAAACTGCAATAACTTGGAAAACAATGATCAGCTATTAAGTGAAAGATGGCCGAATAAAAACTCTGCCTGCCGTGATTATGACTGGGGACACTCCATGCTTACGGATGAGGTCGGGGGGCGGGAGGGGAGAGAGATGGGGTGGGTAGGAAGCTAGAAAATGAAAACAAAGGATGTGCCATCCCGGGGTGAATTTTCTTTCCAGTTCTTATTTGCCTTTTGGATCTTGTTGTGCTAGTAACGATAACATTTTTTAAAGCAGCCGGGGTTGGGAAAGGAGATGCACATCTCTGGCCAGAAAAACAATCTCTTGGTGGCAGGGCGTTTGGGAGGCTGGGAGGAATGTCACCAGAGTCCAGTATCTTTGCTCTGGTGAGTTTTGCACCTACAGTCCCGTCCTCTGCCCAACAACCCGTACCCAGCCTCCAGCTTTTCCGGAAACACTGAGGAGAGAGGAGTCCCATCCTTTTCCTTTGGTTGGCCCCAAACTGGTTAACACGGATGTGGAGGGGCTCCCTCACCCGGCATCCCTTGCCACGGTCGATGGCAGCCTGCAAGAGCACCCCACCTTTGAGCAGGTGCACACAGGGGCGCCCCACTGGAATCCAGATCACAGAGATGAACAGCTCGTCTCCAAATGAATTATTGGCCGGGGTAGGCTGTGAGGCACTCACCCTCCTGTTTTCTTACAGAAAACAGAGCAGCCTTGGCAAGGTCTCCCGAGGGGCGGAAGGAAATGGAAATTCTGAGAGATCTCAAGCCCTGAGGTTGGGGTAGTTTTCCCGGCTCGCGTTATCTGGTAGCAACTTGAAGGGAATCATCATCGGGGCTTCCTCAAATCCTTGCTTCGGTCCCCAGGCGTCCCAGGTTGCATCCGTGTGGACCGGTACCCCATGTTGCTGACTCCTGCTCTCTGCGTGTTCCCTAGGCCCTTCCCCAGAGCCCCACTGTCGGTGCCCGGGGACCCTGGTGTGATCACGGGTAGCCCTCTTAAGTTCTTCGGCCCTGAGCTTCTTGCTAAGGTCAGTGCCCACCTGGCAACTTGAACAAAGCCCAGGGATCCCCCAAAGTGTGCCTCCCCTCTGCCGTGCAGGCTGCCCACTGGCTGCCGGGGCTGTAGAGACCCCTCCCCTGTTGGGTAACTTCTTAGGACTTCCTTCTCCTCCATAGCATTTTTCACCATCTGACATTCTCCTGTGTTTCCCTTCTAGAAAGTAAGCCCACGAAAGCAGCTTCTAGTTGCTGGAGTGAGCTCGTGAATCCTGCCTCGACAGACCACTCCCCTGCGCCTTCCTTGGGGTGGGAGAGGGGGTGCTCAGCCTGAGAGTGCAGCCCACCCCTTGGGAAAGGGTGTTGAACTGTCCCGTGTGCAAAATTGCAAAGATCGAAGGCAAAAGTACCAGAGCTCAGGAGAGAACCTTGGGCTTGTGGACTGAGATGCAAACTCAGAGGGCTTTCCTACATCTGGTTCATTGTTATCCACAAATTTGTTCTTTTTAGTTTGCGATGAAAATAGATGTTTAACTGTGGAAGTACCTTTATTATCAAAACTGCTGTAAGTAAGACAACTTTTTACTTTTACTCCCCAGCCCCTAACAATTTTATTGTTTGTATTGAAACGATTGTGGTTTTTTGTTTTTAAAAAAATTGTTTTGTATTTACATTTATTTATTTTTGAAAGACAGAATGAGCCAGAGCATGAGCGGAGGAGAGGAAGAGACAGGAGACACAGAATCTGAAACATGCTCCAGGCCCTGAGCTGTCAGCACAGAGCCCGACGTGGGGCTCGAACTCACAGACTGTGAGATCATGACCTGAGCTGAAGTCAGACGCTTAACCAACTGTGCCACCCAGGTGCCCCAATTGTTTTTTTTTACGTTTATTTATTTATTTTAAGAGAGAGAGAGGGAGGGAGGGACAGAGAGAGAGAGAGAGAATCCCATCCTTGCTCAGCATGGAGCCCAACCTGGGGCTTGATCTCATGATCTGAGCTGATACCAAGATCCGGATGCTTAACTGACTGAGCCACCCAGGTGCCTCTTTCCATTTACGTTTTGTACAGTGAAGTCTTACACAACTTTTGTTAGATCGATTCCTTGGTATTTGATATCTGATGCTTTTGATGCTAATGTAAGATGCATAGATGCTAACATTTTTTCATTTTATACCCAGTCTTATTTCTAATCACAGAGGGAAACTCTCACTAGTTCATTAAGGATCAAATTTGCTATAGGTGTGTGTGTGTGTGTGTGTGTGTGTGTGCACTCTTTATTGGCTTAAGCAAGCCTTTTCCCATTCCTAGCTTGCTAAGCCTTTTTTTTAAATGAACAGATGTTTAAATTTGTCAACGACTTTCCTGCATCTGTTGTTTTTCTCCTTTATTCTGTTGATGTGCTATATTACATTGACTTTCGAATATTTAATTAAACCATGCATTCCTGGAATAAACTCCACTTAATTATAATGAATAGATCATTCCTTCTCTACATCGCTGGATTCAGCTTGCTGACATTTTTTTTTTTTTAGGGGTTTTGCTTCCCTGCACACAAACGAGTATTTTCTCAGACTGACCTTGTCAGGTATTTGTGTTGAGAAATCTGACCCCATAAAACAAACTGGGGAGTAGGCTCTGTTTTAATCCCCGTGTAAAACTGTCCCTTTGTCACTGAAGCTATTTGCTCCTGGAACTGTATTTGTGGGAATGGCTTAACTTGTGGTTTCATTTTTCTGAAGAGTTGTCAGGCTATTTGGGTTTTCTGTTTCCTTTTATGTCACTTTTGACAGATGAAGTGATTGTGGATCCATTTCATCTAAAATTGCAAATGTGTTGGCATAAGGATGTTCAAACTTTTCTCTTACTTCCTTTCTGATGTCTGCATGATCTCTGGTGATGTGTCCTAGTTCATGCCTCTCATTACATACTTGTGCCTTCTTTCTTTCCCCCCGATCAGTCTTACTAAGCACATATCAATTTTATTAGTCTTTCTCCCCTGCCTCAGGTTTGTAGCTTTATTGATCCTCCTTTGTAGACTCTTTTCCATTTCACCGATGTCTGTTTTTATATTTATTTTTTTCTTTCTTCTACTTTGTTGAGATTACACTGGCTATGCTTTTAACCTACTTTATTTCAAATTTCTTAAAATATGTATATTCCCCAGGGGCACCTGGGAGGCTTAGTCAGTTAAGCATCCGACTTTGGCTCAGGTCGTGATCTTGTGGTTCGTGAGTTCGAGCTCCACATTGGGTTCTGGGCTGACATCATGGAGCCTCCTGCTTGGGATTCTCTCTCTTTCTCTCTCTGCCTGTCTCTCTCTCTCTCTTTGAAAATAAATAAATAACTTTTTTAAAAAGCCAAAAAAATATGTATCTCCCACTAGTTTGTGTGGGGAGAGGGACCACATAGCATAAAATTGATCAGTAGTGATACTCAGTGCATTCACGATGTTGTGTGACTATCACTATTAGTTCCAGAATATTTTCATTATCTCTAAAGGAAACTCCGTCCCCATTAAGCAGTCACTTCCCATTCCCCCAACCTCTCAACCCCCTGGCAAACATTAACCTAGTTTTTGCTTGTGTGGATTTACTTTTTCTAGACATTTGATATAAATATTTTTAACATTTATTCATTTTTGAGACAGAGAGAGAGAGAGTATAGTCCTCAGTTATTGAGAGGAATATTATCTATATCTCTATGAGGTCATGTTTTCTAATTGCATAATTGTAATCATCTATAACTTTATTGATTTTTGACCTTTTTTTTTAATGCTTATTTATTTTTGAGAGAGAGAGAGAGAGAGAGAGAGCAGGGGAGGGGCAGAGAGAGAGGGAGACGCAGAATACAAAGCAGGCTCCAGGCTCTGAGCTGTCAGCACAGAACCCGACGCGGGGCTCAAACCCACGAACCGTGGGATCATGACCAGAGCCGAAGTCAGACCTCAACCAACTGAGCCACCCAGGTGCCTGTTGACCTGCTTTTCTAACACATATTGAGAGAGGTGTTACAATTTTCCACTCTGATCATGGATTTGTCAATTTACCTTTGGTTTTATCAGTTTATCAGTATGTATTTTGAGGCTATGTGATTAAGTGAATACAAATTTACAATTGTTATATCCACTTGGTGAATCGAACCTTTTCTGTCGCTATAAAGTATTCCCTTTTATCTTCATAATACATTTTGCCCTAAGTCTGTTTTGTCTGCTATTAAGTTATGCCAGGTTTGTTAAAAATTTGGTTTTGCATAATATCTCAGTCCATTCGGGTTATTATAATATCAAACTACCAGAGACTGGTGGCTTATAAACAACAGAAATGTATCTGTTGAGAAATTCATTTCTCACTCTCCTGAAAGCTGGGGAGTCCTAGATCAAAGGACTAGCAGATTCTGTGTGGTGTGCAGGGAAGTCCTGCTTCCTAGTTCACGGCCACCCTCCTGCTGTGTCCTCACCCTCCTGCTGTGTCCTCACGTAGCAGAAGGGGTAAGGAAGCTTTCTGGGATCTGTTATCAGAGCACAAATCCCATTCATGAAGTCCCCACCCTCATGACCTAAGCACCTCCCAAGGGCCCCACCTTCAAATACCATCACATTGGGGATTAGGTTTGCACAGATGAATTTGGTGGCGGCTGGGAGGATGGGGAGACCCAAGCATTTAGTTGATAGCATATATTATCTCTTTTCCTCCCTTTTAAAAGTTTGTTAGAGAGAGAGAGAGAGAGGGCACATACCTATATGATGGGGAGAGGGGCAATGAGGGAGAGAGTGAGAGAGAGGGAGAGAATCCCAAGCAGGCTCCCTGCTGTGAGTGCAGACCCCAATGAGGGGCTTGAACTCACAAACCATGAGTTCATGACCTGAGCTGCAGTCAAGAGTTGGACACTTGGGGCCCCGCAGTCAAGAGTTGGACACTTGGGGCCCCTGGGTGGCTCAATTGGTTAGGCGTCTGGCTCTTGACTTTGGCTCAGGTCATGATCTCACAGTTAGTGAGTTTAGACCCCAAGTCAGGCTTTGAGCTGACAGTGTAGAGCCTGCATGGGACTGTCTCTCTCTCTCCCTCTCTCTCTTCCTCTCTACTGCTCGTACTCTTTCTCTCTCAAAATAACTACACTTAAAAAAAAAAAAAAAAGAGTTGGACGCTTAACTGACCGAGCCATCCAAGTGCCCCTCACCTTTTTTACATTTAACTTTTCTATATCCTTACATTTAAAATACATCTTGGGGCGCCTGGGTGGCTTGGTCAGTTAAGCGTCTGATTCCTGATTTCAGCTCAGGTCATGATCTCATGGTTTGTGAGATCGAGCCCCACGTCAGGCTCCCCACTGACAGCACAGAGCCTGCTTGGGATTCTCTCTCTCTCCCTCTGCCCTTCCTCCCACTCTCAAAATACATAAATAAGTAAACATGAAAACAATTTTTTAAATAAAATAAAATACATCTCTTAAGGAGAATATCTTTTGAATCCTTTTAGCCCAGTCTGACAACTGTTATATTTTAACTGGAGTGTTTAGTCTAGTGGCATTTATTGTGATCACTAATATATATTTGTTTCAATATTTAAACCATCTGTTTCTGTTTGATTTTCTTTTCTTTTTTTTTTTTTTAAACATTTTATTTTTAAGTAATCTCTATACCCAGCATGAGGCTTGAACTTACAACCCTAAGGTCAAGAGTCACAGGCTCAACCAAGTGAGCTAGCCAGGTGCCCCTAAATCATCTATTTGTTTTTAATTTGTCCCACCTCTACTGTATTCCTTTTGTCTTCTTTCTTTGCTTTTTTTTTAGATTTTTCCTTATTATTCTATTTTTAGATTATCAAGCTTTGATTATTATCAATCAAGCTTTGATTATTCATTTAGTATCTATTCAACATTCAATATTTTGAATATTTAAAGTCTAATATTAACTAGTACCTTTTATTTGTCCAAAGGAAATGTAAGCACCTTAGATTTAATTTATCCCCTTTTCATCGTACAAGCAATTTCTGTGTTTTAATTTCATATGTATTTTATACCTAATTTTGCATATATTTTATGTTATATTGTGTTATGCAACTTATATTTACTTACCCATAGATGAATCAATCTACTGTTCATCTGTTCAATTCTTAATGTCACTTTTTATTCATTCTAGAATTTCACCTTAGTTCCTTCACTTCATAATTTTGAATTCTTTGTCAGAATTCTCAATTTGTGTCTTTTATTGTCATAGATGTAAGAAACATGTTTATTATTTTTGTTTGGTTTCTATTTTATATTTGATGTAGAGACAGAGAGAGAGAGAGACAGAGGATGAGCAGAGGAGGGGCAGAGAGAGAGGGAGACACAGAATCTGAAGTAAGCTCCAGGCTCTGAACTGTCAGCACAGAGCCAGACGTGGGGCTAGAACTCACGAGCAGTGAGATCATGACCTGAGCTGAAGTCGGACGCCCAACCGACTGAGCCACCCAGGCGCCCCTTGGGAGGTTGATTTTTGAGATGAAGCTTTTGTAATACACTTTTTGTCGTCCTCAGACTCAACTATACACTTAGCGAATGTGTATATGTGTGTGTATATAATGTATGTGTGTATGTATATAAATATACTATGTGTGCACATCCCTAGCATAAAGCAGCCAGTGGTAACTAAAAATTCACTTGCATAAAATGGAGGTAAATGGAAATCAATATTTGTTTCAGTCACTCTGTATTACCACAATACTGTATTGTCATATACTGCACAATACTGATTGTGCACTGAAGTGAGACTGTCCCAAATTATTTTAAGGCTTTCACCTCCTTCTGTATACATTCTGCAATAAAAGATAATAAAGTTAGCCATCGCTGTTTCCAAATGGGGGCTGGCCGGATTGGCCCAAATAACAAAATGTTTTTTTCCAAATTCGTGTTCGTGTGGCGTGTGTTATTTCAGGAGACACACACACACGCACAAACACACAGAACTTGAATTAAAATCCAAGGATTTCTGGGGCGCCTGGGTGACTCAGTCGGTTAAGCGTTCGACTTTGGCTCAGGTCATGATCTCACGTTTGGTGAGTTCGAGTCCCATGTCAGGCTCTGTGCTGATGGCTCAGAGCCTGGAGCCTGCTTCCAATTCTGTGTGTCCCTCTCTCTCTGCCCCTCCTCTGCTCATGCTCTGTCTCTCTCTCAAAAATAAGTAAACATTAAAAAAAAAAATCCAAGGATTTCTGTGTTAGTAGCTATAGACCATACTATCTTCTGTAGCTACTTTAAGCAGTAAGGAGTTTATTAAATTGTATTAATTCACTTTGGAAATATTTGGAAGGGCTGGTAGAACACATTTTAGGCTAAATTTCCAGAAACAACTATGGGTATGAAATAGGGAGCAGAACCCATTACCTCATCCGTGTCTAGAAAGCTACTGCCATTACTTTTCTGGGTAAAATGGATGATCCACACCTGTCTCCTGACTCCCTTTCAAATCAAAGTCTCACTTGGGTGTATCTGGTGAAAATTCAATCAAGGTGCCTGCTGTTACTGTGGTTGCTTTTACAGCACTGTCCCTTTAAATCCAACACACTCTTGTCACCTGCTAGGGGAAGAAGCCAACCCAGATTCTTGTACTTGCTTCTAGAACTTCCCTGGATTTATGAATTGTCTTAGGCTTCTTCTTATCGATTCCAGACCCTTCTTTCATTGGCTCCCATCATGGCTGACATCAACGGGGTTATGTGTTGGCTCTTCCTTTATGCTCGGCTCTGTTTGAAGGGGGACCCCATTTTAAGCTGCTTATTTGAGTCTTAAGACAGACTTTTGAGTCTTATTTGAGTCTTAAGACAGTTTCCAGTGATTGTGCCTGAGTTCCATGCACCAGAACCCTGGGAAAGTTTCCTCCATCCTTAGACGTTTGAGACCCATAATACACTTTCCTTGCAGGCAGGAAAATGAACGACATCCTGATCTGTTTTTCTGCTTGCAGAACAGTGGTCATTTCAATGACTACCTGGGTGTGGGGGGCGGGGGATCATTAGACCCCTGCGTTCTCACCGTTGTAGCTGGAAACACCTTGTTGCCTTTGATCATTTTCTATTCCATGTACGGTGTTTATCTCCTCCTGCGTTTATACGTACGCCTGTGATCTTTTGAAGATCTAAGTGCATGAATTTCTGCAAAGGTCAAAAAAACCTCATTGAATGTTATCTCCAATTTCTGGCTAATTTTTTTCTCACTTGATAATAAAGACTTTGCTTTTTAAAAATCGGAAGAGATGTCTTTGGTTTCCTAGCTTGGGAAATTCCTTTCAAATGCATTTTTCACACGTGATTTATTTATGTCGCGCTTTGCGACTCTGAGTAGTTCATGTTTATGGATCCCGATGTGTGCATTCATGCGTGTGTATATACATACATGCGTATTATGAACCATTAATGTTTTTTGTAGCACGAATGCTGAAATGATAAGAGGACCGAACATCTAGGGCAGTGGACCCCAACGGAGAGGTATTTTGCTCCCTGAAGACATCTGGAAGCGGCTGCAGACGCTTTTGGTTACCACAGCTAGAGCTGGGTGCTATCGGGAGCTAGGAATCAGAGGCCAGAAATGCTATCAAGCATGCTCCGTGAGCAGAACAGCCCCACAACAGAGTTATCCATTCCAAAGTGTCAATAGTGTTGAGGTTGAGAGACAGAGAGGTAGGCATACTGAACAAATGTTTATTGGGCGGGCAGGCGCCTGTAATTCTCAAGACGCTGTTTTAGTCCTGGCTCAGATAGAAGCATAATTCAAACATATTTTGGTATGTTCTTTATTTATTTAGGAAGGGGGTGTGTCAGGCAGGGGGATGTGCAGCGGGCATGTAGGAGGTGAGGGCAGGCCAAAGGTGTCTGGGCAAAAAGTTACCTTACAAATGATTCTCACTTAAAGCAGAAATTGGTGGGGCGCCTGGGTGGCTCAGGAGGTTAAGCGTCTGAGTCTTGATCTCGGCTCAGGTCACGATCTCATGGTTCCTGGGAACGAGCCCCGCATCGGGCTCTGTGCTGACAGTATGGAGCCTGCTTGGGATTCTCTCTCTCTCTCTCTCTCTCTCTCTCTCTCTCTCTCTCTCCTTCTCTGCCCCTCCCCCACTCACGCTCTCTGTCCCTCTCCCCCCAAAATAAATAAACATTAAAAAAAATAAAGCAGAAGTTGGTAAATGCCACAAGACGGGCCCACATCAAGGTCTCTCGGCATTTGGAGGCATGGGGGAATCTTGCCAGCTTGGATGCGCTCAGGGGAGGCTTGGTGAAGGATGTGGCATTTGAGAAGACAGCCCTGAAGAGTGAATAGAGGAGCTGACACGTCAGCCTCTTCCCACTTGGAAAGGTCGCTCACCGCTCTTATGCGCGAGAAGCGACGAGGGTTTCGGCGGCCGGCCTGCGCGGCTACACCACCCTGCTCTCCTTCCCACGGCTCCCAGCCCCATCTCTGTTCCCTGAGCGCTCGGCCAGGAAGCAGCTCCTGCTGCGATGCTTCTCCCGCCGCAAGGCCACACGTGGAAGGCCACCGACCCCTGGGGCCAGCCCGCTTCCCTCCATGGGGCTGTTCCTCTGTCCTTCACGCCACAGCCGTGTCTAATGCGCATCTCAGCTGTGTGCCGTATCAGTCACATATCAACCTTCGTGCAGGATTGTAGCAACGGGAGGACAGTGATGGAGGGGCACAGATCTCTAAACCTCTAATAGGACTTTCGCCCCGGTATGGAGAAAGGCACTCATAGTGTTAAACCCACACAGGGGTGCCCTCATGGGCTCCCCTAGCTCCTGGCTCTGCTCTCCCATTTGGGGGTCTTAGCTCCTATCTGTCTTCCTGCAGGGACTGACCACCTAGAAACCACCTCCCTCCTGGCCAACAGAAATACACGCTCCCAGCTCTGACTCTTCCCGTGTGGGATGATGCCTTTGGCATCCCAAGTCCAACAGAGCCATCCAAGGTCGACGTGGACCCTCCCGTTCCAGCCCCCAAGGGGGCTCCGTCCCACGGCAAATGCAGACAATCCTTCTCGGTCTATTGATTGCCGGTTGGAGAGCTATGGGGTTTCTTTCCAATTCCTCCTCCCGCACGCACACATAGCACACTTCCTGAAGACAAGTGTTAATTATCAGAGATATTACAGTCTAAACCCATAAGGTGGAAGAGAAATGCCTTTCTAACATCCCCACAGTTCTCAAAGCCTCCTCAGTATGCGTAATTAACACCGCATATAATTTACCTTTGAACAGTGAGGATGCCTCCGCCCTTTCAAACTGGGACCCCTAGGGCCTGTTGGAAATACGAAATGGGCCCATTTTCCAGTTTTATGCCTCTTAAGAACCGCTCTCCTGCTTACACAAAGACCTAACAGAGGCTCTGTAATTACTTCTTGAAAATGCTAGATTAAATCCTTAGCCAAGGGCCATTCTCTTCCCCAGACTCAGTGAAGACAGAAGAAAGGATGGTTGTGTTTTTCCTAGCATCGTGAGATTTTAAAAGGAAAGATAGGACTTGGAGCTTGAGGACGGATATCCAAGGTGGAGAGAACAATGTGAGCAAATCCCAGAAGGTCGGAAATACGGCCATAACCTGTAGCTGAAATTAACATTGCCTAGTATGTGAAAGCCATAAATCGGGTGCACGGAGGGCGGGCATCCAATTGTAGGTAGTGTTTAATTATTTCCTTTAAAGATGTTGGTATTTTTAAAAGTTATATGTAGCCGTGTTTAGAGAAGGATATCAAGTCACTGGAATAGAAACAGAGTCCTTTTCTTTTCTCTAGCTCCTGCTCTGACTCGGGTGATAACCGGCTTTCCCATCCCCGCTGGACAGAGGATCCCCTTGAGGACATCACAGGTAAATTCCAAAATTCTTTGGTCACTTTTGGTTATGAGATCGGTCTTGCTTCCTTTCTCTTCCATTCGGTGTTATTTTAAATTGCCAGTTCCTCAGGGCGCCTGACTTTGGCTCAGGTCTTGATCTCAGAGCTCGTGAGTTTGAGCCCCGCCTCGGGCTCTGTGCTGACAGCTCAGAGCCTGGAGCCTGCTTCGGATTCTGTGTCTCCCTCTCTCTCTGCCCCTCCACCATGAGCTCTCTCTCTCTCTCTCTGTCTCTCAAAAAGTAAATAAACATTAAATTTTAAATCACCAGTTCCATAATCGTTTCAGTCCCCCCTCGCCCAACTGGCAGCTGGTGGCTTGGAATACAGAGGGCTGTTCACACCGCACCCGATGATGGGGGCCAAGGGCGGGAGTGGGTGATGTCTGTCTCCTTATTGGCTGCCAGGTGCGAAAGTTCTTCTTTCTGTTGGCTGCTGTTTCTTCTCTAACACCTAGTGGCCATTGGTTCTCTGTGTGTGCCACATTTCCCGAAGAATGCTGGTTATTTCTCAGAGGATATTTGTGGGTGTTTCAGAGAGCCCGCTACATACACATCACCCTGGATTTGTGTCTCAGTCTGCCGTGTCTTCCTCCTCTTCCGCCGCCCCCCGTGGTGTCCACTCCCGGCTGTCTACCCAGAACGTCTTGTTCACAGGTCTCCCCACCACACTAGCAGCCCTGTCGGCCGAAGTAGCATCCTGCCTACTCTCACGCCTTCTCAGGAAGCGTGTGCATCTTTGGCCATGCGACATGGTGACAAGTACCACCTCCCCCAGCTCAGCCACACCCTCCTTCTCCTGTCACCTCTGACTTGCCCCAGCAGAAGGCGCTTGGCCGACCCATTAGCTCATACACGTTCAGACCAGGTGCCCAGGTTCCCGACCTCGTGGAGCGACAGGAGCTTCTGGCATTTTCCACTTGATGATGGATTCCCTGGAGGACTCTCAACTTTGGGGAGAAAAAGCAAGATCCACTTTTCAGGATCAAAATGCCACCTCCTCTGTCTCTTAAGAGACTTCCTTTCAGTCTGTGTGGTTGTGCGTAGGGAGTGGTGGATGGTGTTGACTTTGGGGACATCGCTGAACGTGCACGGAAGGCAGGGGCTCGTCGTGCAGCAGGTGACCCTCTCAAGTCAGGACGTGGGGTGCTTAGCAACACTCGTTCTTTGTCAGGGACCTAGGTAGCCGATTCTAGTATTTGGCAACTGACAACACGTGGTTACGGTTGTGATCACCTTCAGAGATGGATGGGCCCCCTCTGCGTCCCCTTTGGTTCGGATGTCAAAGCCGATGATGCCTTATACTCACCAGGAAGGCATGATAGGCTTAGTACTTACATATTGAAGGCTCCGGGGAGAGCAGGACAAGCCTGTCAAGCAGGTCCAAAAGGACTTGGCAGATAGAGGGAGGGAGGCTGGCCTGGGTTTCCATGGCAGTTAGGTGATGAAGCCATGGTGACAGTTCCCACAAGGGTCAGGCCCCGGGGAGTCGGAGGCCCCTCCTGGCTCCAAAGAAGGAACACAAAGGCTTTCTCATCATTTTCCCCAGATGTGGGGTACAAGGGGTCGACGGAAGGGGTGAAGCTTAAAAGCCGTCAGCCGTCAGAAGTCAAATGGGGCCGGAGACGTGATTGTCGTTATGTGGATGTTAGAGACAACGAGGACGATCCTGTGCTCCAGAGTGGTCACCGTGGAAGGCTGGGTCTGGTCCTCCAAGAGGCAGAAACTAAGACGGGATTCACTGCATTTTTCGGGAAAAATGCCTATGGGGGAAAAAATAGGGAGGGGCCCAGGGAAGCTGGAAGAACGCTCAGACTGCGGTGCAGGTTCGATCCTCAACAAAGGACCCAAGAAGAGAAGGTTTGGTGGAAATATCCCAGACCGCCACGTAGTCTAAAACAGTGGTGGCAAAGTCTACTTGTGCCCAGGTTGGCCATTCAGAGGAGTCCCTGCAAGGAAGGGGTCTTTCCGCCTGTCCCCGCTGTAGCCATGTCTGAGCTGGGAGCAGCCTGTGGGAGGCCTGGCCTGACAGAAGGGATCTGGGCCCCTGGTCAGTGGTCCTTCATGTACCCAGAGGGTGTGAGGCACCTTCTCCTGGCCACCACCTACACCACCTACTCATCTTATGGTTCTTCCCTTCACTTGGATGGTGGCGTTCTTTTCAGAGTAATTTCTTCACAGAATAGGGTTGAAGCAAGGAAAGGAAAAAGCAGTTTGATAAATGTTTAAGACTCTTTACTCTTTGTTTCATAATTCTTTTTTTTTTTAATGTTTATTTATTTTTGAGAGACAGAGAGACAGAGTGCAAGCGGGAGAGGGGCAGAGAGAGAGGGAGACCACAGAATCCGAAGCAGTTTCCAGGCTCCGAGCTGTCAGCACAGAGCCCGATGCGGGGCTTGAACTCACGAACCGTGAGATCGTGACCTGAGCCGAAGTGGGACACTTAACCGATTGAGCCACCCAGGCGCCCCAAATTTTTTTCATAATTTTTTTAATGTTTATTTAATTTTGAGAGATAGAGACACAGAGCGAAAAGATTCTTCACTCTTGACCAAAAACAGTGTGGGGCCAGCTCGACTATGCATCTTAGTATTTATAGGGTTGTCTCCGTGTGGATTTGGCTATTGCCAAAAAAGGAAAAAAAAAAAAATGCACGTCAATGATAACAGGTGTTATCCTTAAAGGTATTCCAAGGAATATGCCACCTAATCTGAAGGCAATCCCAAGGAACATTCCAGATACATTTTAAACAATGGGACAGTCTAAGAAGAAATGCACAGCCTTCCAAGGTGCTTTGCTGAGACAGGCCATTCTCAGTATATATAGGATTTCAAGGGTAATAGCAAAACACAGAAATAGCTCTGCTTTATATCTTCATTTCCTCTGGGTGTGTGCGCAACCAGACGGGTACATGCGAAGATTATTCACTATGAGGCTGATGAGCGGGACTGTTCCAAGGCTCTGTGCTTAATTTTGTATTTGTGTTATAAATACAAAATATATATTGTAATATATATATATATGTATGTATATATACATATATATGTATATATATACATATATTACATATACATATACATATACATATGTATACATATATACATATACATATACATATGTATATATATACATATACATATACATATACATATGTATATATATACATATACAACATATACATATATATATACACATATATGTGTGTATATATATGTATATGTATTATATGTATATATATATTTTTTTCCTCGAAGGGACATTGCACATTTCATAACTCTTAGGACCCACAAAGCCTTCATGCACCCGGGTGAGCATATTTGTGCATGCACACCCCGTGGGGTTTTGTGTGTTTCTAATGGTTTCCCCTCTTCCAGCCTCATACTTGGGTACATATGGTTCTCCATATGGGGGGCGGGGTGGGGGGGAAGCTCTCCACTCATGTTTCTAAATGTCTTTGGATTGTCTAATAATAAGAAGTTAAAGGGTATATCTGGAGAAAAAAAAAAAAAAAACCTGGTGAGACAAATCTCTGCACCCAAGAGACGGGTGGAGGAAGGATATTTTCTTTCCCCCCCAGGGGCTCAACCTTGTGAAGTTTCCCATTGCGGGTTTGGGGAAAGGATCTCTTCCTGTAAACCACTAGAGGGCATCAGCGTGCAGACAATGTCCGGATGTGGGCAGGGTGCTGAGCTCCAGGGGGTATGGAGTAAGGCGACTGTCACATTGCTGTCGTCACCAAGTGCCTTTTACTTTTCAGCACCCATCTTCCTCCACTCAGGACGCTTCTTCCTGGCTCTGAATCATCCTGGTATCTCCTCCATACTCCCGCCTGCCCCAGAGAGGCCACGCCATGCCCCTGCTCCAGGTTCTTTGCTGTCGGGGTTATCATCTCTGTGGAGGAGGGTTAACAGACGCCCGCTGTCTTCAGCAGCGTAGACCAGGGAGACAAAAGGGGCCGTGGAGGGAACCGTGAACTGGACCCAAGTCCCATATCTGTCACTGGCTGTGTGATCCTGAGAAAATTTCCATGGGCTTATCTGTACAAGGAGAGGGAGTGTTCTTTAAAGTTCTATAGGTCTAGGGGCACCTGGGTGGCTCAGTCGGTTAAGCATCCGACTTCAGCTCAGGTCATGATCTCACGGTTCGTGGGTTTGAGCCCCGTGTCAGGCTCTGTGCTGACAGCTCAGAGCCCAGAGCCTGCTTCCGATTCTGTGTCTCCCTCTCTCTTGGCCCCTCCCCCACTTGTGCTCCCTCTCTCCCTCTCTCTCTCTCTCAAAAATAAATAAAATGTAAAAAAAAAAAATTTAAAGCTCTATAGGTCTGTAAGAACAGGACTGGGTGAATGAATACATCCTTATTTGAAGACAAAAGCCTAGTTCTTTCCTGTCATTCACCAGGCAGGCAATCAGAGCGAGCGGTTAAGGAATCTCATTCCAAAATTCTAAAACCAGCTTCCTTAATGTTGCTTGCAAACTCCTAATGAATAAAATCCAAAACTAGGGACGTCTTTGGGCTTCCTGGCCAACACGTAAGGATCTTAGAAGTCATCTCTCCCGTCCACACAACAAGAGAAAAGATGGACAAGCCAAAAATCAACTGTCTTTCTTAGCTCCATCAGAATATTGATATCAAAGAGCAAACAGTTGCCCCCAGAATGGATGAGGCAGACAGGCATGCAGAGAATCACAACTCAGTGGGGCTGACTCAGGAGAAGAAAACTCTTCAGGAACCAGTACCAGGTCCCTTTCACCCATCGTCATGTCTGATGTGCGGCAAAACATGACACTGAGAGAGACACTGAAAGACAGACAAAACAAAACAAGGACAGCCCACAGGTCGGAGAGGAAGGAAGGCGGCCTTGGACGGACTCACTGATGAACGGGACACAGCCGAGGAAAGAATCCGTGAGCTTGAAGACGTCAACAGAAACTTCCAAAACTCAACTGCAGGATTCATGCTGTCAGCTCGTTGACTGTTCGACCACCATCCCCAAAGCCACCACTCTGCTCCTAAAACCCTGGGACGCACGAAGTCACAGTTCTGGCTCGTAATGTGTATAGCATGGCCAACCTTTGTTACGGTATCTCTGTGTAGAAGACAAAAGGCCTATGAAAAGTACGGCGTGGGGAACTTCCGTCCAAAATAGCGGAATAACTATTCCGTGGTGACACGTGGTGACTTTGCTCATCCTGGTGAGCCTTGTTTAATGCCCTGAGTTGCCGAAACTAATGTAGCACTGGGTGTCCATTATACTTTAGTGAGAGGCAGGGTATTAATTTATAACTCGGCAGTTTTAGCAATGGACTTTGGAGTTGAATTCATAGATCCATACCTGGAACGGACTCCTACATTCTCTCTGTTCTGGGGGTGGTGGTGTTGGGGGTGGGGGACATGAAGGGTGGCACGAGTGAGAATTTCAGGGGAAAGAGGGCTGACCCAGCCTCTGGGTAACCTTACAGGTCTCATTAAATTGGGCTTGAAGCTGCTTCTACCTTGTTTCACCCTCTGCCTGGATTCTCTACTTCTCAAAAGATAGCTCGTTCAAAACCATGACAGGGGGGCCAGCGAGGCCTTGGAGGTGATGTTTCTTCATGGAATAAACTGGGAAGTCTTTTATTCTGTTTCCAAGGGAGGGTTGTGTGAAGCTTGGAGAAAAGTGGGAGCCGAGAGTTTGGGAGAGATGGCCTCCTTGCTTTCCCTCTGAGGACATGGTCGTCTTGGGGTCTCCCGACCGTCTTTCTTTCCCCTGTTCCATTTCTTTCTCTGTGTGTTTGTTCATCACCTCTGTTGTGAACAACCTCCTAAAAGGGCCACCTTCCCTCCTCAATCCTACCCTCCCTCCCGAACTGTTTGCATCCTGCCTAAGATGCCTCAGTCGCACCCTTTTGAAAGTGACCTTCAAGGCTGCCTCTGACCTAGATATCTTGCCGCACCTCTCTGAACCTTTGCTTCCACACCAGCCACCATGTTCTGGCAACACTGAGCTGTTTGCAGTCACCCAAAACCCAAGGCACTGGGGCACCTGGGTGGCTCAGTCGGTTGAGTGTCTGACTCTTGATTTCGGCTCCGATCATGATCTCGTGGTTCGTGAGATGGAATCCCAAGATGGGCTCTGTGCTCTGACAGTGCTGAAATTCTCTCTCTCTCTCTCTCTCTCTCTCTCTCTCTCTCTCTCAAAATAAATAAGTAAACTTTAAGCAAAACCAAACCAAAGCATCTTCCTGCACAGGCTGTTCCTTCTGTCTGCCCTGGAAAGAGATCTCCCCACTCTTTGGGCTGAGTCCTCAACATCATGTTTTCAAATTTAACTCAAGCATCACCACCAGGAAGTCCTCCCGGAGAATCCAGTCCAGATTTCACGCCTCTCCTGGGTCCTCTGGTAACACAGGTGCACCTCTTACCACTTACTCTGGACTGTAACTGCTTCCCTAGTGCCTGGAGGTCAAAGACGGTGTTCCTCTCTCCAATCTATTGTCTCGGACAGTCTATGGAACACAGTTGGTTACATGAGTATGAGTACAGCTGAGTTGAAAGAATGTAACATTTCAAAAACAAGTTGTAAAAAGAAGGCAAATGTGGATCATAAGGGGGAAGAAAAGAAGAGATAAAGAGAAAGGGAGCAGCAAAAAAAAAAAAAATTGATGATCTGTCTTAAACATAAAAATTGGCTAAGTTAATGTTTCAGTCCTGATTCAGATGATTAAGGAAGAACCGCTTAAGAAAACGCCTTTTGACAAGCAGGTTTGAAAAACCTTACAGATAACAATCAGGAGAGCTAAAATGGAATATGTCTCTCAAAATGCTAAATCCATTCATCGAGCCTGAATGCAAAGAAACCCAAAACGGTGGAAAGCATAGGAAAAGATGGCAGAAGAAAGACCAACCATAGGGGTCTTTTCAATAAAAGCAAATGGAACAAGGTTCTTTACCAAGAGACAGACAGATGGGGCTGGAACCTCAAACCTGAGTATATACTGTTTACATTTTACAAACCTAAAATAAGACAATCTGAACGGGCTAAGATAAGAGCGTGGGCAAAAGATACGGCTGTAATATTTTATTCTTACTTTTTATTGTTTTTAATGTGTGTTGATTTATTTTGAGAGCGTGAGCAGGGGAGGGGCAGAGAGCGAGGGAGAGAGAATCCCAAGCAGGCTTCAGCACCATCAGCCCAGAGCCCGATGTGGGGTGCGATCTCATGACTAACCGTGAGATCATGACCTGAGCCGAAACCAGGAGTTGGACACTTAACCGACTGAGCCATCCAGGCGTCCCCATGACTGTAATATTTTATAAAAGGCAAAATGAGGAACATGGAGGTTATCATATTAGCAGAATACAAAAATCCAAGGTCAAAGACATTATATGAGACAAAGATTTTTTGCCTTACTTTTAAAGTAGCTTTAATTTTTTAATGAAAAAGGTTAGGGATGTGCTTAGTCTACCTTTTTTTTTTTTTAATTCTCAAAAGATAAAACAAATGTGTCAGTTCCTTACTCCTTCCCTCTTATCCAATATTCTAAAGGCAACGTTATTCAACTCTTTTAGCTGTTTCTTAGTTGTAGTTCAATGTTAAAATTCGTGGACACAAACTGACCTCATTTGATCAGTTTATTTATTTTTGATGGTTTAAAAAAATATGTATTTATTTTTATTTTATTTATTTTTAATTAAACTTTTCAAACATTTATTTATTTATTTATTTTAATTTATTTTTTTCCCAACATTAATTTATTTTTGAGAGACAGAGCATGAGCAGGGGAGGGGCAGAGAGAAAGGGAGACACAGAATCCAAAGCCGGATCCAAAGCCGGCTCCAGGCTCTGAGCTGTCAGCACGGAGCCTAACATGGGGCTCGAACTCATGGACCGTGAGATCATGACCTGAGCCAAAGTTGGACGCTCAACCGACTGAGCCACCCAGGAATCCCAACATTTATTTATTTTTCAGAGACTAAGAGAGACAGAGGGCAGCAGGGGAGGGTCAGAGAGAGAGAGGGAGACACAGAATCTGAAGCAGGCTCCAGGCTCTGAGCTGTCAGAGCAGAGCCTGATGCGGGGCTCGAACCCACAAACCTTGAGATCATGACCTGAGCCCAAGTACAGAGTCCGACGCTTAACTGCCTCAGCCACCCAGGTGCCCCTGCAAGAATTTTTAGAACACAATCGAGGTTTCGATATAAGAAACTCAAGAAGCTGTAGAAATAGGCGAAGAACCAACCACGTCTGTTACAGGGGTTGTTATTATTACCACTATGCGAACAGTGTTACCTTTCCAACCAGTGATACGAGTATTTTCTTTCTGGTGCGTCATTTGTTTTTCCTGGAGTCACACTCGCCTCGTTATTTTTCATTTGCTTAGTTGTTTGTTTGTTTTTCTTGAACCTGTGGCTTTTTCCATAATTACTAAGCTCCGCAAAAACATCTCTCAACATCATTTCCATGTTACATCTGTCGGATAACCTGTCATTGCAAACCTCTTTGAGGAGACATCCCCACTCGGGCTACCCATCCTGCTTCAGTAGCTCTAGGCTTGAGTCATCTGACCACCTGGGACTTACCTTTATTGCCGTCCGGAACTCCCTTCATCCACTCTGCCCCCTCTCCTGAATTCTCTTTCATTTTCTTGAATTACTAGATAATTGTGTTGGGACAGATCCTTAATTACCTTCCAGAAGGAAAAAAAAGGGGGGGGGGTGCGGATGAAAATGTATGATAGCCATTTGGTTTTTGTTTTTGTTTGTGTTTTTAGACTTTTGCATTGCCATCCTAACACTTGATTGAAAATCTTGCCAGTCCAGCGTTCTGGGTTGGAATAGATTTCTGTCGGATCTGGGGTCTTCGCCTCATTACCGTCTGGCTCCTGCTTTGTGAAAGTCCAACACCATTCTCGTTACTCATCCTTTGCGGGCGACCTGTTTCCCATCCCACCTTGGGTGTTTTTAGGATCCTCTCTTTATCCCGGTGCTCTGAAATTTCACCACTGTGTGAATTGGCGAGCAGATTTTATCGCCCGTTGTGCTGAACATCTGGCCAGAAGTAATCTGGAATCTCTAATCCCTCACTTCCGAGGAGGTTAATTTTATTGTTCGCTTGATAATATCTTCCCGTACATTTTCTTGATTTTTGGTTTTGGGAACGGTAATATAATTAGGACTTGGAATCTTTCTCCTTGTCTACTTCTTTTTTTTTTTTTTAATTGAAGTATAATTAACATAAAATGTTAAATTACTTTCAGGTGCACAGCATATTGACTTGGTGATTCTGTACTTCTGGTCTACCAAAGAGAAGTGTCATCATCATGCGACCCTATTACAAGATTATCGACTATATTCCTCTCTGCTGTGCCTTTCATCCCCGTGACATATTGACTCTCTAACTGGAAGTTTGTACTTCTTAATCCCCCTTTATCTGTTTGTGGCCTCTTGTCTATCTCTTTATCATTTTGTTGTTATTTCTTGAAGACTTTCCAACTTTGTTTTCCAGACTCTCTGCTGGACATTTCATGATGGTTTTCACATTTTTACTTTTACTTATTTATTTTTTAATTTATGGTTAAGTTGTTAAAAATTTCATTTGAGAGAGAGAGAGCATGCATGCTTGAGAAAGGAGGAGGGGCAGAGGGCGAGAGAGAGAGAGAGAGAGAGAGAGAGAGAGAGAATCCCAAGTAGGCTCCACACTCAGCCCAGCGCGGGGCTCGATCCCACGAACCATGAGATCATGACCTGAGCCAAAACCAAGAGTCGGATGCTTAACCAACTGAGCCGCCCAGGTGCTCCATTTTAGTGAGGAATTCTAAACAGAATTTGGACTGGGTGGAGAAAATGATTAAAAAGTAACAAGCATTGTTTATACAGTCTTTTCGTCTCTGCATTTCCTCACCTCTGGTGATAAGGTTGTCTCTTTACTTCCTGGTACAGTAAGGACACCTTTCACATGGGAGACTTATTTCCTGCTTTCACAGGGACAGAGGAGGGTCTGAGTGTCCTTCCTGCACCGGCTGCCTCGTAAGTAACTTTTATTTAGAATAATCAGCATGGCAAAGTGCCCTTGGCCCTTACCTTATCTGTGTAGGGTGGTGCTGGGTAGGGTGGAGGATGCTGGATGTAATTGCTTCTCCCAGAAACTTTGAAATAATCACCTGATTGTCAGCCTTACCTCACCTCTGGCTTCTTTGGTAATTGCTGTCTCCAGTTCCTGAGGTTGTCCAGCACTCAGCCAGGCAATACTGACGTACTTCTCCTCAGTTTCCCCCACAACCCCCTGCTCTAGGGGGCATGGACCTTTCTCTCATTGCTAAGTCAGTTGGCAGTCATTCATTCACACTCCTGTTCCATAGAAGTGATATTGTTTGGGGCCGTAGAAATCTGGTTTCATCAAAGATAGAATTTACCTTTCAAAGTTTCTCCTTGTTCTTTGCGATGGTTTTGAGAAGAAACAGAAAACAAACCACCTTTTTTTCCCTATGACTTGAAAACCAGATGCCTCAGTTTGTTTTGATAAACGTTACAGTTCACAGTAAATATGTAACTGACACAAACTTTTATCTGGGCAATGAGATGGCATGAAACCATACACAAGCGAAACATTGGATGTTCACAGGGAAATTGACAGAATTAGAAAGGTAGCAAGGAAGTTATGACACTTCTTTAAACCTTTGACAGATCAAAAGGCACAAGACAGGGAGGCTAGAGATCTGAATAATGTAATTGATTGGTTTGATTTTAAAGATAGGTTTCTAAGTCTGTGCTTCACAGAGAATAAAAAGAAACAAAACACAAACCTCCGTCACAGATCCAGGAACGTGTGAGAATGTTTTTCAGGAGGAACTTGGCATTTCAGATCGGTAAGCCAGGGGTAGATTATTCAACAAATGTGTTGGGGAAACTGGCAACTGATAAAATAAAAATGCAATCTTTTTTTGAAAAGGAGGGGAAAGAAAAAAAATTTGTAATGTAATGTGACTTGTTGACAGAGGGGAGAAATGGGTCTGGTGAGCGTCTCACCAGTTTTTGCCTTATTTTGTTATCCTTGTCCTTCAGGGTATGGTGCATGGCCTACACTGGTGACACATCTGTGATATTTCTAATTTCCTTTTTATGGAAGAGAGTCTTTTCGTTGAAGTAGGCAATGGTTTTCTTTCAAGGTAGATGTCCTTAAACCTTGGTATGTATTAGAGTTTCCCGGATGGGCTTGTTAAAATGCAGATTCCTGGCACCATTTCCGGGAATTCTAATGAACTTGGACCCCATGGCCACAGGGCATCTGTGTTTTTCACAAGCAACCCACCTGACTCAACCCGATCGTTTGAGAAACACTCCTTTACAAGGTCAAAGTACTTGAAACCAACCAGATGACACTGAGTCCATCAGGGAAAAGATCCTTGCAGGATAGGAAACAGGGGACCAAGGGGCTGGATTTTCCTGGAAGAACTACAGGTCAGATGGGGAGATACCTCCTCTACATGGTTGGGGGAAATGCCATGGAAACATGTCTGGATGCAGCCTGACACAGGATCGCTGTATCCTAGTGTTGTAATGCTTATTCTTTAGTTTTAACTGTCCTCAACTGGAAGGCACACATTTGTGTTTCACATTTTGACATTCCTGATACCAGGATGTATCTTACAGTCAACAGTGTCCTTCAAGTTGTAACTGACTCCATTTTTCTTTTTGTAAGCGACGCATAAAATAATAGTGTGCCTTAAAACCTTTGGTGGCTTGGATTCATAAAATAGGGTTATGTGTGTGTTAGATTTTGCCTAGTTGTACTTTTTTTTTAAGCTTATTTATTTATTTTGAAAGAGAGAGAGAGAGAGAGAGAGAGAGAGAGAAACCATGGGTCCACGTTGTCAGTGCAGAGCCTGACATGGGTTTCGATCTCGTGAATGGTGAGATCGTGACCTGAGCTGAAATCAAGAGGTGGACGCTCAACTCATTGAGCCACCCAGGCACCCCTCAATTTAACTTTTTAACAAACTGCCGAAATGTTTTCTAAGTGGTCATACCCTTACACAATCCCACTAGCAGTGCATTAGGGTTTCAACACTTAGTGTGGTCAGTCTTTGGGATTTTGACTATTCTTGTAGATGTTAATTGTATCTCATTTTAGTTTTAACTTGCATTTTCCCCAGTGATGAATTGTGTTGAGCATATTTTTATGAGTTTATGAACCATCCATGTATCTTCTTTGATGCATTGTCTATTTAATTCTTTTGCCCATTTTTAATTGGGTTGTTTGATTATTGAATTATAGGCGTTCTTTACGTTCTGGATAGAAATCCTTTTTCAGATATGTATTTTACCAGTATTTTCTCTCATTCTGTGATTTTTTTAAACTTTGTAAGCAGTGTCATCTCAGAGACATTTTAATGTTTGATGAAGTCCAATTTATTAATTTTTTGATTTAATGGATTATGTGCTTTTGATGTCTTAAGAAATCTCACTAACCCAAAGTCATAAGATTTTCTGCTATGTTTTCTTCTTCTTTTTTTTTTTTTTTTTTTTTTGCTATGTTTTCTTCTAAAGCTTTTATAGTTTCAGCTCTTAAATTTAGAATTATAATCCATTTTTAGTTGGGTGTTGTTTATTGTGTGAGATAAGAATTTAATTTTATCTTTAAAAAATTTATATCCCATTGTTCCAGCATATTTGTTGAAAAATAAATCATCCTTTAAAAAAGAACAATTACTGGGGTACCTGGGTGGCCCAGTCAGTCAGTTAAGCCTCCGACTTCAGCTCAGGTCATGATCTCACGGTTCATGGGTTCGAGCCCCGCTTTGGGCTCTGTGCTGACAGCTCGGAGCCTGGAGCCTGCTTCGGATTCTGTGTCTCCCTCTCTCTCTGCCCCTCCCTTGCTTGCTCTCTCTCTCTCTCCTTCTCTCTCTCTCAAAAATAAATAAATATTAAAAAATACATTTTTTTAAAAAAGATCAACTACTGTGCAAAAATATACATAGAAGAAAATTGATAATTTTGGCAAAATTTTTGAGTGTAAAGGTTTTTTAGCGCAGTTTTAGCATAGTTCATTTTTTTAGTGCAGTTCAGCAGCATTAAGTGTGTTCACTTTGTGCAAACATCACCACCCTCCGTCCCCAGAATGATTTTCATCCTCCAAAAATGAAACTCTATACCTATTACAAAATAGCCCCCCATTTCTCCTTCCCTCCTTCTCCTAAAAACCACCCATCTGCTTTTCATGGATTTGACGACTCTAGGAACCTGATTTAAGTGGAGCCATACAGTATTTGCCCTTTTGTGACTGATTTATTTCCCTCCGCATAATGTCCTCAAGTTTCATCCATATTGTAGCCTGTGCCCGAGTTCTCTTCCTTTTTGTGGCTGAATACCAGCCACGCTTGGTTAATCCATTCATGGGAGGATGGACATTTGAGTTACTTCCACCTTTTGGCCGTTATGAGTAATGCAGCCATGAGCATAGGTCTATAAATATTTGCTGGAGTCTTTTGTACCCAAAAGCAGGATTGCTGGATCCTATGGTAGTTCCATTTTTAATTTTTTGAGGAACCACGATCCTCTTTTCCACAGTGGCTGTGCCATTTTATATTCCCATCAGCGATGCACGAGGGTTCCAATTTCTCTGCATCCTCACCGACACTTCTTACGCTCTGTTTTTTAAAATAATAGCCATCTTGGTGGATGTGTTCTTTAAAAAACAACATTCTTTTTGATTCCCTCCTTTTTTTTTTAAAGTATTTATTTATCTTGAGAAAGAGAGAGAGAGAGAGAGAGAGAATGAGCAGGGGAGGGGCAGACAGAAAGGGAGAGAGAGAATCCCAAGCAGGCTCCCCACTGTCATCACAGAGCCCAACGCGGGGCTCGATCTCACGAACCGCGAGATCACTACCCCAGCGGAAATCAAGAGTCAGATGCTTAACCGACTGAACCGCCCAGGCGTTCCTTCCTTCCTTTTTAAAATGTTTTCTTGTGTGGCTTTCAGAACCCCACGTGGCCACGTATTTCTTCCTAGAACGCTGGCCATTCATCCATAGTCCCATCTGCGGTATTCTCCTCTCCCACCCACTCTAACACGTCAGCCCTCCTCTCTTCCCTATCCTCATACCCTAGACAGTTTTAAAAAATTAAAACCCATCTTATTAATTCTGATACACACCCTGAATTTACCTGCCTTAAAAAAATCTCCAGTCCTGATGGTGACCCCAAGTTCCAGATTTGAATATACAACTGCCCAGTCGAGGCAGGCTAGGCTTCTGAGATGTAAAATATCCACAGCAGAGTCCTTATTCTCACCCCACTTTTGCCGATCCTGCTGTGCCTTCCCCTCAATAAATGGGAACATCATTCGCCCATTTGCTCAGGACACATACCCTGAATTCTCTTTTGCTCATTCCTTTCCCTCCTACTTTCCTCTCGTTCAACAGGAAGGCCTGATGATCTGCTTCCAAAATAGATTCTGAGCCCGGCCATCCCACACACCCCACGCCGCTGACGCCTTAGTCCCGGCCGTACGAGTGTCCCGCACAGACCTGTGGTCTCTTCTTCATCGGTGTCCCTACCGCTGTTCTCTCTTCTCCCCACGGTCAACACTTCACACACGGAAGCCAGAGCGGTCCTCTGAAGGCATTGGCCACCGTGCCACCCTCATCCTGTCCCCAGTCCCCCTGTGGCTTCCCTTTACCCAGGGTCCTGACTGTGGCCCCCAAGGCCCACTGGAGCTCAGCGTCGGCTACTTCTCTTATCTTGTGTCACTCCTGCTCTTGACATGTGGCCACACTGGCATCCTTGTCGCTCCTTGGCACTTGCCGGCTCCTTTCCCGGTGCACTGTCTCCCTAAACGTCTGCATGACCTCCCCCATCACTTCAGGTCTCTGAACAAACTCCATTTCCTCAAAGAGATTTTCTTCCTGACTCTCCCTCAAGAATAGGCACCGTGTCCCATCATACACAAGCGTTTTATTTTTGCTTTATTTCCCATCCCAGGTCTTATCACTTGCTGACTGAACATCGTGTCATCATTTGGCTATTTATTTTCTCCTGGTCCTGCCTCTGGACAACGCAGACGCTGTCTTTGTGGTTTACTTCTCCATTCTCCAACCTCTAGAACAGCACCTGGCCCCTGAGGATTTTATATCATCTTTTTAAAAATAATCTCTTCCGTGAAACAACAACTCTTGTGACATGTTAATAAAAGATTTCCAGGGGCGCCCGGGTGGCTCAGTCGGTTGAGCGTCCAACTCTTGATCTTGGCTCAAGATCATGATCTTGATCATGATCTCACGGCTCGTGGGTTCGAGTCCTACATCAGACTCCGTGCTGGCAGTGTGGAGCCTGCTTGGGATTCTTTCTCTCTCACCCTCTCTCTCTCTCTCTGCACCCCTCCCCCCCCTCCGCCCCACTCACGCATGCCCTCTCTCAAAACAAACATTCAAAACATAATAAAAGACTTCCCTCTCTTTTTTTAATGGAGAGCTTTGGCTTTCTGAGAACATATTCAGTAACAATCAAGTAAAATGTCAGTAGAAACCCAGTGTCCTGACGTTCTCTGTGAACACTTAGGAAATTTCCCCGAGCACATTACTGGGTCCGGCCTTCCCGCTGGAAGTCATCAACAGGGCAGCCCCCGGTATCCAAGCCTCCGCCTTGATCTGATCTAGGGCACAGCATCTGTGCCCTGCAGTAAGAGATGGGAGAAATCCCAGGAGTGTTCCTAAATCGGGAGACTGCCTTCATTATCATGCATCCCCAGTAAATCCTAAGCATGACTTATGAGACTTCTTTTAGGATGATTAAAAGAAAGAAAGAAACTAATGAGAAGATCACACACTTCATTTGTAGCAAACATTTCAGGCAGTTTTCTTCCACGATGTTTAGAAAGGGAGCCCAGGGGAATGAAACGGGCCTCTGCATCTTGGTACCCCGAGTCAGAAAACGCAAGGGGCCGTATATCTTAAAGATGACTGCGGGGTGTCCAGTCAAGTTGAAATAGAGAAATAAATGGTCTGTGCTGGTTGTCTGTGTGTGTGTGTGTGTGTGTGTGTGTGTGTGCAAGGTGGGTGGAGAGTGGATGTTACAGAATAGTGAGAATAAAGGTAGGCAGTGCCCAGGTAGTAAAAATCTATGAGAATGTTCCACTGGAAACCACCAAAGGGTTTTTAGCCAGGCTCTGATTTAATGAGACTTGCATTTTGGGAAGATGTCTCCAGGTGCAGCCTGGAGAACAGGGTAGAGGGCACACCACAGATGTCAAGGCCGGTGACGAGGCCACCGTAGTGATTCAGCGGAGAAAGAAGGGTGATGATATGGATAGAGAGGGGCCAAGGAACGTGGTAGGAACCACGTTGTGTCTTGAGATTCGAAGGTGCAAAATGACATCTTTAAAGGAGTCTAGTGTCCCCAGTGTAGCGCACCATTCTCCTTTGGACAGACGGACAGAGACGTGGAATTACAGCCTAATTTACTTCTGCAAACTTGAGGTCTTTCCCAAAAGACTAAGGCCCCTTCTCTGCTTCTCTTTCCCTGTATTTCTGTTGATACAGAGAGGCCTGTATGGCTCCACGAGGGACGCGACCTATAAAGACAGCTTTCAGTGTGGGATATTGAGTTATACAACCCTACTCAGCGTCAGTCAGCGGGGGTTGGATGCCTTCCAAGAGAATCCTGCATGACCCCTCCAAGCAGAGCAGTGGCCCATCCTGGAAATGACAAAAAAAAAAAAAAAAGTTAGACACAGACGGGTCACACGCGATGCCAGAAGCCTGGCCACAAGCCTACCATAGCACTCCTCCTTCAGAAGCACCACACAAGCCCGTTCTTCTGCAGGGTCAGAGCCTGGACCTTGCCTGGGCCTCCTTCTGGGCTGTGATTTCCTGCCCACTAGTCTTTCCCGGCATGTGCCCTGCTGGAATAAATTGTCCCAAACCCACACACCAGAGACTGCTGAGTTTTTTTTCTTTTCCAAAGCAGAACTTCTTACCAGAGAACAGCCCCCTCTGTGGTTATGTTCTGTCTGCCAACGCCTCTCCTTCAGAGTCTTTCTCCGCTAGGCTCTAGATCCTGTGTCACCCCCAGGCTCTCCTTCCAGATGGTTTCTGGTTGGGTTCAGCCAATGGGAAGTATCAGCAGGAGACTGAGTGGAGGAGAGAGGTCAGGATAGGTGTCCCTCTCTTCCTCCCGGCTTGGAAGCTTCATCTTCGACTTCCCTCCTTGACCGTAGCCCCCCCACCAGGTGCCCCTCCTCCTCTCCATCCACATCTTTCCACTTCAAGTTGCTTCAGCCCCCAGGGGTGACCACAGCTTCCTTCCGGTGCTGGTCTCTGGGTAATCCCTCCTCCCTCGTCTGTGCCCTGCGCCCAGCCCGCCTCTCTGGTCAGCGGTCTGCTCACACACGTCTCTTCCTTCGAACCGTCTCCCATGGATCTGGTTTGCCGAGACTCTGACATTAGCACAGTTCTGGTAAATTGTGCCCTGCCATCTACATTAGTTCATGGTGTCCCCCACCATGGTGGACATCCGCAACTTGAACACGATGGGTTAGCCCTCTCGTTCATGTTCTGACCATGGGCACTAGCTTATAAGAGTTTTTCTTGGGGCGCCTGAGAAGCTCAGTCGGTTAAAGCTTCTGACTTCTGCTCAAATCATGATCTCACGGTTTGTGGGTTCGAGCCCCAAGTCAGGCTCCGCATTGACAGCATGGAGTCTGCTTAGGATTTTCTCTCTCTCTGCCCTTGCGTGCGCTCTGTCTCTTTCTCTCAAAATAAATAAACGTAAAAAAAGAGTGTGCTTATCCCTTAAAACACACACACACACACACACACACACACACAAGCACATTTTGGGATTCCACAGCACTTTTGCCCCTTTTCCGTGGCATAGAAGGGTTGGCCTTAAGGAAGTGTTCGTAACTCCCATTTGGAATCTGAGTGGAATCATCAGTGACCTCTGAGGTCCTATCTTTATATTCCTCTACCACGTGTCCAAAGGTCTCACATCCACGGGGAGGATTTGGGTGTGTTGGAGGGTGGAGATTTAATTCAAGACCACGTGAGGTGGCACCTGATTCTGAACTATTCGGGACAGGATCACAGAATGGATTTTACAGAGCTGAAATCTCGAACAAGGGTTTTAAGTTTGCTACGCGGTGAGTGATGTGAACCGCCCCACCCCCGACCCCCCATCTACATTATCCTCAGTAACATCATCCCGGCTCAGTAGGGCTCTTGAGAGAAGGAGTTACTTTGAAGCTATGGAAAGACGTGTGAAGATTCTTACCTTGTTCAACGTGGTGAGGACAGAGACAACATTTCAAGGTCGAAAACAACTTGGAAACAGTGGAGGGGACGTCCCTGAGAATTAGCACATATTGTGGGGCGCACTCCAGAGTTTCGTGGGCTGTGGAATCGATAGGGGTAGAAACAAATTATACAAGAGTATCCCATCCGACACTAGAGATCCTCCTGGCTCAATGAGCAGCACTGTAGCATTGAGCAAGTTCTACAGACCAAACATCCGAATGCCACCTGCTCAGTGACTGCTCAGTACAGCTCCCGATACCTAGATGGGTGCATGCACGTGTGTTTAGATTCACCAACCATGTGAAATATCTACTGAATGAATGAGTCCCTGATTCATTCTCTCTCTGCCTGACCTTGTTCCTCCAAGCAATAGTACGTTCCAACTTTACTGAGTCTCCCACACCTGTCTTCTTCTCCCCTCGGATAAATGAAGCGACCCCCTATCTTGTCTCCCTGATGGCAGGGATTTTCTCCTGCTCATCCGTCTTCCTGAAATGCAAATCTGATCAAGTCTCCTTCTTGCTCGAAACTCGTCAGTGGCTCCAAGTTGTCCTCAGACTCCCTAAAACTGCGTACAAGAAGGTCATTCCTGAGTTGAAATTTCCTTAACTATTCAGACTGCTCTGTTGATACTCTTGACCCCTCACAGTGTGTTCTAGCAATGTAATAAACATTGTCAGTCACACCAGATGTTGTCTTACCTCTGGGTCTCAACAATTCTCTATTTCCCTTAGCCCAGGGGACACAGACATGCCATGTTCTCTCTTGGCTTGGGTCTTGAACAGTCTTTTTCCCCTCCGTCCATCCCTTAATTAACTCCTACCTACCTGCAGGTCTCAGCTAGATGCTACTTTATCTGTAAAATACTTCGTGGCTCCCCTGAGGTGCAGGTTAGCATCTGTCTTTTGTGTCTCTTTTGTGCCCTATGTTTATTTTAGCAGAGCGTTTGATGCCTTGTATTTGTTCGGTTATTTGCATGTTCCCTTAACTGGATGGATACAGACAAGCTCTGTGAAGGTTTGCTCTTTGCATCAGTCCTGGTCTAGTCCGAAAGACAGAATCAATCCCAGCAATCCTAAGAGAAGGGGCTTCATACGAGGAATTGGGGAAATAGGTACTGGAGAGCTGACAAGGCAGAGGAGGAATAGTGAGGTGGGACGGGAAGCAGCCACCACCCCTAGGGCTTGGGGATTGAAGGTAAGAGGCTGCGGGTCCTGGAGCCCCAAGGCTTTCAGGAGGGACCCTGCGGATCGGGGTACCCAGGTCTTGGAGGACCTGGCTGGCGGGTGCTGGTGTGTGGCCGCTCAGGGGAGGGACCCCAGAACTGGGACCCACTGGCTGGCTGCAGCCCTTCTCTCTTGGTTGCAGGGACAGATGCGGCTGGTTTGGGGACCGTGGGGAGAAAACCAGAAACTGGAATTAGAGGCCACTGTCAGGGTAAAGAGCATCCTGTAGCAAGGCTGACCAGGACAGCCAAGAACAGGAAGAAGCTGGTTTCCTCTCCTCTGGCCATCCTCCCTCCCTTTGGCACCTGCTGTTGGGCAGAGCTTCAGGGGCCCCCACTGGCCAAACAGGACCCTGGACCTAGAATCACAGAGGACAGGCTTGAAGCTGAGACACGACAGCTGGAGACAACATAGAGTCTAGTTCACCGTGATTGTGGCGAATGAACGGCTGAGTTCTATTCCAGAAAGTGACCGAAACGAAGCCCCCATAAAGAGAAAACTCCACAACTTCTCTCAGGGCAGAAGCAGGGGAATTGGTACCAACCACACAGATTGTACAGTTTGCTACCGACCCACCATATTGTGGTTACCTGTGGAGGAAGAGCAGGTCCCGCCAAACCCAAGAAAGACACGAGGAATCAGCAGGAAACTTCCCCGCCAGAGAAGCCCGCACCGCCTTGTGAGCAGTAGGTAAGGGGATCCTGGCAAATCCGACTGAGAGCCCAGAACATGTCACCTTGCACACGACCGGAGAGAAGCCCGCATGCGATAACCAAGTGTTTTTCAAACTGTAGCGTGCGCGCAAATCACATCAACATGCAGATTCTAATTCAGTAAGTTGCCGATGGGGCCCGAGACTCTGCATTTCCAGCTAACTCCACCTGGCCTGCAGACACACCTGTAGAAAGACATTGGTGACCCCGGAGGGGCCATGCGTCCCTATACTCTGCAAACCCCCAAGGCTCTGACCTCATCGACGTTCTCAAACACAGTCCGTAGCTTCCCACCCCATCTCTCCCATTAGGCGTGCCCTCTGGGCACTACCCCACTGTCAGATGTCTACCCAGTGACCCACGGCAAGTCCGTTCACATCACACTGGCTCCGAAGGCCTCCCTGACTCCCTAGGCAAATTAATGACTCCTCTTATCTGATCCTTGTCTTCTGGAACGACCCACATTCCACGTCTTAAGCTGTCAGTGTGCACACGTGTCCTAGTTTCCGGAGGAAGTAGGCTCTCAAAGTAGGGATCCTGTTTTCTTCCACCCGGTTTACTCATGATACCAGACGCAGAGCTTCATTAACGTTCGATGCTTGACAGCTTTCGTTGAATGAAGTGAGTTGAGAAACGCACAACGCATTGGGAAGAGAACTGTGTGGGAGCAAGGGAAGAGTCTTCTCAGGTAATACCTTTCTTTGTTCCTGCTTCATCTTTCGCGGTCTTTGGGGGTCTCTCAGGGAAGTTGGCTAATGGAGGTGATGAAATTAAAGCCGATTGAAAAATCCAGACAGTTTGCTCTGTTGTGCCAATATGCGGAAGACCGAGGGGCTAGGGACAGGGAACATTCTGTTGATTAACTGAATTCTTCATTAAATGAATTGGCTACTGGGGCGCCTGGGTGGCTCAGTCGGTTAAGCGGCCGACTTTGGCTCAGGTCATGATCTCACAGTCCGTGAGTTCGAACCCCGTGTCAGGCTCTGTGCCGACAGCTCAGAGCCTGGAGCCTGTTTTGGATTCTGTGTCTCCCTGTCTCTGACCCTCCCCCGTTCATGCTCTGTCTCTCTCTGTCTCAAAAATAAATAAACATTAAAAAAAAACTAAAAAAAAAAAAAAAAAGCTGCAGCCTTTGGATTAGGAAGGGCAGCCAAAAAAAAAAAAAAAAATGAATTGGCTACATCTATATCTATCTATCTATCTATCTATCTATCATCTATCTATCATTTATCTATCTACCTATCTATCTATCTGTCTATCATCTATATATCTATCTATCTAGATATAGCCAAAATAGGTATGTCAAATATAACCTATATAAAAAATAAATTATATGATAATAAACACCAACCCACAAAGAACTAACTTCCTGGAAATTTGAGTAATTTCTTCCATTCCCTTACTCATACATTTTTGTTCTTCTTTGTCCAATTTCTGGGGCAAATCTAAGCCTATATTTAAAAATAGCTGAAAAATAAAAACACGTAGCCCAAAATATAAAGGTCATTCAAATGAATTCAACCTTTGTTTTAATCACATTTAATCAGACTATTTGGGAGCTGATGTTGGCACATTAACCCAGTGCAGAGCCTGACCAGGGGCTCGAACACATGAACCTCGAGATCATGACCTGAGCCAAAATCAAGAGTCAGACGCTTAACCGATGGAGCCACCCAGGCGCCCCAGTGACCGATTCTTTTAATTTTTTTTTTTTTTTAGTGTTTCTTATTTATTTTTGAAGGAAAGAGACAGAGCATGAGTAGGGGAGGAGCAGAGAGAGAGGGAGGCACAGACTTCAAAGCAGATGTTCCGAGACATCAGCACAGAGCCCGATGCGGGGCTTGAACTCACAAACCGTGAGATCATGACCTGAGCCGAAGCCAGACGCTCAACCAACAGCCACCCAGGCCCCCCGACTGATTCTTTTAAATGAGAGAAATTGGATTCTTCAAAATGGAGATTTGCTCCCAGAAAAAAAAAAAATCCCATCATGAGTTATTTAAATATTATTCAATCATTACATTAAAATTATTTGTGAGCTTTTGTTAAAAAAAAAAATATTGAAGGGGCACCTGGGTGGCTCAGTTGGTTAAGTGTCCAACTCTTGATTTGGGCTCAGGTCATGATCTCACGGTTTTTGAGTTGGAGCCCCTGGTTGGGCTCCGTGCTGACACTGTGGAGCCTCCTTGGGATCCTCTGTCTCCTTCTCTCTCTGTCCCTCCCCTGCTTGCGTGCGTGCACACACTTTCTCTCTCTCAAAAATAAATAAACTTTAAAACAATTGAAGATTACTGACAATCAGAATAGATCACCCTAGAGTTATGCACTGTTAAAGGAGCCACATCAAGAATAGAAGTCTCAGGATGCCTGGGTGGTTTAGTTGGTTAAGCATCTGACTTTGGCTCAGGTCTGATCTCACCGTTCTTGAGTTCAAGCCTTGCGTCGGGCTCTGTGCTGACATCCCAGAGCCTGGCGCCTACTTCAGATCCTGTGTCTCCCTCTCTCTGCCCCTCCGTCCTCCCTCTCTGTCTCTCTCTCTCTCTTAAAAATAAACTTAAAATAATTTTTTTTTTAATTAAAAAAATAGACATCTCTAGTAACATGCCACAGGGATCTGTTTTTCCATTCACTTCTGTTGAACACTCATCAAATGGCAAATATGGGGGGGGGGGGGGATACTGTAAGGTCTCCTACTCCCCCCTTGGAGTCAACCCTTAGTTCTTGGATTAAACATAAGTTCTCTGTATGGGACAACCCTCACTCCTCCTGCACCCATGATCTTTTAGGTTCCCCTGTCCATATGCTTTCATTATATTCAACTATTTTTCATTGTATTTATTATATTTCATTATATTCAATGCCTGGGGACCCTGGGTTTTGCAAAATCTTCCCAGTTTTTTAAACTCCCCTTTATCCATTTCACCCGTTCCCCACCCACCTCTCCTCTGGCATCCACCAGTTAGTTGTCGGTATTCAAGAGATTGTTTTTTGTTTGTTGGTCTCCTTCTTTCTTTGTTCATTTGTTTTGTTTCTTAAATTCCCCACATGAACACCATCACATGGTGTTTGTCTTTTTCTGACTGACTGATTTATTGCCCTTGGCATTGTGTTCTCTAGCTCCATCCAAAACCTTCCCAAGTTTGAAGACTCCTTTTCTCTGTCAAATACTTCCAATCGGATCTTAAGAATCTTTTTTACATGTAGGGCAGGGCGACCAACCTCTCTGGCTTGCTCAGGACTGGTGGGTTTATCAGGATGCGGGGCTATCAGCACTATAAACCGGGGAAGTCCTGGGTGAATTGGGAAAAATTCATCACCTGTGGGGTCCCTGCTTCCCGACGCAGTGTCCCCAGAACTTTGCTTCTCCAGTTCCTCTTTGTATTGACCAAGGCTTAGCACCCAGAGAGCTGGATGATAGAAACACCGCTTGCCAGCAGGGACCACCTTTTGATACACCGTGGACTGGAAGGGATAAATTTGCCTCAAGTATAGGATGTCCTGAACCTAAACCTCCTTTCTTTTGTTAAGTATTGGCTTGAGTTAGACTCAAAGACACCTACAAATGCTACCAAGAGAAGGGAGGATGGGGGGAGAGACAAATAAACAAACAAAACATGTAGCAAGTCAGGGTAGACTTTGCTTTTTTTTCAGGCTGATCTAAGAAAATGTCCAATTAATGTGTGTGTGTGTGTGTGTGTGTGTGTGTGTGTGTGTAAATGTTAATTTATTTTTGAGAGACAGAGAGAGACAGAGCATGAGCAGGGAAGGGGCAGAGAGGGAGACACAGCATCTGAAGCAGGCTCCAGGTTCTGAGTTGTCAGCAGAGCCCAACACGAGGCTCGAACCCATGAACTGTGAGATCGTGACCTGAGCTGAAGTTGGACGTTTAACCGACTGAGCCACCCAGGCACCCTTTTATTTTTTTAATTCTTTAAATGCTTATTTATTTTGAGACAGAGAAAGACAGAGGGTGAGTAGGGGAAGGGCAGAGAGAGAGGGAGACACAGAATCTGAAGCAGGCTCCAGGCTCCAAGCCGTCAGCCCAGAACCGATGTGGGGTTTGAACCCATGAACCTTGAGAAGAAAATGTCCAATTAAAGAAAACTAGTTGGATTAGTAGATTCAAAAAGTGGGAAGTATTTTTTCTTTAATTTGAGTATAGCTGATATACAGTGTTACATTAGTTTCAGTGGATTATTATTATTATAGTAATAATAGCATAATAGTAATAATAATGATTATAATAGTAATTATTAGATTATAATAGTAAATATTATAATTACTATTATAATTACTATTATAACTAATATAATTACTATTAAAATTGCATAGAGTTTAATTATTATAATTACTATTATGTAATAATATACTATAGTAATATACTATTATTCACATTATATATAACTACTATTATAATCTAATTATAATACTATGATTATTATAGGAGTAATAATAATAATTAGTATTAATAGTAACTTGACAAGTTTATATATTATGCTATGTTCACAAGTGTATCTATCAACCATTCCATTACATCATTATTATAGTATCTTTAACTGTATTCTTTATGCTGTGTCTTATATTCCTGTGATTTTATTCATTCCGTAAAGAAAAGGGAAATTATGTATGTATGTATCTAGAAGATTTTATTTTTAAGTAATGTCTACACCCAACGTGGGGCTGGAATTTACAGTCCCAAGGTCAAGAGTCACATGCTCTCCCAACTGCACTAGCAAGGCACCCAGAGAGAGGAAAGTATTGATTTCGGGTTTCTTAGAGGAAGTAAGTTGTCCCCAATCAGGACTCATTAGAATCATTATCTCCTAGAGACAGTGGAAGAACACTCATGGGTTGTTTATGTTAAGGAAAAGCTAAACTCTCCATCCCCTGGTAAGCTTGTGAAAGGTCAAATTCCCCTTGTAATAGAGTTTTCTATAGGACTGTGGCCAGGACAGGGCATCGGAGAGCTAGGATTGGGAGCGGAAGAGATTGTCAGGAAGGTCACACTCCAGCTGGGCCTGGCAGGGACAATGAGATGTGAGTCCCCAGCAGGCACAGCAGGAAAGAGGCAGGGGACAGCCCTGGAGATGCAGAGCAGAAGGTCTCAGGAAGGAGGCAGGATGTGGAGAGAGCCCCAGAGAGGGAGATGTGTGAGATGTGGATAGGCCTGCACCTTCTCACCTCCTCTCATCTCATCTCCCACCCAGGTCCCCTTTCTTTGGTGAAACAGGATGTGGGAGCTGGTTAGAAGGGTGACTCTGGGAAAGCCCTTGGGTGACCTAAATTTGGGGGCTGGTGGTGGGGTGGGGGGAACAGCCCAGTGATTAGAGGTTGAAACTTTCAGTCCCACCCCCTGACCTCTGGGGATGGGAGAGGTGCTGAACCCAAAAGGCTAGGGTTTGGAGAACTTACGCGTTGGTGCACCTGGGAAGCTTTAGGGAGAGTGGTGCACCCAGAGAGGGCTAGGAAGCTCCATACCCCTTCCTCAGACCTGCCTCTGTATCTTTCCCAGCTGGCTCTTCCAGAGCTGTATCTTGTTATTATAAACCAGTGATCCAGTGAGTAAAATGTTTCTCTGCATTCTGTAAGCTGCTGTAGCAAATTAATTACACCAAAGGAAGGGGTTGTGGGAACTTCTGATCCGTGTGTAGCCAGTGGGTCAGAAGCCCAGGTGGTATCTGGATTGCTGTTAGTGTCTGAAGTAGTGTGAGAAGTAAGGGAGGTGATTCATTTCCAGAAATACCAAATAAAAGCTGTACTAGTTAATACGTTTACAACCTATTGGAAATATGTACCACCCACCACCGCCACCACAGTGGAGTCCCAAACCCTTAGACACTTCACTTCCTGGTTCTTGTTCCCCTCTCTGTTTCGCAGGCTTCTTTTCTGGGGCTTTGCAATGAGCACATGCCAAAGAACAAAGGGAGGAAGGACTGAAAGTCTGTGTCACTTCAGAGAATGTACCTTTGTTCCAATCAGACTATTTTTTGCTTTATATGGGCATAGGCGACCTCCAAGTAAGGCTGTACCCTCTGTAGCACTCAGCCAATGAAGAACCAGGGGAGGGACTTACCTTTGCAGCACTCAGCCAATGAGGAGCCAAGGGAGGGACTTACTTCTGCAGCACTCAGCCAATGAAGAGCCAGGGGATGGACTTGCATGCTAGGAGATAAATTGTCTGCTGTGACTGCCCCCAGTGTGCCTGTCTGTCAGACACCCACTCTTGCAAGAACATAGATTAAAACCTCACTTCACTGTGCTGAGTCTCCGCATCCCTCCTTTGACTCAGTGGGCTTAGTTCTCACAGTGGGGGGAAGGGATGTCAGCCCTGTAGGACTGAACCCCTAACCTGAGGGATCTGACAATATCTCCAGGTAGACCGTGTTGGAATTGAGATGAATTGTAGGACATCCAGCGGGTGCCGGAGAATTGCTCGGCGGTGTGGGGATCCCCACCTCCACCACGTTGGCATTGCTGACCAGAACTTTCAGTAGCCTTGAGGGTCACCTGAGGCATGGCTTCCGGGAATCTGATGTGTTGTCTGAGACTAGCAAGGCCCACGGTGAGTTGGAAGGTTGCGGGGACAAAGGAAGAAAGATGTGGTCTTGTTAGTATGGGCTCTCGTGCAAAATGTGGAATATCATCAAGGATTAGAAGGGAGTCACAGAGATGATATAGACCGAGCGGCATCACTCCCTAATTCTACCAACCAAAGTATGTATTGAAAACAGACTTGTGTTTTTTAAATGTTTTATTTATTTTTGTGAGAGAGAGGGAGCAAGTGAGGGAGGGATAGAGAGAGAGAAGGGGACAGAGGATCCGAAGCAGGCTCTGCGCTAACAGCGGTGAGCCTGATGTGGGGCTCGAACTCACAAACCGCAAGATCATGACCTGAGTCAAAGTCGGTCACCTAACCGACTGAGCCACCCAGGCGCCCCTGAAAACAGACTTCTATGTGACAGCTTCCTGAAGATGGTTCAAGTTTGAGATGTGCAAGTTAGATGTGTCTAACTCTGCAAAGACATGCACCATGAAATTCAAATTAGAACAATAAGGAGATGGGATTGAGTGGGATATTTACAGATACTCTAAAGTATCTGAAAAGTTTTATTTTTAAAACCTCCAAAGCAAATGGCAAATGTTAACATTTGTCAAATACCAGCAGTGAGTACAGGGATGTATGTTATATTATTTTCTGCACCCTTCTCTGGATTTGAAATCTATAATAAACTGCATGCCCCATGGAGTTAGTCCTGGCAATTGAAATCTGCAGGATCAGGTAATGACCACAGATGGAAACCACCTCCTCCCTCCTCTTCAGGGTTTTAAATCTTTCTTGTGCCAGCTGTCAGAAAATGAACCGGGGAACTTTCGCAAAGAATACAATTTGGCAAGTCTTATCCTTGTCAATCTCGGGGGCTGGCTTGGTTTGTAGGATACATTCCTTCTGGTTTCGTCTGTTTTCTTTTCTTTCTTTTTTTTAAGTTTATTTATTTATTTATTTTGAGAGAGAGAGAGAGAAGGGGAGGGATAGAGAGAGGGGGAGAGAGAGAATCCCAAGCAGGCTCTGAGCTGCCAGCTGTGGAGCACAATATGGAGCTCGAACTCACGAACTGTGAGATCATGACCTGAGCTGAAATCAAGAGTCAGACACTTGGGGCTCCTGGGTGGCTCAGTCGGTTGAGCGTCGAACTTCAGCTCAGGTCATGATCTCACGGTTCGTGAGTTCCAGCCCCGCGTCAGGCTCTGTGCTGACAGCTCAGAGCCCGGAGCCTGCTTCCGATTCTGTGTCTCCCTCTCTGTCTGCCCCTCCCCTGCTCATGCTCTGTCTCTTACAAATAAATAAAAGTTAAAAAAAGATTTGAAAAAAATTCTAGGGGTGCCTGGGAGTCTCAGTCGGTTGAGTGTCGAACTTCGGCTCAGGTCATGATCTCATGGTTCATGAGTTCGAGCCCGACGTCCGGCTCTGTGCTGACAGCTTGGATCCTGGAGCCCGTTTCCGACTCTGTGTCTCCCTCTCTCTCTGCCCCTCCCCAACTCACACTCTGTCTGTCTATCTCTCTCTCTTACAAATAAACATTAAAAAAAAAATTAAAAAGAGTCAGACACTTAACTAACTGAGCCACCCAGGCGACTGGACACTTGGAGATTTCCACATAAATCAGAGATATATTTGGTTCTTTCTCTCTTTGATCTGCTGCTGTTGGTGAACCCAAGTGGGGTCAATTGAAGAAGCACAACATATATACACACACATATATGCACCTATATACATATACATAAGTTCATAAACTAATTATATCACTATATAACGATATAACCCTATATATATGTAAATTTATAAACTATAACTGTATCACTATATAACTATATATATGTAAGTTCATAAACTCTAACTATATAACTATATATGTGTAAATTCACAATCTGTAATTATATTACTATATAACTACATAACCCCATATATATGTAAATTTATAAACTGATTTTCTCAAATAGTGGATGTCTTAAGGAGATCACTGTCCCTCCTCGCTAATGTCTTTTTCTTTCTTTTTAAATTTTTTTTTATCTTCACTAATATCTTTTTCTAAAAAGAAGGGCTACAGATCACCAATTCAAAACAACTGGAATTTAGTGAACTCTTTTTTTTTTAATGCTTATTTATTTATTTGTTTTGAGAGAGAGAGAGAGAGAGAGAGAGAGCTTGAGTGGGGATGGGCAGAGAGAGGGAGACACAGAATCGGAAGCAGGCTCCAGGCTCCGAGCTGTCAGCACAGAGCCTGACGCAGGGCTTGAACTTACAAACCGTGAGATCGTGACCTGAGCTGAAGTCGGATGCCTAACCGACTGAGCCACCCAGGCGATCCCGCAAGTGCTTTTTCTGTGCCAGGAACTGTACTGCGCCCTTGAAATCTGACGGCCTCCAAGCTGGTCTCCCTGCCTCCACTCTTGCTA
Source organism: Panthera onca (assembly GCF_046562875.1). Lineage (NCBI taxonomy): Eukaryota > Metazoa > Chordata > Mammalia > Carnivora > Felidae > Panthera > Panthera onca. Next base: position 21,631,652 of record NC_138352.1, on the reverse strand, counting down.
CAACCCGTCCTCCATGCAGTGGCTTAAAAACGTGAATCCCATTTAAGTCCACTGCTTAAATCCTGCACAGGCCTCTGTGTGCAGGGCACACAATGCAGGCCCTGAACCCTGGTGCCATGAGCGCTGGGCCCCGTCTACTTCTCCAGCCTTGTCTCTTTGCGCTGTTACCCTCTGCTCCAGCCACGCCGGCTTTCTTGCTGATCCTTAAAACACAAGCCTCCGTGTTATGTTCCCTTCATTTCGATGGCTCGTCCCTGACACCTTTCATCTTTCAGATCCCTTTACAATAGGATCTTGGGGCAGCTGGGTGGCTCAGTCTAACTTCAGCTCAGGTTGCGATCTCACGGTTTGTGAGTTCGAGCCCCGCGTCGGGCTCTGTGCTGACAGCTCGGAGCCTGGAGCCGCCTTCTGATTCTGTGTCTCCCTCTCTTTCTCTCTCTCTCTCTCTCTCTCAAAAATAAATAAATATTAACAAAATAGGATCTTTGCAGAGAGGAATTCCCAAATCCACAGATCTTGCAAAGTGCACACACATATCCCTTTCCCTCTAGCCCCCTTTGGAGGGCCATTTTCTCGAATCAAAGTGTCACCATCTGAAACTACCTTCCTTCTTTGTTTCCTTCTCTGTGTCTTCACCTCCACCAGAAGGTGAGCCTCGTAAAGGTGGAGGCTTACCCGCCAATCCCTTCCTGCAAGACCGGAATAGTGCCCACCCCCCAGCGTGTCCCCGTCAGTGCTCGTGGGATCTGTGAGAAATCCCTCAACCGTGCTAGGAGGTGCGTGTTTTACAAAGGAGGACACGAAGGATCAGAGAGAGGAAGTTATTTTCTCAAAATAACCAGCAGGGAAGCAGCAGGACGGGGATCTGGATCCACCCTCCCCCCTTTGCTCTTGTGTATCAGCCATTCTAAGATGAAAAGTTTTCCTAAGTTACATCTGAAGCTACTCAGCAATTTTTAGTTATCAGTTGCGCAGACATTCCCTAACTTTTTCGGGCTTCAACGATAACTACGTCTTGTAAGAGGCTTCTTTGGTTACCCTTCTGTACCCCAACCCCGACCCCGACCCCAACCAACACACACACTAAGCATCATTGCCCAAAGTTTGGTGTTGTGGGAATGTTTTGTTGAAGACAAAAGAAGAGTGCCGGATTTGTCCTTCCTTAACTATCCTTGGTTCAGTTCCCTCTTTAACCATGTGTCTCTTTCTTTTTGTGTTCTGTTTGATGTCTGTCCTATCTTGTATTTTATGCGTCTTTTCAAGCTACCCTTAAATCCTCCTTAATACACCGTGAGCATAGAGAGCATAAATAGTTAAATGCCTGGTCCTGAGGGATACTCTTGCTCAAGCCGTATCATTCCCAGCAGCACTAACACTCGACGTAGGTAAAATAATGAGACAAAATTTGAGTTTCGCCAGAGGGGTCGCCATTAAAAGCGGTGACCACGAAGACTGGGTTTCTGTGCAAAGATGTCTACGGTGTAATGTGAGTAGGAAAGCCGGGTGCAAATGTGCATATTGGGTGCCGATGGGAACAATTTTACAGAATCAGACTGCAAGGAAATACCAATATACTCCGTTTTGTGCAAACCTGAAGTCTGTCGACTTGACGTGGCGTGACGGACGAACGGAATATCTCACGTTAGACGTCACACTACCATTGTTGTGACTGTTCCATTTTAAAACGCTTGGTTATGGGGATGTAAAACACCCCCAACAGAAACGGAAGGTTAATAAACAGAAGGTTAATAATGAGGTTTGTCACTCATCACCCAACTTTTACCACCAACTCTCGTTGTCTCATGTCCTTCTCCAAACCTAACCTTCTTGGGTGGCTAGTCATTAAATTTACTTATGGTGAAATGCATGATATCTGATTTTGACGTCCGTTTCACCTATCCCTCTTGTTCCAGAATGTTCCCTAGCATTCCCTTCCAGTTCATCTCTCATCCCAACAAAGGAAATCACTCTTTTTGAAGTTTTCCATGATAAATTATTGTATTGATTCTAGAACTTCATTTATGTATTTATTTTTAATTTTTTTAACATTTATTTATTTTGGAGAGAGAGAGAGAGAGAGAGAGAGAGAGAGAGAGAGAGAGAGAGAACGTGAGCAGGGGAGGGGTAGAGGGAGGGAGACACAAAATCTGAAGCAGGCTCCAGGCTCTGAGCTGTCAGCACAGAGCCCGACGTGGGGCTCAAACTCTCGAACTGTGAAATCATGACCCAATCATGACCCGATCATGACCCGAGCTGAGCTGAAGTCGGACACTTAACCGACTAAGCCACCCAGGTGCCCCATTCCAGAACTTCATTTAAATGGAATCATGAAGCCGTAACTTTTTGTGGCTGACTCCCTTCACTCCTCTGCTGTCTCCATCAGTAGCTCAACCTTCCTGTACTTTCTGGAATAGGTTGTGTAAATTCCATGTTATTTCTTCCTCGAACATTTAATGAGATTTCCCCTGTGATATAATGCGGGCCCAATGTTTTCTTTGTGGTAAGGTTTTGGATCAACAGCTTAACGTTTCGGGAGGTATGAGGCTATTTTCGTGTCGGTTTTGATAATCTGAGTTTTTCAGGGGACAGCATTTCATCTGCATTGTCCATTTTGTTTACATAAGGTTATTCCTAGCATTCTCTTTCAATTGTCTTGATAATCATGCAATCTGTAATGATAATCCCTCTTCCTGTTCTGATGTTGGTCATTTGTGATCTCTCCCCCCTGTTTATCTTAAGCAGTCTTGCTTGGCACTTGCTAGTTCTGCTAACCTTCTGATCAAAATAACTGACTTTTAGTTTTGTGGATGATTTTCAACTCCAGTGATGTCAGCTCTTATCTCAATGATTTCTCTCTCCCGCTTATTTTCAGTCAATTTTCCTGGCTTTTATCTCACCTCTGAAAGTGGAATTGTAGGTAATTGATTTTAGGCCTTTTTTTTTTTTTTTTTTTTTTTTTTTTTTTTTTTCATTTCTGATAGAAGCCCTTAAAGCTCTGGATGTCCCTCCAGAAAGATCTATGATGAGAGAAAGAGGAAGAAAAACCAAAACAGCGTGTTCTTTGGGTAGCAAAGCAGGGGGAGGATTTCGTTTGGGTTAGGAGCAAAGTGCTCTCTCTTGTTTATAGGAGGGGGAAGGCGAAGAAGGGTGATGATGAATGAAGGCTTACAGATCTGCTGATGAGAACCTGAAAGCATCTCTGTGGGATGGCTTATATTTCCCCAGCATGCATGAGGGAGAACACCCACTAAGTGTGTGGGAGGGGAGAGTGGGGAAGATCTGAGCAAAAAGGAAACCATGGAATAGTCGTGGCAGGGTGGGGAGGAGGCGAGTTGGTAAGGAAGGACAACAGATGCATCAGGCAGAAGGAAGGGCTCGCGTGGGGATAACGGCTGTGATTTTTAAAGCAAAGCCGTTAACCTGGATGTGTGATTTTCTACACAGAGCTCAGCTGCTCCTGTGACAATATGGAGGACGCAGCTATGGGGGTCCAGCCAGGACTGCAGTTTACCAGGTGAGCAAGACAGTGTGACATCTGGGGCCGGTGGCGGAGAGGGACCGAGGGACTGAGAATATTTGCAAGGAAGGGGTGAAACTCATGGGTCGTGGGTTTGTAGCTAGTTAGCAAAATGAGGACAGGGTTTGCAAGGTGCAATGAAATCAAAGGTTTGTAGCATCGGGGGAGACCAGAGTAAAAGACACCGGGTTGAGCTCTTAAAGTGAGTTCTGAGGGAGATGTGGTTGCTGGAGGTGACAAGGTCTAGGTGTGACCGTGGAAGAGCGTAGATGATGTGCAGTTGGAAGGCACTGCCGGAGGTGCTGCTTGTGTCATTGGCATGGAGGTTCCAGTCCTCAAGAGTGTTGGCGGGGGTGATGGTAGACAGGAAAAGTGAAAGGCATACCATCTTCAGTGAGGGGTGGGGAGGGACTGGCAGGCTGATCGATGGCAGGAAGGAGGTGGGGGAGAGGGTGATTGAGCTAAGAGAAGCATGAGCCTTAAATAAGAAAGGGTTTTTGCAGGATGGGCGTAGAAATGGGCTGGGGTTGGCAATAGTGGATTAGCACTGGTGGACATTGAAACCGCTTTCTGACCCTGAGGTCTTTAGGCTGTGAAAGAAAACTCAGGCTCTACTTGAGGGGCCTTCAGAGACACCAGGGCTTCCAGTCGGCCTCCAGCACCAGATAAGGAATGTCCCAGCTACAGAAGGCTGTAGCTGGAGGGGAGACAACGAGAGCAGGAGTTCCAGAAGACACAGAAACTGTAGGGTTTAGACGAGGAGGAAGTGTGGAAAGTGGACTCCATTTGGAAGTCTAAAAAATGAAGCCAAGGGGCGCCTGGGTGGCTCAGTCGGTTAGGCGTCCAACTTCGGCTCAGGTCACGATCTCGTGGTTCATGAGTTTGAGCCCCGCGTCAGGCTCTGTGCTGACAGCTTGGGGCCTGGAGCCTGCTTCGGAATCTGTGACTCCCCTTCTCTCTCTGTCTCCTCCTCAGCTCATGCTCTGTCTCTGTCTCTCTAAAAATAAATAAACGTTAAAAAAAAATTAAAAAAAAATGAAGCCAAGACGTGGAGGGTAAGAGGTGAGTTGAGAAGGGGGGCTAGGACTCTACAGCTGCTGGGGTCAAATATGCCCTGGGATGTTTGTTTGCAGTCTGTATTTGCTTCCAATGGCTGCTGTAACAAGTAACCACCAACTTGCCAGCTGAAAACAACACCAATTTATTCTCTTACAGTTCTTTTTTTAAAAAAGTTTATTTATTTATTTTGAGAGAGAGAGAGTGAATGGGGGGAGGGCAGAGAGAGACGGAGAGAGAGAGAGAAAATCCTGAGCAACCTCCACACTGCCAGCACAGAGCCTGACATGGGGCTTGAACTCATGAACCACGAGATTGTGACCTGAGCCGAAACCAAGAGTTGGACGCTTAACCAACTGAGCCACCCAGGCGCCCCTATTATCTTATGGTTCTAGTGGTCAGAAATCCAAAACAGATTTCACTGGACCAAAACTAAGGCGTCGGCAGGGATGTGTTCTTTCCAGAGACTTGAAGGGAGAATGTGTTTCCTGGCCTTTTCAGCAGCTAGAGATTGTTTTCCTTGGTTTGTCTCCCTTTCTTCCATGTTCAAAGCCACCTATCTATCCCTCTAGTTCTGCTTCATCAGCTTCCCTCTTCTCCATTTGGGGAGAAGTGTCCCCCATTGGGGAGAAGTGTCCCCCATTGGGGAACGAGTGTCCCCCATTGTCTCCCATTGGGGAGGTGTCCATTTAGGGACACTTATAATTATATTTATATAATTTATATTTATATAAATTTATATAATTTATATTTATAATTATAATTATAATTATAATCCAGGATAATCTTTTTATTTTAAAGTAACTGATTTGGCAACCTGAATTGCTCCTGGCCATGTAACACGACCCATTCCCAGGTCCCCAGGGTTAGGATGGGGACATCACAAGTCTGCCCACCGTAGTGTCTTCCCCAAGAGGCAGGGACCTGCAGAGCCCCTTAAAGGAGCCATGCTGTGTGGCAAATAAGCTTGGTTTTCAGGAAGTCGAGCACAGTGGCTGGAGAACACTTCTAGGACCTCAACATCCAAGGATGGGCCTGTGATCTAAAGCAGTGGTTCCCACACTTCACTAAGCATCTGAATCACCTGTGGGGGGGGGGGTGTTAAAACACAGAGTGCTTCCCCTTCTCCCTCTCCCCATTTCTGATTTTGTAGGTCAGGGGTGAAGCCTTAAGATGTACATTTCTAGCAAGTTCTCAGATGATGCTAATGCTGTTGGTCCAGAGGCTTCAGTTTCAGAGCCATATCCCTCATGGTTTCATGACTTAACACTTCTATGAATCAAGGTATTTGATTTGCTGGTTTGCGCATGTGTGCGTATATTTCCTTGCTTGTGTTTTCAGTCTGGGTTCAGTCTTCGACCTCTGAATCCCAGCGCCATCGCTGATCTCCCGTGGGACCTCTCTACTGCTTGTTCTCCGCATCTGTGAAATGGGGATGATCATGGTACTCACTTCACGGGAAAGTCACGGGGATTAAATTAATTAACGATATAAAGAGCTACCCATGCTATAAAAGTGTTCGCTAGTATTTAAGAACTTTATCAGCCGGTGAAGAGGCAGACCTAGAGGTCTTAGCACAGAGAGTTGATTCAGGGAATTCAGTGGCACAGGTGGTGGACGGGGGATGGGAAGATGAGATCAGCCACCGTGGGAGTCATTGCTACCCACAGGGGCAGGGACCGCTGCATGAAAAGTTTCCAGAACTCAGAAACTGGGGCCTTAGAAGGGGCGTCCAGTAGGAGCAGAGTAGGGGGAAGGCTGGGAAAGGTAGTGCCAGCAAATAGGAGTCGCCTGGCCCATGAGTTTGCCCACGGATCGTAGGGCCAAAAGAGCAAAAGGAAAATTCTGCCCTGCGGAGCTCCGTGAGCTCGGTTAGCCGTTTTGCTTCAGCTCCAGCGTGGTTCAGGCAATCCCCATTCACTTCCCTGTCTTGGAACAATGAACATTTAGAGCAGACACTGAAAGAACATCTACTCCCACACACAGTCTGTGCTCGTGCTCACTTCTGCTCAAGGAGACTTCACCCGCTGAACACACGAAATCCTCATGCGGCTCTGAGACCGTATGATGAGCCTTCCTGGGGAGAGGCCCTTTTAGCACATGGAAGAGGCCAGAAGGTACCCAGTGGGATGGAGCCCATGGAACAAGCCAGAGAAAATGGAAAGGGCAGATCCTGGATGTGTCTGGGGCTCGGAGGATTGCAATGTCCATCCAGCTGGTGTTCTGGAATACGCATCAGGAAGATCATCTCACCCCAAATGGCTTTGCTGTATTTCATGAGAAAAGTTCCTCCTTTTGTGATGTCATTATGATGAGTAACAACTCTGGGCTGTGTGGTGTCTTTTACACAGAGCACATATTCCCCGAAACTAGAGGCTCGGGTTAGAACACAGAGCCGTGGGAATGGTGCTTAGAGACCTACAGACACAGGTGTTTAGACTGCTGTCCTCCACTGGCACCAGCTCGCGGGCAACTGTCAAACGGACCTGAGTGAGTGGGACCCGGATCTGGAGTCAAGGTAGACCTACGTGCCCACAGGCTGGGAACACCCTTCCCGCAAGTGACCTCCTATGATATTGCGATTTATAATAAGAAATCGAGATTTGTCATCATCCAGGTCTCCTGGCACACAGCTCCTAAAACCCTTGGAATTTTCTAAGCGATAAGAGCCATAAAGTTGTCTTTTGTCATTCATCACAACCCTTCCTGAGTTTACATTAATGGGGTGACTTCCGGGAAGCCCCCTAAAGATGGGAACCAACCGTACAATTAGAGAGTTGGAACCTTCCGCTCTCAGCTCTTCCTCAACCCACCTCTGACCTCCAGGGAGAGGAGAGGGGCTGAACATTAAGATCAGTCACCAAAAACCAATGATTTAATTAGCTGTGCGTCATGTAATGAAGCTTCCATAAAAAGTCCTAAATGAGGGTGCTTGGAGAGTTTCAAGGTCGGTAAATACACGGAGGTGCTGGGCAGGTGGGGGCCCAGAGAGGATGTGAAAACTCCATGCCCATCCCCCCATATCTTGTTCTTGTCTGCTTGCTCCAGAGTCATATCCTTTGTAATCAACCAGCAATCTACTAGGTGAATGCTTTTCCCGAGTTCTGTGAGCCGTTCTAGCAAACGATCAAACCCAAAGAGGGTTACAAAGACGTCTGATGCAGAGCCTTGGTGGCAACCTTGACTTGCCACGGGTGCGCGAAGCAGGGGGCAGCCTTGTGGGACTGAGCCACTCACCTGAGGGGTGGGCACTAACTCCAGGTAAATCGCATCAGACTTGAGCTACTGTGGGACACCCAGCTGGTGTGGGAGAATTGGAGATCTGCTTGGTGTGGGGAGAACGCGCACATATTTGGTGACCAGGAGTATGGAGAGTATTCTGTGAACAGACAGAACACAGAGGAGTCTTTTGGGTGCACCTCCCAAGGTCAGACCAGGAGGAAGGATCAGCGAGGAGCCTTTGCCGGGAGGCCCGGGGACCAGCATCTTGAGATTAATAGGCAGATAATGGAAGTTCTTTTTGGCCTGCTTTCGGGGGGGATCTCCGAGCTTCCAGATGGAATGTCCTCTATCCGGTGAGCTGTTGTGAAAGTACTTTCTTCCACTCCAAAGATTCTGGGATCAATCTTGTCCTTAAATAGAGGGATGGGAGGAATTCTTTGGTCAGCGTTTCACTTCTCCGTGTTCCGTTCACTTCTCCACTGCTTCATCCCCGCCCAGCCCTGCCCCTTTCCACACGATGCCATTGCTGATTGCAATCCACTCTGAGGGTCCAAGCGTGCTGAACCCCGGCCCTTGCCTTTCATCCCTGGCTCTTTGCTTCCTGCAGCTGGATGGCCCCAAGCGCCCTGGACCTCCAGGGACCACATGCTTTGTCTCCCTGCACATAGGGACTCCGACTCTGAGGCTGAGCTCACTCAAGTTCACGGTGCCTGCAGTCTGTCTATTTTCCCTTCCTCCCATTTGGACATTGATTCCCCAGCTTGAGACCTGCATTTCTCTTCTGTTGCTGCAGTTTGCTTTATGCCAGGCCTCTGGACTCACTCGCTTCCAAGTCCTTTCACTAGGTGGTCACCTGCGTTTCCAGGGAGGGGACACTTTTGATGTGGACTCAGCATGTGTCTGGTTATTGATGCAAGGAATAGAGGCAGCTGTCTTATGCCTTTGAGTACAGGTTCCTCTTGCGGGGGGTCAGGAAAAGTGTGGAAGGCATGTGCTGAGAACAGGCCAACCACCCAGAGGATAACCATGGGTTGACATGGCGAGATCAAACCCATCATCAACCCTAGCTGCTCACTGTTATCACCCAAGAGTTTAAACGTTCTCAGGGAGCCTGGGTGGCTCAGTCGATTGAGCGTCCAACTCTTGATTTCGGCTCAGGTCATGATCTCACGGTTTGTGGGTTGGGATCCTCTCTCTCCCTCTCCCTCTGCCTCTCCTCTGCTTGTGCCCTCTCTATCCTTCTCAAACAAATAAAAACAATAAATAAAAAATAAATACATTTTCTTGCTTCAAGTCCCATGCCAGGATAATTGAATAAGAATCTCACAGCACAGCTATGGCCAAGGACCATGGACTTAGGCTTTTCCTTTCTTTATCAAGTACTCCTAGAGTGAGGCCTGAAATCCATATTTTTAATTAACATCTCAAATAATTTTTACTAGCCAGACAAGGTGAGTTCAGCAAGCACTAGCTGCAAGACGTGATCCCAAAGCTTCAAGCAATTTGTGAAATGCCTCAGCCAAACTAGAGAGTTCCAAATGTCCCAAAGCATCCTGTCTTCCAGACAGGGTCCAAACCAGTTAGCTACAGAACCACGGTAAGAAAACCCAAGACTACAGGGGGAAAAAATTAAGGAAAGTCTTATATCTTACCTATATATATATTTTTTGTATTTAAATCTTTGATTGGGTTTTATTTTTCCTAATATGTTTAAAATTTTTTAATGTTTATTTTTTATTTTATTTATTTTTTAATATTTCTAGACATTTATTTATTTTTGAGAGACAGAGAGAGGCAGAGTATGAGCAGGGGAGCAGAAGAGAGAGAGGGAGACACAGAATCCAAAGCAGGCTCCAGGCTCTGAGCCATCAGCACAGAGCCTGACGCGGGGCTTGAACTCAAAAACCATGAGATCATGACCTGAGCCGAAGTTGGCTGGTTAACCGACTGAGCCACCCAGGCGCCCCTTTCCTAATATGTTTTAAGAAAAGTTATGGTTGGTTACTACTTTGCATATTTTTTTTTCATTTACTTCTAAGATTTTTCTCTCTTGAGAAAATAGAAGATGGATCAGGTCACATCCTACATATTCTCTACTTTTCATTCGTTGTCCCTGTTTCTGAAAGACCAGAGTAGTATCTCATGCAGTCATGACTCAAGGTTGTGCAAGAAAAAGAGCATGAGCCAAAGGCCTGGTTTCCCTTCATCCATTTCAGGACCCAGGAGCAGATGGCATAATCTCTGGGCCTCAATTTCCTTACACCTAAAATGTAAAACAGGGATAATATTAAGCCATACTTCTTAGGGTAGTTGTGAGGATTAAAAAGGGCTAAGACACATGTAAGGCATTTAGCGAGTGTCTATGATTGTTGTCATTTTCACTGTTCATCTTTTGGCAGGTACTATACTCACGGTGTGTTGGCAGATGTCAAAGACCCAACTCTGAAGGGCTTGTCCGAAGGGTCATATTTGGCAAGCCATTGATGGACCGAATTATCATCATAGGACTCCATTCATTTCTCTAGAAATTTGATGCGAGACATAATCACTAAGCTTCATCCGTTTCTGATTTCTTGGGCAGCATCATGGAGATTAAGGGAAGGAAGAAACCAGATGGGGACTCACAGATACCTCCCTTCTATCGACCCACAGGCTCACCCTAGACCGCGGGCCCTCCTCAGCCCCAGAACCGCCTTCCCAGCCCTGCCTATAATTGGCTTCTAGAGGATGTTTCCTCCATTGCAAAAGGGATCCATTTCAGTAGAGTTTCCTTCTGACCAGCACTGCCTGGGGAGGCAAGTTCTGCCATTGACATGTGACAAGACCACCCCCAAGGGTCATGGCCCTCAGTGGCCCATGAGGCCTGCAGTGTTCATCACCACTGCTTTTTGTGCTGAGCTTCCTGTTAGGAAGACATAACAGATAATGTTCAAGCTGACATCTGGGAAATGACAGCTTTCCTCAGGGTACCCAGTAACTTCAGGATCCACACGGGCTTTTGTGCGTGCGCTCCTGCCCTGCTAAAAGGCATGGTTTCTTTTCTTTCTGGGGACTCCTTTCAGCCTGGAAGGTTGGTCCAGGGTTGGCCCCAGACAGGGCAGACATAGTCAGTGGCCAGGAAGCTAGTGAACCAGGACAGAAACCCAAGTCAGGAGGCACATACATGCTTCTTGGGGGGTGTGTGTCCTGTGTTACATTTCTCAGGAACCGAAGGTGATACTTTGATGAGATGTGTGCAGAAACTGGGGGTGAAGGAGAGGGTATCCCTGCTTGTAACATGAATAACACCCCAGCCTGAGACCCAGAGATGTGCTCCTCAATCTGATTCTGCAGATCGTGGCTACTTTGGGTAACCTCCGAGGGCTATAGGGAGATCGCGTAGTACGTGCCTGACCCAACCTACATGCTTGCCAAACATAAGTTTTTCATAATGGTGGTGATTATTATAAGGGGCCCAGAATTTGTCACCCCACAATACGTCATAATTTCCTAGTCCTTTACTTTGCAAGATTTCCATAATGTCTTCGAGATATGGCTTCTCCGTCCATTAACTGATAGTAACTACCTCAAATAATGGTTGATGTTAAAATCAAGAATCCCGGGGTGCCTGGATGGCTCAGTCCATGTAGCATATGACTCTTAATCTCAGGGTTGTGAGTTCAAGCCTGACATTAGGCATGGAGCCTAACCAATCAATCACTCAATCGATCAAAAATTCAAACCCAAGAATTTCAAGCAATTTTATGGCAGCTCACTTCTCTTCTGGACATCTTCCTCTCACTAGAGAAAATGAAGAGCAGTTCTTTGCTAGAAAGTCTTTAAATGGAAGGAATGGGACCCTGAGATTAGACCTGTTCCCCGACTCTCACGTCTTTGACTCTGACTTTGAACACATCACGCTTATGCATCTGCTGTCTAAACTTTGGGAGAACAGAGGATAGGAAGAGGTATCCCAAGAATGGAAGGAAAGGGGTAAACTCAGGGAGGATCCCGGGGATGCTTGACACATAATCATAGGCAAGGAAGCAAAATTTAGCCCTACTAAAAGTACAACTAGGTGTGACTTCTTTGCAGCTCCTCACCTCGGCCTGAAATGCCCAGACTCCTCGGTCAGCCTCATGGATCACACACCTTGAACCCAGAGGGTCGGTCCTCTCACCGGACATGGCCCTGACTGTGCAGCATCTGTCCTGCTGGGGCAGGGACTTAACTTCAAAATCTGCTCAGCTCTCTCCTTATCTCTGAAGTCATCAGTTAATAGCATATTTTCCCTTATACAGGGTCCCCCAAACTCATCACTGTTGACATGTGGGACCAGACAATTCTTTGTGATGGGGGATTGTTTCATGCATTATGGGATATAGAGCAGCATAACTGGCCTCTGCTCTCTGGATGTCAGGAGCCCCTGCCCGAATTGGGACGACCAAAAGTGTCTCCAGACATTGTCAAATGTCCTTCGGGTGGAGGGGAGAAAGGGCAAACGTTGTCTCCAGTTGAGCACCATTGCCTTGTTATACACTCCTTTCTCATTTTTTTTCTATTTTCTACTCAGATGAAGTTAAATTAAAATTCAAGAGGGGGCACCTGGGTGGCTCAGTTGGTTGAGCATCCAACTGTTGATTTTGGCTCAGGTCATGATCCCCAGGGTCCTGGGATCGAGCCCTGCATTGGGCTCTGCACTGAGCGTGGAGCCTGCTTGAGATTCTCTCTCTCTCTCTCTCTCTCTCTCTCTCTCTCTCTCTCTCCCTCTCTCTCTCTGCCCCTCTTCCCTGAAAATAAATAAACTTTAAAAACTGTCAACAGAATGATGCCTCCTTCCACCTAAAAGTGCTTTGCAGGACCCCTGCCATAAATAAGCGTTGTCTGAAGGCAACACCTCTTCGATACCTTCTTGAAAGCCCTTGCTAGAAGTAAGCACTCCTCCCTGAAAATTTTGGCCACCCTTTGTCCTTAGTGTCACATTACCTCTCGCAGTGTAGTGGTTCCCACATCGCCCCCATTAGCACGATAGCTCTTCTAGCATAAACATCAACGTGATTGATCTTAAATCCCCAAAGAACCCTGAAGCACAGAGCTTGAAACAGCCACACAGCCGTTTACCAGTTGGCCGGCACAGATTCCTCCCAAGTCCCCATTCTTGTTGATTTTTATTGCTAGCAAGGACACATGATCCAGGTGAGTCTCTCATCTAGATTCTGTGCATCTTGCACTCGGGTGCTCTGACTCGTTCCTTTCTGTGTCCCCAGATCTCAGACAGGCCTGGCCCCAACGTGGGGCTCTGGAACTAGTTCTGGCATCAACGTGTCCCTCATTCATGTCTCCTTTCTCCTCTGTGACTTACTCCTCTCTACCGCCGTGGTCTCCACCCGCCAGAGGAAAGCAGCTGTGTGTCCGTGGAGCCAGAATCCAACCGTCTCTCAAAAGTTTGCTTTGCTGCGTGAGCCAGCCAGCACCAATTATTAAAAAACATTTTTCAGCAAAATCTAGAGCCATGGTGTTCTCAGCCTACTGGCAGGTTTCCCTCACCACAGAGCTTTCTTCCTACTGGCAGGGGAGAGACAATGAGAAACATGGAAATTTAATACCTTTGCGTTATGCAGATCTGATTTAATCAGAGATGAGGGTGAAGTGCAATAAAAACTACACTTTCATTAAGTTTATGACTTACAGACTGTATGTCAATTACTCGGTTACCATGGCCACCGTGGTACCAGCCTCGGCGGGGTCGTTTCCCTACAGAGATGGGGACGGGAGGAAATGCATTAAGAGATGGGACAGAATTTCCCATTTTACAGCCTTTTCCTTGTGTTGGAGGTGTCTGGAAAGGAGAAGCTCAAGATGCAAGAGTCTTGATGATTCCTTCTTGGAAGAAAACCAGCAGAGAATGAGAAGGAAGGGGGAGAGGCCATGTCTGCCTTTTGGTCTCCACCTGTTGCCAAGAGTCTAACAGACCCTTCCCTCCCCTGGGGGCAACCCACGCCAGGAACATGGCACCATGTCAGGCAGTTAAGTAGCACAAGTGAGCAGCAGCAGGAGCCTCACTCTTGTCCCCTCCTGTTTCTCTGGTTTGCCAAGGCGACGGCCCATCCTTGACCTTCTGCTCGTCTCCAGGATTCCGATAGAAAGCTCAGCTTATGGAAGAGGTGGATGGCAGTGGTGTGAATGGTGGATTATGTGTCTGCCGCCCCTTTCGCTCACTCCCTGGGGGCAAAAAGGCATAGGAACCACCAAAGTGAAGTGTTGACAAGTTGCTGGAAGGAAGCGTGGCTGGTGGCTCCCAGTAGAACTGTCCCCACACCGCATGACTCATGGGTCCTGGGGGGACAGGTTGTAGTGGCTACTCAGTTAGGACACGAAGCACACTGTGTTAGCTGCCCGCCCAGTACCCATTCCCATTCTGCCTCCCAGGCTGTATTTTACTTACAGACCACCCCGCTGAAACCGCTTGCTCTCCACGTCCCCTTCCACTCAGGGGTGGCCATCTGATGCATTTCTGGCTGACGACAAGTTGGGGACAGGGGGAGGTGGTTTTTACTTTCTTGGTCGTAGCAGGTGATTTTTGTGCCTCCTACCACATCTCTTCCAACCACCTCTGATTTGAGCCACGGCTGTGCCCGGCAAGTCCTTTGTTTTCCTGGCTTCAGGTTTTCTTTGAAGCCACAGAAGTCCATTCACCTCACATCCTGGCACAGTCAGGAAGAGCAGGGAGGTGAACGTCTCTGTAGTTAAGCCTCAAACAATGGGGGATGGCAGCCCCTGGATTAATACCCAAGCCTCCTGTCCTTCAGATAGAACGTTCTATGAGGTGCTCCACATGCTTCTCTAAGATCTCCGAGGAGCCAAGGTCCCCTACAGGGAGGGTACATCCTTCATTGGCTCCTGCTTCCCTATCTCAGTCTCGCTGTGTTCTGCCTTACTCTTGTTTCCTGGGATTATCTTCCAAATTATATGCGCCAAGCCTTTGTCTCAGGCTTTGCTTTTGCAGAAACCCAAGCCAATGTATGGAGAGACCAATCCAAACCTGACCATCCCCAAAGCAGGACTCAAATCTCTTCTCCACCCATCCTTCCCCTACTAGCTTTGCCTTCACACATCCCCTGTCCTTCTTCTCAGCTTACCGTCCATGAACAAAATTAAACCCACAGATAATCACTGTGTAGAGTTGTGTGCAGAGGGCTCCCCACATACATCTTTCCAAATAAATCCAAGATGCTCTAGGCCATGGATAATACCTTATACTTCTAAATATTTCGTGCCAGTTCGTACAGTTCTATGACTAGTGCATGGGTTGGATTTGTAAAGTTGTGTATTAGTTAAACCATTGATAATAGCAAAAGAAGAAAAGGAATCTCACTTAAGGTGAAAATGACATTTGGCTTTTAAAATTTTCCTCCTTACCCAAATGGATATATCTGGTCTACAGACATGTTCAGAAGCCAAGTTACCTTGGGGCACTGAGTGGCTCAGTTAGTTGAGCACTGACTTCAGCTCAGGTCATGATCTCATGGTTCAAGAGTTCAAGCCCCAGGTTGGGTTCTGTGCTGACAGCTTGGAACCTGGAGACTGCTTCGAATTCTGTATCTCCCTCCCTCTTTGTTCCTCTCCTGCTTGTGTTTTCTCTCTCTCTCTCTCTCTCAAAAATAAATAAATATTTATAAAAAAATTTTTTTAAAAAGAAAGGGGCACCTGGGTGGCTCAGTCAGTTGAGCATCCAACTTTGGCTCAAGTCATGATCTTGTGTTCATGGGTTCAAGCCCCACATTGGGCTCTGTGCTGACGAGCCTGCTTCTGATTCAGTGTTTCCCTCTCTTTCTGCCCCTTCCCCACTCACGCTCTGTCTCTCTCTCTCAACAATAAAATAAACATTTTAAAAAAAGGAAACAAAGTTACCTTCATCTCTTTCTCTTTAATCTCCTTGTCTTTAAAAACACAAAATGTATCTCTGAAAAGACAAGTGCACTCAGCTCAACAGAACTAGATTGCAATGTCAATGTGATACTTTGACTAACTGCAGTGTATAATTGGTGCCCTGAGAATTCTTTCTTCTTATCTGTTTCTTAGATTTTACCCTTCAAGTTTAGCTCAATGGCATTCCAATTGAGTGATGATGTTCTTTTGTCTGTATTGGCTTAATTTTCGACTCCAACTCTGCCTTCTGCTCCCGGTCTGCTCTCCATCACAGATTCACACTACTTTGGCTTCTTTCCCCCTCTTCACATAAGTGGCCTGCATTCGTACTTGCTCATTTGTCTTCTATAGGCTTCGCATTCATAAAGACAATTTTGATTTCACTTCTGAAACGCTGGGCAAATCATTGAACTTCTCTGAGCCTTATCATTAGGTCTGATGCAGATAACTCAGTATAATGCTTAGGACATAGTAGGCACTCAATGTGTTGTCGTTTTAATTTTGCCATCGTTGACTCTTCCATGACTCTCCAGGTATCTCACACGCTTCAGAGTTCAGTGTTCAAGAGTACAGCTTTGCAGAGAGTAGACCCAGGCTCACATCCAAGTTCTGCCAGTCTCCAAGGCATCCCCAGTGATTCTCTCTCTGTAGTCATGCCCTTGTGTTAGGGGGTTTCCTCCGCTGGATCATGGCAGGCTTGTGGGTCCAACAGAGCACCGTGGAAGTACCAATGTGTGGCTTCTGGGGCTAGATTATAAGGACATCGAATTTCCCACCTTGCTCTCTCTTGGATGACCCACTCTGAAGAGAGTTAGCTGCGATGTTGCCAAAACATTGCAGCATCTCCCGGAGAGGCCCACAGGGTGAAAACCAGATTTTCTTCCAAAAGCCGGCACAAGCTCGCCAGCTGTGTGGTGCACCATCTTGGAAGCAGTTCTTCCAGCCCCAGTCAAGCCTTCAGATGATGCCGCCCCAACTGGCGTCTTGACCATAACGTCACGAGAAGTCCTGCATCAGAAGTGCCTATGGTGGCACTCCTGAGTTCTTGACCTAGAAATTGTGTGAGGGTGGTAAATGTTTATCATCACTGTAAGCCCCGAGGCTGTGGGGATCATTTGCTATGCAACAATAGAGAGCTAATATACTACTTATGTTGGTAGTATGGGGGAGTTGCTTATAAGCCTTAATTTCCTTATTTGCAGAATGAGAGTAATAACAGTACTTATTGCAAAGTGTTAAGATGATGCAGTGAGCTAATACATGCATAGCAACTATAAAAGTGCCCTGCACATAGGAGTGTTCAGTTAGTAGTAGCACTGTTATTGATGATATATATTTCCTGATTCTATTGCGCATATGGCCCTGGTCTCTTGGGGTACTTTAAGAAGCTGACCTCCTATTTACAGCAAATCCTGTCCACAACAGAATAAACATCATCACAAAAGGCATGCCACTAGCTGATTAAGGAATCATCTGGGCTCCAAGGATCAGAGATCTCCTGGACCAAGGAACTCAAGAAAGACATCATTTAAGAGGCAAAATATTCAACTGTCCTTTGACATGTTAATGTACCTGTAGAGTTGGTACCTGGTTAGATAACTGGGTGTAATTGGGACCCCCTAGTGGTGGATTAATCCCCTGCATTCTACCACATAAAGGTCTGTGTCAGCCCAGCCCCGGAGTTAAATTTTCTTGAGGCTTAAAGGACAGCAGGGAGCAGAACTACCCCTATTGTCTTCACTCACTTTTTAATATAAAGGACAGTCTCTTGGTTTAATAATGGGCACAGCTGAAATATAACCTTTGCCTTTTGTACAGAGCAATTGTGAAGCACATTTCGCTGGCAATTTGGAACTTCTCTACAGGGTAATCTGTAATTAGCTGATTAGCAAGAAGTGTTTGAAGAGCCCCCTTTGTCAACTTAGCTCGTGCAGACACCCAGCTGGCTCCTCGGTGCAGTTTTGCGTGTGGCTTGCCCTTCAGGAGCACGGGGGTGATTATTTCATTAGCTCCGACCCTCAGATTCCTTCCGAATTTAAGAGCTCTTGAGATGCCTTTGGCTGCTGACGCTCCCACTGCCCCTCCTCTGTGTAGAAGCACTATAAAATGGAGCCATGGACTTTTCATCTCCATCTGTATTACAAACCGAGCACCGCCTTATTGTTCAAATGCCCCCCATCAAATTTAACTCCGGGGCTGGGCTGACATAGACCTTTATCTGGTAGAATGCAGGGGATTAACCCACCAGCACACACACACACACACACACACACACACACACACTTGAACATGATAATACGCCTTCATGGGTAGCTTCCCAGACCTGGGAGCAGACGCCTCCACCTGCAGTTGCTGAGAAGGGAGGGAGGAGGAACAGATCAACAAAGCCCGCAGGCTCTAGGGTCACAGGTGGACCACTCGTTGCAGACCTGGAGCCTGGCCTTCCATCAAGAAGTGTAACGACCTGTGCTTTGGGGCTCTGTGACTCCCTTGGTCCCCACGCCACTTATCCAGACCCCATCACAACACTCGGGCAACTGGAGATAATGGCACCTCGCCCAGCGCCCATCACAACACACGAACAACTGGAGACGATGTGGTGTCCCTGCTTGTGGGCACCATGCAAGGAGTGTCAACGACAGTGTCAGGAGATCTGTGCTCTGGTCTCACCTCTGCCTCCCGCCAGCCAGTCATGTTGGGCAAGTCATTTCCCTCTGGATTGTTGTTGGTGTCTGACTTAGAAAGAACAGAAACCTCTAGCTGGTGCAATCTTCCAGCTTCCGGTATGAGTCAGAGAAAGGAGAAAAGCACTTGGACTTGAATGCCGCTACAAGCTTTTTATAGACACGATTTCATTTCGTCTGTTCGCAACCCTGAGATAAGTGTTTAGTCACTCTTACAGATGGGAAAGCCAAGTTCAGGGTCCAGTCACCTGGCTCGTCCCTCCCTCTCCAGACGGCACACTTGCAGCCTCTCCTGTGACCACCCGAGACAGGAATGCTCGTCATGCTCCAGGGGGCGTAACTGGTACCTCTATCACACCATGTTCTTATTTCTATCATTACACCATGATATTTTATAATATTCTGGTTGAATACACATATCTCCCAACTGAGCTGAAACTCCCTCCAGGCAGTAGCTCTTTTTTTTTTTTAAGTTTACTTATTTATTTTTTAACTCTCTATACACAAGGTGGGGCCCGAACCCACAATCTCATGCTCTTCTGGCTGAGCCAACCAGGCGCCCTGCAGAAGCTCTTACCTACCTTTGTATAACCAGGTTTTCATACCGCCTAGCATATAGTAAGTACTCAGTAAACATTTTTTATAGTAAGTTTTTGAGTTACTTTTTTTTTTAAGTTTGTTTACTTATTTTGAAAGAGAGAGAGGCAGTACGAGTGGGGGAAGGGCAGAGAGAGAGGGAGAGTGAGAGAATCCCAAGCAGACTCCACACTGTCAGCACAGAGCTGGATGTGGGGCTCGAACCCATGAATCCATGAGGTGATGACCTGGGCCGAAACCAAGAGTTGTGACACTTAACCCACCGAACCACCCAGGCGCCCTCGTAAACGGTTTTAAGTAACATTTGTTAGGTGGGGTGTGTGTGTGTGTGTGTGTGTGTGTGTTTTGACCTGGAAAATATGAAGAGAATTTAAATGGCTTTTAATCCCACCATCCAAATAACATTGGTAACCTTAAAATAATAATAAATATGTTACATGTACATTATAAAACAATATTCAACTAGCACAAAAGTGAAAAATAAAAGTTTCTCTTTCTCCATTAACATCTCAGTACCTTTCTATAACATGCCAAGCTAGGGGGGCCTGGGTGGCTCAGTCGGTTAGGAGTCTGACTTCGGCTCAGATCATGATCTCACGGTTCATGGGATCGAGCTCCGTGTCGGGCTCTGTGCTGACACCTCGGAGCCTGGAGCCTGCTTCAGATTCTGGGTCTCCCTCTCTCTCTCTGCCTTTCCCGTGCTCATGCTCTGTCTTTCTCTCTGTGTCAAAAATAAATAAAAACATTTAAAAAATTAAAAAAACAAACAAACTACAGATTCGAGAAGCTATGTGAACCCTGAACAGGATAAGGCCAAGAAATACGCACCAAAACACATCATAGGCAAGCTTCTGGAAACTAGAGAGAAGGAAAAAAATCTTGAAAGCAGCAAGAGAGGAATAGCACCTTCCCTGAGAGGGAAAACATTCAAATCACAGTAGATTTCTCGTCAGAAGTCATGAGAGCCAAAAGGAACGAAACATTTTTTAAGTACGCAACGAATGGCCAATCTGGAATCCCACATCCGGAGAAAATATGTTTCAGGAATGAAAAAGAAATGAAGACAACTGGCATATTTACCCTAAAAGAATGGCTGATGGAAATTCTTTAAACAGAAAGAATATGATTTAAAAGAAAAAAGAGGGGGCTTCTGGGTGGCTCAGTCACTTAAGCGTCCGACTTTGGCTCAGGTCATGATCTCGCGGTTTGTGGGTTCAAGCCCGGCGTCGGGCTCTGTGCTGACAGCTTGGAGCCTGGAGCCTGCTTCAGATTCTGGGTCTCCCTGTCTCTCTGCCCCTCCCCACTCATGCTCTGTCTCCCTCTTTCTCTCAAAAATAAAGAAACATTAAAAAAAAACAACCCCATGTCAGGCTAAAAATGTTTTCTTTCCCAGATATCTTTCTAAAAAATTTACAAGTATACATATATGTCTAAACATACATAAATACATGTGTATTTATATCTGTGTGTCTGTGTGTATATCCTTAGTATATGTATGGTCTAGAAAAAATTATGTGTATACACATATATCTTGTGTATAAATATATTGATCTGTCCTTTGCTTTTTCACTTAATAGCACAATTTGGAATTCTCGTATCAGAAGAGGGAGAGCTGCATCCTCCTTTTAACCCAAGCATCGCCTTTGAACTACGCGTAGCATCGCGCTTGGTGATATGGACATTCCATAATTTATTAATGAGTGTTTGGGTTGTTTACAGCTCCACGTCGAGATTTATCCATATCTTGACATTGACAATGTTGATGATGTTTATCTCGTGCCCCACAAACATATTGGCAATCATTTGTCCTAAAGCTTATCCTGGAAGCTGAAGAACAACCAAATGCATTTACAGTATCATATGCAAGCCCCATTTATTACACGAGCCACAGGGTGGCCTAAGATTATAATGTCTTATTTTTCTCTAATGTTTATTTATTTTTGAGAGAGAGAGAGAGAGAGAGAGCAAGCTGGGGAGGAGCAGAGGGAGAGGGAGGCACAGAATCCGAAGCAGGTTCCAGGCTCCGAGCTGTCAGCACAGAGCCCGATGCAGGGCTTGAACTCATGCACCATGAGATCATGACCTGAGCCAAAGTCAGATGTTTAACCGACTGAGCCACCCAGGTGTCCCTATAACGCTTTCTTTGCACACTGTGATAGGCAGTTGCATGTCAACCTGGTTAGGCTACAGTCCTCAGTTATCCAATTAAACACAAATCTAGGTGTATCTGTGAAGGCATTTCGTGGATGCAACTGAAGTCCTTCATCAGTTGACTTTAAGTAGAGGTTGTGCTAGATAACCTGTGTGAGCCTCAATCAATCCATGCAAAGGCCTTAAGAGCAGAGCTGGGGCTTCCCGGGAAGAAGGGACATTTCACCCGCGGACAGAAGCTTCAGTTTGCACACAAGAGTTCCAACTGCCCTTCTCGATGGCCTGCTCTTTGGATTTTGGATTTGCCCAGCCAAGCTGCACGTTTGCAACATCCAATCCCTTGCAGCAAATCCCTTAATATTTTTACCTCTTACTGGTTTTGTTTCTCTGGTTGAACCCTGACACAAATCCCGTAGCGCTTGATGTAGAACTATTTCAAGCACCCAGGTCAAGTGAATTATCTTTTTCCCTATACTTGATCAATAGCTTACAACTTGCTTCGTTTTATTTTGCTTCATATCTGGATAAAGGGTTGTTGGGCTTTTTTTTTTTTATGTTTGCTTTTCCTTCTTACTAAATCTCAATTATCTTCCTGAGAAAAGAAATACATGCTCCCTTTACCATGTTTTTATAATCATCCAGCCACCCCATCATTCTATTGCTGGATTAATTTCCAGTTTCTTTCACGAAGACATTCTTCTAGGACTTTGTTGTATATTTTCCGATTAATCTCAACCTACTGCACAGCTGCAATTTCTTTTCTTTAACTTTCTCTGTTTCTTGTTACTTACATCTTCTCTCCTGCTTCTCTACTCATGTTTTTTTCTGGACTAGTCTGTCTCCTCAGAAAGGGATCATAGGGGGGTACATTTTATGTTTTTGCAAGTCAGGAAGTCTTTCTCTCTTCAACTCCTCTTGACTGATAGTATAATTGATCATAATTTAGGTTCAAAATAATTTTCTCCTAAAACTTTGTCTTCTAACATTGAGTGTTGCTAATACAAAGTCTGTTGATGGGCTAGTTTGGGTCTCTTTATCTATGACTCTTTTTCTTTTCTTTGAAGTCTTTAAGGATTACCTCTTTATCTGTAGTGTTTAGGAATTTCATACGATGTGTGGATCTTTCTGGAATGTCCCATGATGCATGTCAGTGTAGATCTTTCTTCACCTATGGTAGTTTGCACTAGGAAGCCCCTGGAAATCCCCAAACACATCTCTTTATAGCCTTGGAAATAAATACAAATTTCTATTTATATTGTCTTAGGGCTCCCTTCCATTTTCCCTATACCTTATTTCTGGGATTCTACTTAGAAGGTGTGCCTCTTGAATTCTCTTTATTTTCCATGTTCCTTGTCCCCTCACTCAGAGACTTTCCACCTCTGATCTCTTGCTCTGCGTTCTGCGAGGTAGCCTTAATGGTTTCTTCCAGCCCTTTGTTAAATTTTTAGTTTGAGCCATTATAGGCTTACTTTTCAAGCCCTTTCATATATTTAAAATTGCTATTTTGGGGGGATGCCTGGGTGACTCAGTTGGGTAAGCATCAGACTCTTGATTTCAGCTCAGCTCATGATCTGATGGTCATGGGATGGAGCCTCACATCCAGCTCCCCACTAAGCATGCAGCCTGCTTGGGATTCTCTCTCCCCCTCTGCCCCTCCCCTGCTTACGCATGCTCTCTTTTGCAAAATAAAAACTACACATTTAAAAATAAATAAATAAAATTGCTACTGTTTGTAACACGTTTTTGTTATTTTATTTTATTTTATTTTATTTTTCTAATGCTTATTTATTTTCGAGAGAGAGAAAGACAGAGCGTGAGCAGGGGAGGGACAGAGAGAGGGACAGAATCCGAAGCAGGCTCCAGACTCTGAGCTGTCAGCACAGAGCCTGATGCGGGGCTTGAACCCATGAACCGTGAGATCATGACCTGAGTCGAGGTTGGACGCTTCACCCACTGAGCCACCCAGGCGCCCCACGTTTTTGTTCTTTTATGATTACAGTATCTTCCCCAAACTCTCTGAGTTACTAAGTAGAACTTCTTTATTATTATTATTATTATTTTTTAAATGACTTTGTGTCTGGCACTGATTTTTCTCTGTTCACCTTGGTCTTTCTCTCTAGTGTCGCTGTGTAATCCCATAGTTAGTAAATGAGGGACTGGGCTGATTTTTCTCAAGAGTTCCAAGAGCTCTCTACTGCTATTTATATCAGTCGATTTTGCACTGGGTCTGAGCCATTAATGGTAAGGCCGACTGGGAATATGTAGTGGGAGAGGCTTGCAGGTAAGCAGGTTGCTGTAGTGCAGGCAGATGGGACGAAGCCTGGTGGGGGCCCAACTGCCAACATTGGGATGATTCACCTCTGGTGTACTGTCAACCTCTTTCCCCGCTCTCGTTATTCCGAGGCAGTTTATTCCATTTCTTTAGAGAAGAGTGCTCTCCTCCTTGTCAATTAACCAGATAGCACATCGAAATTTCCTATTTTGATTTGTTAGTTGACGCTTAGGCTCTCACAAGACGTACAATCGTATCTCTGGACACAGTGGTAATTGTGCCTCCTCGGATTTTATTCCCTGTCTAATCGCTTTGGTAGAACTTCCAGAAGAGTGTTTTAAAACCATATGGACCCTGAGAGTATGTATCTTCTTCTGTTCCTGACTATAATAAGCATTATTCTAGTGTTTCCCCAGCTAGCAAGGTGCTGGCTTTTGATTCCAGCATTTTCATAAGGCTTCGTTTTTACTGTTTTGCCAAGAATCCCTGTTGAATTTTTTTCACATGACTTTGGGCATCCACTGGGATTATCATATAGTTTTTCTCTTTGAATCGTCTGTATTAATTTCGCAAGGCTGCCGTAGCAAAATGTCACCGACTGAGAGGCCTAAATAATAGAATTTTATTGTCTCATGGCTCTGGAGGCTAGAAATCCGAGATCAAGGTGTCTGTCCACAGGGCTGGTCCTTCCAAGGGCTGTGAGGAAGAATCTGTCTCTTCCACACCTCTCCTCTTACTTCTGTGGTTTGCTAGAAATTTCTGGCATTTCTTGGCTGGTACATGCATCTCTCCAATCTTTGTCTCATCTTCACATGGTGTTTTCCTTCTGTATATATCTTTCTGTGCCCAGATTTTCTCTTGTTACATGGATACGAGCCCTATTGGATCAGAACGTACCCTAATGACCTCATTTTTACTTGACCAAGGACAGCATTTCCAAATGAGGTTACATTCATGGATGTTGGGGTTAGGATTTGAACATCTATTGTGAGAACACAGTTCAACCCATAGAACTATCCTTATACTCACAGGGGAAAAATAACCCCACGCAACACTATACCATTCATTCAACATTTGCTAATTTATTTAGATAAAATTTTCTTGAAGGTTTTCTCTATTGATAATCATAAGTAAAGTTGTTGTTTTTCTTTGTGCTGTTTGTATCAGATCTTGGAATAAAATTGTATATGCTTTTAGCATTGGAGTTACTGTGATTCTGTACAAAATTAAAAAAAAAATTCTCTTTAAGTCCTACAAACTAGATAAGAATAAATAGTATTGGAATTATACGTTCCTTCAGGGTTAGAATGATGTTTGTGGAAATGGGCAACCCTTTAGAATGTTTGTTATTTCTTCTTGCTGTTGTTATGCTCAGCTCTTCCAATATTACCGGTGCATTTAGAATTTCTATCTCTTCCAGAATCATTTGCAGCCATTTATGTTTTTCTAGAGAGCTATCCATTTCCTCCACTACTTTCCGACTTATTTGCATCAAAGTAAATCACTTCGCAATGTTTTTACCTACAATATTCTTTCTGGTGTTATTTTACCAAACCCATTGCTAATGATGTACTTTTTTCTTGATCCGGCTAATCAGTGATATATGGGTTTTTCAAATTATTACTTAAAAAACCCCTCAACGTTCTTAATTTTTTTAAACCAAGTCTACTGTCTCTCTAGTTTTAAAATTTGTGGGTTTTTTTTTTCTTTTTATCTTTACTAGTCCCTTCCTTCTGTAGATTTATTCCTTTTTTAAACTTCTTGAGTTGAGACTTTACTTATTTTCATTTGTTTTTATTTAGTAAGGGAAGAATTTGCATCTTTAGGTATTCCTCAGAGTGAAGTTTGTCTTTTTTTTTAATGTGTCTGCCCCATTTATTTAAAAAAAAATTTTTTTTAAACGTTTTTATTTATTTTTGAGACAGAGAGAGACAGAGCATGAACGGGGGAGGGTCAGAGAGAGAGGGAGACACAGAATCTGAAACAGGCTCCAGGCTCTGAGCGGTCAGCACAGAGCCCGACGCGGGGCTCGAACTCACGGACCGTGAGATCATGACCTGAGCCGAAGTCGGCCGCTCAACCGACTGAGCCACCCAGGCGCCCCTTCTGCCCCATTTAAAGCTTCATGCAGTTGAAATCAATCTCTTCTGTAACAAAACTCATTATTCTTATCAATCTGGACATGACTTCTCTCCTGTGTTATTTCTCTTCTTCTTCCCCCCAAACTCATCATTCCCTCTTAGACACCCACTCCAGTGTATTAAATTTTATATCTTTACCTAACTATGTAGCTCTAAAAACATTGCTTTCTTCTTTACCTTTTTTTCCCCATTAAGCCCTATCTTTTAAAGAACTTTCTATATTGCTGTTTGTAAATATTGTTTTTTTTATAGATGCAGTATATTACATTTTATACATATTCTACATTGTATTTTGTTCCCCAGTGGTTGGTGCCCAGACTCCCTCCAACCTTGTGCTCCTGCGAACAGTCTTACAACGAACGCTGCCGTAGGAGTCTCTCTACACACTTGTGGGAAGCTTCTCGTGGGTATTGGCAGGGTGCTGGATCTTGGGATAGAAGCTTACTTAAGTTCACTAAGTGTGACCACTCCACTTGAAGAGTCGCAGAACTTCCAAAGCAGGGCATGAAGATTCCTATTGAAAATTTTTTAAAAAATTATTTATTTATTTTTGAGAGAGAGAGAGAGAGAGAGAGAGAATGAACAGGGGAGAGGCAGAGAGAGAGGGAGACAGAAAATCTGAAGCAGACCCCAGGCTCAGAGCTGTCAGCACAGAGCCCAATGCGGGGCTCAAACCCAAGAACCACGAGATCATGACCTGAGCCAAAGTTGGCCGCTTAACCGACTGAGCCACCCAGGTGCCCTGAAGATTCCTATTAATTCATACCCTCACTAACATGTAGCATTATCTGAGAGTCTAGATTTTTCATCAATCCAATGGGTGTGAAGGAGGATATCCATAAACTAAGTTTCTACCTCAATAACCACTACCTCTATCTTTCCAGATCCTTCTCTTTAGTAAAGTTTGAAAACCTCTTCTCCATGGAGACTGTCAATCAGTCTATCCAGCCTGTTTTTGTTTGTTTGTTTCTTTTTAATATGAAATTTATTGTCAAATTGGTTTCCATACAACACCCAGGGCTCATCCCAACAGATGTCCTCCTCAATGCCCATCACCCACCCTCCCCTCCCTCCCACCCCCATCAACCCTCAGTTTATTCTCAGTTTTTAAGAGTCTCTTATGGTTTGGCTCTCTCCCTCCCTAACTTTTTTTTCCCCTTCCCCCTCCCCCATGGTCTTCTGTTAAGTTTCTCAGGATCCACATAAGAGTGAAAACATATGGTATCTGTCTTTCTCTGTATGGCTTATTTCACTTAGCATGACAGTCTCCAGTTCCATCCACGTTGCTACAAAAGGCCAGATTTCATTCTTTCTCATTGCCAAGTAGTATTCCATTGTGTATATAAATCGCAATTTCTTTATCCAGCCTGTTAATCTTCACCAGCCCTTACCCTCTTGGTTCCTCCTGTCATCCTTACCCAGTTTCAGTTCATGGCTTATCATTACAGTACAGTCACCCCACCTCCTCTATTGCCTTCTACCTCATCATACTGTCTTGGCTAGTCTTCAGCCCTAATGAAATGCAGCTTTCCAAGCACTTCATGTCTGCATCTGTTGAGCTGAATGTGGTTGGAAGAAGGCACACCAGCATGTTGATTAGTCTCATTTTAAATTAATGATCACTAGCCCTTCAGTGGACCCTTCTTGTTGACCAGCCACTGTACCATATTTTTCTAGGACGTCCACTGTCTCCATTCTCTTTAGATGGCTGTTCCAAACATCTTCCTCTCTTCTCAAACCTCTGCCGCCCCTGTCCTCAGCCTGGTGTGGGCTGGTGACCTTGTTTCCTGCTTCACTGAGAAAAAAAAGGTCACACTCAGTAGCTTCCATATGCTTCTGTCATTACTTCTACACACCTATGGGCTCCCATGCCCAAAACTTACTTCTTTTCTCCAGCTATTATGGATGAGCTGTCTATTCATCAGCGAAGGCCAACTCTTCCACTTGTGAAAATCCTGTTGGCGCTAATGTCACTATATATTTAGAATCTCACTACTTCTCACCACCCCCAACCGCCGCCATCCTGGTCCAAACCACCATAATGGTTTATTTCAAGAGCCTCCTTATTAGTCCATAGCTTCCTCCTTATTGCTCAGAGCATATTCTCAATGCAGCGGAAGACACGGTGTTGTTAATATTGGATTACAAGGTGGCGTATTTCCATCACAAAGCCTGCGGGGGCTTTGCTGCATCACCGTGAAAGCCAAGATCTTCACCAGGATGGGGGACGATTTAACTTTCCATCTCCTCTCCGAGCTCACCTCCCACCATTTTCCCCCTCATTTACTCCACGCTGGCAACACTGGCCTCAGACTATTTCTGAAACATGTCTGGTAACCTCCTGCCTCAGAGTCTGGTCACCTGCTCTTTCCCCACATGCACAAATGGCTTACTCTTTCACTTCTCTTAGGTCTTCACAGAAAGTCCTCTTTCTTTAGATGAATTTCTCACATAGTGTTGGGGGCTTGGATCCCCACAGTCTAATGTTTTGCTTTTCATGGATAAATTGACAGCATTAGCTGTTACATATGTAAAAGATTTACAGGACCTTGATTCTATCTTGTTACGTTTTCTTTTTTAGAAAGTCTTTCCCTTTTTTTCTGTTTTCCTATGGGAGCTCTGTTTTCTCTGTTTTGGAGGGGGGCTCTGTCCGTCTGGTTTCAGAAGCTCTGTGGTCTGTTAGTCTTTCTATGATCTCTGCCTGGGTTTTTCTTTCTTCTCCCTTCCAGTTTTCATGGAGGATCTTAGCTTATGTATTTTCTCTTATGTATTTGTCTTCTGTTTTTCTAAGTCCTTGCTTGCTCCTAGAGATAATTAGCCTCCAGTGATTGTAATCATTCTGTTGTTCCTGTCTGTTTGTTCTGGTCTCTGGTGGGACGGTTGCGGCAGGGAGCGGGGGGTGGTGAGTGGTGGAATCTCTTCCCTTCCAGCCTTATGCATCCACACCCTGGGTTGACTGGGTGGCTCTCTACGTAACTTTCCCCAAGTTGGGGACAATGAATTGATTTTGTAGAATGGTTTCATGTATCCTTTCACCCCCTCTCAACGTCAAGTAGTATTCTGGGGGAAGGGGTATGAGTGGAGGGGGTTCTAATACCATCCCAATGCACCGATCTGTGAAGATTCTTGGGGTCCTCTGTCTTTCTCTCTCTCTGTCTCTCTTTTTCAAATATTATGGCTTGAAGCTCCTTTTTGTTGATGAGAAGATTTGGGGTTTTTAAATTTATTTTATTTCTATTTAAATTCTAGTTAGTTAACACACAGCATAACATTGGTTTCAGGAGTAGAATTTAGTGATACGTCACTTACATACAACATTCAGTGGTCATCACAAGCGCCCTCCTTAATACCCATCACCCATTTCGCCCATCCCCCACCCACCTTCTTCGATCAGCCCTCAGTTTGTTCTCTATCATTAAGAGTCTCTTATGGTTTTTTTCCCCTCTCTTTTTTTACCGTTCCCATATGTTCATCTGTTAGGATATGAACATATCATATTTGTCTTTCTCTGACTTATTTTACTTAGCATAATATACTCTAGTTCCATCCATATGCAAATGGCAAAATTTCATTCTTTTTGATGGCTGAGTAATGTCCCAGCCATCAATATATATGTGTGTGTGTGTGTATATATATATATATTTTTTTTTTTTTTCTTTATCCATTCATCAGTTGATGGACATTTGGGCTGTTTCCATAGGTTGGCTATTGTTAATGTTGCTATATGCATCAGGGTGCATGTACCCCTCTGAGTATGCATTTTTGTATCCTTTGGGTCAGTACCTAGTAGTGCAATTGCTGGACCCTAGGGTAGCTCTATTCTTAACTTTCTGAGGAAACGCCATACTGTTTTCCAGAGTGACTGTACCAGTTTGTATTCCCACCAACGGTACAAGAGGGTTCTCCTTTCTCCGAATCCTCACCAACACCTGTTGTTTCCTGTGTGGTTAATGTTAGCCATTCTGACAGGGGTGAGGTGGGATTTGGGTTTTTAAAAGTTTTAACTGTTCATCTGTTGTATTAAATTTGGTGGAGGTAGAATTTGTGATTTCCCCCTAATTTAGCTCTTGTGCCCTGGAAGAAAATGAACATCCTTTGGAGGTAATAGTGGGGTGAGTTTGAAGGGCGTGTCCTCTGTCTCCCTCCCCATGTGCAGGCCCCCAGGAGAAGTCATGTGAGCACACTGGGAAAGAAATCAGGCAGCTATCTGCAAGCCAAGAAGAGCACTCCCACCAGAATCCATCCATTCTGGTGCCTTGACCTTGGCACTCACAACTGGGAGAAGAACATACATGTGTGTGGCTTTAACTACCCAGCCTCTAGGATTCTTTTACAGCAGCCCAAGCCAACTAAGACACTGACTCACATAAGACACCTCAACAGAACTCCCAAATCTGCAGTCACATGGCTCCCCTTCCTTGTTGCACTGATTTTCTTAGAACCAAAATGTGAAGATTTACATTTAACACTATTTACATGTCGCATTCTTTTTTTTAAGTTTATTTATTTGAGAGAGAGAGAGAGAGATAGTGTGTGTGTATGTGTGTGTGTAAGTGAGCAGGGCAGAGACAGAGAGAGGGAGAGAGAGAATCCCAAGCAGACTCCACGCTCAGTGAGGAGCCTAACTCAGGGCTCAATCCCAAAAGCTGTGAGATCATGACCTGAGCCAAAACCGAGTCAGACGCTCAGCCGACTGAGCCACCCAGGCGCCCCTCCATTTTGTATTCTCATTCAATCTTATTTCTATAAATCTTAAATCTTTTTGTTATAACACTTTTTCCACTGTCTCCAAGAGTAAATCTTGTAAGTTGGAGAGCTGAGGCAGGGGGCTCGTTCCTGAGTACTCTCCATAGCCTATAAGAAGTGCAATTTTGGATTGACCTTGAAAATGAAAATTTCCTGGGATACCTGGGTGGCTCAGTTGGTTGGGCGTCCAACCTCGGCTCAGGTCATAACCTCGTGGTTTGTGAGTTCAAGTCCCACGTCAGGCTCTGTGCTGACCGCTTGGAGCCTGGAGCCTGCTTTGGATTCTGTGTCTCCCTCTCTCTGCCCCTCCCCCACTGGTGCTCTGTCTTTCTCTCTCTAAAAAATAGATAAACAGAAAAAAAAAAAAGAGAAAGAGAGAAGAGAAGAGAAGAAAAGAAAAGAAACAAAATTAAAACGTTCCTAAGAGCCCGACTGTGGGGAGATAAAATGGAGATGAAAGAAAATAAACAGTTGAAGCTAAGCCAAGTTCATTGAGTACTGGGTGTACCTCTAAATCCCTACGTGTGCACATACTTCACACACCGAAACTCCATTCCAAACTATTCGATTCATTTGCAGCCCAAAGAATTGACTCGTGCACCTGACAATATGTTCTCTATTGTAGTAAAGCACGTTAAGTGTGATTCAGGCTGCTTAAAGCGTGTGAAAGGACATATGAGAAAGGACATATCAAGCCTACACAGATTCTCATCTCAGTCCTGCTTTGTGACCTTATATCAGGTAAACAAACATCTTTAATCATGGGTTAGTTTGCTCTGTAAAATGTAGGTCTTTGCCCTGAACTCCCTTCCAGCCTAGAATCAGGCTGGAAATCTGACCCTAGATTTCTGGTGGATAAATGTAAAGAGAGACGGGGGAGGGGATGGCAGCGTGTCCCCTGTTTTCTGACACTTGGACCTGAAGGGGAGCTGGGCACAGGTGTACAGGGGGCTGGTCCCCACACCTCTCCTCCGCGCAGGGATAAGAACTAAGAGGAAGGACAGAGTGACTGCAGTGAACAGCCCCACCTGCTCGCTACCCGGAGCCACCTGAGTCCCTTCCTGTCCCTGCCAACACATCTCAGTGGGTCCCCTGATTTTCTGGAGGGGGGGGGGAGAGTAAAAGAGATGTGCACGCATTTCAGTCCCTTTCTGCTGACTCGGATTGCACAGCAAGCTGCAGCCATTATTTTTTATTGCTGATGCCACTTCCTATCAAAACAATTTGGTGCTAATAAGCCCCTATAATAGTAAGCAATGGTTTGGCTGAATAATTGTCACTAAATACCATTCAAGGCTTTGTTGCTTCTTGGGCATATTGCTAATTATTCCGCATCTGAAATAACACCCAGAGGCCCATTGAGTGCTAGTAAATAGGGTTTCTTCATGCTCCTGAAGCCGGAGGCTGGGTGTGATTAGGAATGCCAAGGCTTTGAGCCAGTAAACAATGGCTACCTCGCAGTCTCGACTCCTACAAAATCACAGCCTTTTGCAAATTGTACCAGAGCTCAGACAAATCAAGGCGTCCGTCTCGTGCCAGAATCGGTGGAGGAGAGTGGCGTAGGTGAGGGTCTCTGTGGGGCTGCCCAGGAGGGTTCCTGAGGTGAACAGAGGACTGGTGTTAGTGGAGGGCAGGGCCAGCAGAGTGGAATCACAAGGTGTGGCTGGTCTACCTTAACTGGATGGGTGCTATCATCCCAGCTAGGGAAAGCAGAGGTTGGTAATATAAGGGGAGTACATATTAGGGGCAGGGTGGAGTGGGGAGCTGAGAATATCCATATCAAGCTTCATCTCACAGAGCAAACTCTATAGACTTTGTTTTCACCCGATCAAGGCAGCAGGTGGTTTTGACTTCCATCTCCCGATTCAGTGCCAGGCCAGACCCTTAGTTTCCTGTGTGTACAGGGAGTATGGTACTCTTTCTCACTCTCAGGATGCTTCAGTTGGCCACAGGCCATGCTGGGAGGCGGTGGGGGGAGGCAGTGTCACAGGAATCCGAGGCAGGAGGAACACAGGGTTATGGAGTTACATGCGGCTGCATGCACAGAGCAGCTCGGAAAAGACAGTGGTAGGAGGGAAGCTAGGGACTCGGAGACAGGGATGGAAGGCAGGCATATGATTCTGTTACATCTTTTCTTACAGTTAAAAACGATAGCCAACATATGCATGGTAAAAAAAAAAAAAGTAGTATTTAAAAATATAGCATGTGCATGACCCCGGGCTAGATCCATGACTGAAACAGTCAGTGGGCAGGCACAGGTGAGAGCACCCATAGGGAACAGGGACTTTTCATATTTCTGCAGAATTTCTATTCCATCCATCCATCCACTCATCTATCCATCCATCTATACATCCATCTATCCCTCCACCTACTCATCCATCCATCCATCCACCCATCTACCCATCCACCCACTCATCCATCCACCCATTCATCCATCCATCCATGCATCCATCCATCCATCCAATACTCTTCAACCAAGTTTTGTTAAGTACCTTCTCTTTGCAGGCCACCCAGGTGCCCCAGATAAGTGTGTTCTTAATCCCCATCACCTGTTTCACCTATTCCCCCACCTACCTCCCATCTGGTAACCATCTGCTTGTTCTCTATAATTAAGAGTCTGTTTCTCAGTTTCTCTTTTCCCTTTGCTCTTTCATTTTGTTTCTTAAATTCCACATATGAGTGCAATCATACGGTATCTGTCTTTCTCTGACTGGCTTATTTCACTTAAGCACAATACCCTTTAGCTCCATCCATGCTGTTGCAAATAGCAAGAGCTCATTTTTTTATTGCTTTTTAAATTACCGGAATATTATATATATATTGTCAGCTATATTATATATAAGATATGTATGTCTCACATCTTCTTAATCCACTCAGCTATCCATGGACACGTGGGCTGCTTCCCTATCTTGGGTTGTAAATAATGTTGCAATAAACATAAGGGTGCATGTATCTTTTCAAATTAGTGCTTTTGTTTTCTTTGGGGCAAATACCTAGGGGTGTGATTACTGGATCATATGGTAGTTCTAGTTTTAATTGTTTGAGAAGCCTCCATACTGTTTTCCACAGTGGCTGCACCAGTTTGCGTTCCCACCAATGGTGCATGAAGATTCCTTTTTCTCCACAACATCACCAACACTTGTTTCTTGTGGTTTTAATTTTAGCCATGTGAGGTGATACCTCATTGTCATTTTGATTTGCATTTTCCCGATGATGAGTGATGTTGACCATCTTTTTCTTGCATCTGTTGGCTGTCTGTATGTCTTCTTTGGAAAAAAAATATTCAGGCCCGCTGCCCATTTTTAATCAGATTGTGGGGGTTTTTTGGTGTTTAGTTGCATAAATTCTTTACATATTTTTATTATCAACCCCTCATTGGATATATCATTTTCAAATGTCTTCTCTCATTCAGTAGATTGCCTTTTTATTTTGTTGATGGTTTCTTTTGCTGTGCAGAAGCTTTTTATTTTTATTTGGTCCCAATAGTTTAATTTTGCTCTTGGTTTCCTTGCAGAAGAGATGTTTCTAGAAAAATGTTTCTGCAGCTGATGTTAAAGAAATCATTGCCTATGTTTTCTTCCAAGAGTTTTACTTTCTAGGAGTTTTTTCTTCTAGGAGTTTATGTATTGAACTACCCTTGCATCCATGGGATAAATCCCACTTGATAGTGGAGAGTGATATTTAAAAAAAAAATTTTTAACGTTTATTTTTGAGGGAGACAGAGACAGAGTGTGAGCTGGGGAAGGGCAGAGAGAGAAGGAGACACAGAATCCGAAGCAGGCTCCAGGCTCTGAGCTGTCAGCACAGGGCCCGATGCGGGACTCTCTCATGAGCCGTGAGATCATGACCTGAGCCGAAGTTGGCCGCTTAACCAACTGAGCCACTGAGGCGCCCCGGAGAATGATATCTTTAAATGTATTGTTGGATTTGGTTTTCTAATATTTTGTCAAGGATTTTTGCATCTATGTTCATCAGAGATATTGGCCAGGGGGTGGAGGCAGGGGGGAATGGGGAGCTATTGTTCAACGGGTATAAAATTACAGTTACACAAGATGAATGAATTCTAGAGATCTGCTGTACGACATAGTCCCTATAGTTAACAATACGGCATTGTACACTTAAAAGTTCATTAAGGAGGTAACTGTCAAGTGTTCTTAATATACACGCACATGCACACACGCACACACACACAAAACAAAAGGACACAAGAAAACTTTTGGAGATGATATGTTTATTACCACGATCATGGGGATGAATTGCGGGTATATGAATATATCTCAATCAAATTGTATACATTTCATACATGCAATTCTTTGAATCTCAATTATATCCTAATAAAGCTATAAAAAAGACAGAAGACAGAAGATATACACAAAAGTGTAAAAAGATATACATAATTTGGTAGGATTTTCTACAAAAGTGCAAAGCGGGGAATAATCCAAGTAACTACCAAAAATGGGTAAAGTAAATTTTAGTACATGCTCACTGTTGCCCATTCCTTCCACCTCAGCACTCACTGTTTAGGTATATGCCAATGGCATCCTATATGCAAGCACTATGACCCTCTCAAGGAGCAGGCAGCAAAAATTTTTCTGCAAAGGACCAGGTAGGAGCCATTGTAGGCTTTGTGGGACAATCTCTACTCTGTCTTTATAGTATGAAAACAACTGTAGGCAAAATGTAAGTGAAAGGGCAAGACCATGTTCCAATAAAACTTTATTGACAAAAACAGGAAGTGGACTGGAATTAACCTATAGGCTGAAGTTTGGGGACCCCCTGATCTAAGGGCTTTCTTTCAGCTCCTGTATAGGTAGGGCAGGACAAAAGTGCCAGGCAGCTAATGCTACCAAGAATAGCCATCACCTAATGACAGAAAGGATTTGGAAGACAAGTCCTACAGGGTCCTTGCCCTTTGGAGGGTAAATGACTTTGAGATTCCTACCAGGATCAAGTCTGAGTTGTCCACAGCAGCAACCTGCTCATTGACCTACCTCTGTTGGCTTCTTCTCCTTCCCTTTCTCTTTCTGCACTCCCCTAACAGATTTTCTGGGGATCTTCTCCCTGACAAACTGTTTCAACTAAAATTTCTGTCTGAAGATCTGTTTCTGGGGGCAACGCAGCCCAAGATGGTTGGTAAAAGGAGTGATCCTGAGAAGCAGACCCTCAGGGTGGGTTTCTGAAATTGGATCCTTCTCCACCCATAGGACTCCCGACATTGAGGGGATATCATCAAAATTGTTATCATGCTGTAGACTCACGTGTGCTAAGATCTTCACGTATGGTTTATTTGGATAGAGTGATAGGTGGAAAGAGAGATGCATGATTATGCTGTGGTGCGTGAAAGATATGGGCATGGCAGTAATTGTAAGGATTATGGAGCCAGGCGTCATTGACTGCCATGGAGTCTCTACAGGAAGAACATAACAGACTCAGATCAACCGTGTATCAGCTTAGGGCATGGTGAGAACGCCAGAAAGTATCCATGGTCATCTGCAAAGAGATTCTCATCTCCTGCAGTCAGAGGGAAGACTGGGCTGAAAATCAGACCCCAGACTTCATTGGGAGAGCAGCAGACTTATAAAGGAGGCTGAATGCACAGCCCAGTATGTCTCCTACGCTGATTATTGAGAACCTGGAACCCTTTCTTCCCTCTGAACGCTATGGGTCAACACAGGTGGCCTTCTCTCTCTTGCTGGAGGACATCAACCTTATTGCCTGGAAGTCAGCAAAAGGAGCATGCCTTAAAGAAAGAAAGCTCATCCTCCTCAAAGTTGGCCTTTGCTTTCTCTCATTGTCTCAAGAGCGATAATGAGGGTCAAGACGCAGCATGACTCAAGCAGGGAAGTGCCATTTCTGCTACAGGAAGAGAGTGGCTGTTTTCCAGAAGAGCTGCAGGGCACAGCTTGTGTGTACTGGGATAAGAGCATATATCTGGGCTCTGGAGGGTGGGAGGCTAAAGAAGAAATGTAAGAAGCTGAGTTGTGGAAAGTTTATGGCACAGGCATAGTCTCCAATGACAACAGACTTAATATAGTGAGGATAGAAGGAGCAGGACAGACTAGATTATTGGAAGGGCTTCTTTTTTAAGCTTGGACACAATGATGGGTTGCAGAAAATCAAGTAGAGATTCTGGAATGGCCTTGGTAGAATTTTGAGGAAGATGTCAAGAGGCTCAGAGGTGTGCTTGTTAGAATGGACATTTAATAGAGACCAGCCAGCCCACCAGCTGACCGTGTTCTCTGGGAGGGCCCAAAGGAGAGCCCCTTTATTAAAGGAATAGAGAATGTGCTAGTGAAGGGGCCTCCAGCCTCATTGAGAAGCTCAGTGGTAGCTTCCTCTTATAGCCTGGGGTTGATAGTGGGAGGTTGAAGCTAGACTCCCTTGTATCAAATGGGAATGATAGAATTCCAGAATAGCAGAGGCAAGGTGGATTTAATGATCGTAATGGACAGCAATGCTGGAATAGTAACTAGGAGGCTTAGAGGTGCAGGGCTCTCTGGCAAAGAATAACAAACCGTGGCATTGCTAGGGGCAGCTAGCTGGGGAGCAAATAGGATGCTGCTTGGCTTGTCCAACCAAAATAGACCCCAAGAACAGAGGATCAGAGTGTTGAAGTTGGTGGCCCAATGCAAGATCATAATCCTCATCTGGTTTCCAGGTTTGAGCCAGTTCTCAGATCCAGAACCCTGTGATTAAGGGAGATCCTCTCATAGAAACTCCTGGAAAACCTCAGAATACATGGTACGAATTCCCCCAACCCTCCTCCAGGAGGACCTGGACTACAGGGAAGGAAATCACTGCACCGTGCCCTGCGGAAAGGGGACCACCTACATATTTCAAGGGCAATTGGATCCAGAGCTTGAGCTGACACCCAAGGCCGGAGAAACCAAAGCACCATCACGATGGCATAGAGTGGGTTTGTGAAAAACAGGTGATAAATGGAGTCTTGGCCTCTTTCCATTTCATAAATGACCACCGAGTCTGCCAGCCCACACTGTGATAATGTTCGTGGTTTCTGCGTGCTTAATTGGGTTGGATATGCTTGGCAGCTGGAGGAACCCTCTCATTGGTTCCTGCCCCAAAGTGAGGAAGCTATCATGGTAGGAAGGGCCAAGTGGAAGCCCCCGGAGCTGCTCAGCATTCCAGCCAAGACGGCAAATCAGAAGCAGTAACTCATCCCAGCTGAAATGGCAGAAAATCGTGCCCCACTGAAAGGTCGCAGAGGCGGTGGTTCCCGTATTTCTGTTTAATGCACTGAGTCGGCCCTTGCAAAAACCAGACGGGTCATCGAGCGTGGTGCTAAACCCCCTGCAAATGTAACCAAACAGCAGAGCCAACGGCTGCTGCTCTGTTAGGTGTTACTGGAGCAGAGCCACACAAGGGTAGGCTCTTGGTGTTCTGCTGTTGTATTGTATTTTATCAAGGGTTTGGCTCAGCCTACTGGTGTGGACAGAAATTAGAAAATTAGCGTGTTACCGGGGCGCCTGAGTGGTTCAGTGGGTTAACCCTCCGACTTTGGCTCAGGTCATGAGCTCACGGTTGGTGAGTTCGAGTCCTGCATCAGGTTCTGTGCTGACAGCTCAGAGCATGGAGCCTGCTTCGGATTCTGTGTTTCCCTCCCTGCCCCTCCCCTGCATGTGCTCTGTCTCTCTCTCAAAAATAAATCAATAGGGGCACCTGGGTGGCTCAGTCGGTTAAGCATCCGACTTCGGCTCAGGTCATGATCTCGTGGTCCGTGAGTTCGAGCCCCGCATCAGGCTCTGTGCTGACAGCTCGGAGCCTGGAGCCTGTTTCGGATTCTGTGTCTCCCTCTCTCTCTGACCCTCCCCCATTCATGCTCTGTCTCTCCCTGTCTCAAAAATAAATAAATATTTAAAAAAATAAATAAATATAAAAAATTTTAAAAAAATGAAAAGAAATTAGAGTGTTGCCACACCATAACTCCATATAGGGTGGGCCCTAAAATAGTGGTAGGGGATGTCCTCACAGGGGCCAGAGTTCAGAGCAGTACACCAAGCCATCAACTTGGCGTGGAAAGAGAAGTGGTCTCTGATAAGGACCCTGGGTGCTGGCAAATGGCTTGGCTGACTGTCAGGTGCCTGGCTAGCAGGGGAAGGGACCTAGAAGAACATGAAGAAGCAATTGGGAGAAGGGAAGGGGCATCCGGTAGACATATGGGGTATATGGTGTGGGCACCAAGTGCATGGGTCCTTGTGTCTCATGTCAGTCAATAACGAGAAAACATCTACTGATAAGTCACCGAAGAACCAGGGGAATGGAATGACGTAGATTTCAGCCAACCTCTGTCCTCAACCACCTAGTGCCTTCATCCATGATGAAGAGTATTTGTGGACCCAACAGCATGAGCTCCCGATAGCCACGGCTGGCCTTGCGACTGCTGTGGTTGGTCGTCCTGGCCTAAAAAGCCACACAGCCCAGCACTGAGCCTGGGGTTTTCAGGAGACCAACTACCACTAGATGTCAAGTTGATCCCAATGGAATCATTCTTCTCTGGAAAGAACCGTGATGAATCCTCATTAGGATTGGTACATGTTCTGGGTATAGGTTTGCTTTCCTGACCACCGTGTGTCAATCAGCACCACTTTCCAAAGGTCCATGGAACCTAAATGTGGGATCCTGAATAACATCCCCTAAGAACAAGGGACCTATCTTAAAGCAAAGGAGTTGTGACAAATGGGTGCATGATCGTGGTATCCAGTGGCCTTTTCATGTACTATTTCATCCAGAAGTGGCTTATTGAATAAAATTGGAATGACCTCTTAACATTTAGCTAATGCACCAGCCTAGGGATGATACTCTCAAAAGGGTATGGTGCTGTCTTTCAAGAGATCATAGGCTTAGATCCAAAAGCCAAGGTCCAAAGTAAGAATGGCTTTTCTCCACACCACTTCCAGGGACTCAGGTGGGGAAGTTGTGCTTTCTGCCCCATAACATTTAGCTTTTCTGGGTTGGAAATACTGGTTACTTGTATGGAGGGGATAGGCGTACCGGGGGCATAATAATAGTTCCACTGAGCCCAAAGCTGTGGCCGATAGCTTCTGGGGCTTCTCAGTTCAGTGGGTCGTCAGACAGACAGGATTTACTACACTGGCAGGGGTAACTGATCATGACTGTCATGAGCAAATGGAGGGAAGGAAGAACTGGTTGGGACCGTGTGGATTCACTGGGCCACCTCTTGGTGCCCTTATACCTGGAGGCAGTCATGATCGGGCAAGTGCAGCAACCGAGGCTTTACGAGGATCCTGGAAGCCGGGGGCTGAAGGGCTGGCTGAGGAGCTTCCTTCCATCTGCAATAAAAGCCACCGGAAGGAGATGCTGAATCGGGACCAAGCACAGCAGAGGTGATCGGAGTCTCTCTAGCCAATCCTCTTGTCAGTCTTTTTTTTTTTTTTTTTTTAAACCGTGATCACGACTTCCTCGAGAGGGCAGGGCTGGGATGGCATGAACAGAGGGATGTGAGCAACTCTAGCAGATAGCCTGGGCTCCCCGCTCGTAACTTCTTGGCCTGCACACGTCAACAGTGTCCGACAGTGAACACCGGTGATTCTCCACCTACGAGCTCTCTCTTGACCTACTCAGGATGCGCCAGAGTGTGGGGGCTTTCCGCCTCCAGGAGCAGCCCTCAGCAACGACAGACGGGAGTTGGAGGGCTAGGACCCTTACTTCTCTGCTCCTGGGTGGGATATCCTGGTGCATACTGTTGCCCAGATGCCCCCAGTAGGACTGGGTTCCAGCTGCCCACAGTGGTCACCTGATCATTTAGCGCTCCTTGGACCACCACCCCTTCCTCCCATCTCCATCTTCCCTTGTGCTTCCGGGGACACCCAACTGCCACATAAACCATTTGTACTCAAGCCCTTGTCTCAGGATCTGATTCCGCACGAACCTATTTAAACCCTACCTTGGGGAGCACTGATTCATGAAAATAACGTCAGCATTATTTAATATCGAAAACATAGATACGTGTCCATTAAAAGTTCCGAGTAATGCAGAATTACTTTCCCATAGCGTATCAACCACAAGAGCCAACAACTCTCATCACGTGTTTTAGCCAAGACGCGCTAAAGGAAGATACGGAATTCCCCGGGTGGAAGGCTGGCTGCCAGTCTGTCTGCTCCGCTCAACCTCTCTCACGGCTGCTATCATGTGACAGAAAGTAGTGTTGACCACAGTGGCACGCAGAAGACACGCAGGTTGGAATGTCGGGAGTGTTGCCCTAGAGCCAGGCAGAGCACCGCAGCCTAGGTTTCATGCAAACATCCAGGGGTCTCCAGGTCCCCTGAAGAAAATCGAGGGGGAACAGAGGGGTATAAAATTCAGCAGGCATTCAGAGGCCAGCGGGCGTGTTTTCACTTTAGGAAAGTGTGATAACCATCACTCTGTGCTCCAGGAGTCTGTCACCAAACCCTGTCCTGACTTCAGGGAAATGGAACGGAAAGGAAAGCCTTTGCTAATGGGTTCGATATTTGGAACACAGTTCTTATGGGTCTGTACTGTAGCGATCCCAAGTGCTGACAACGAATCAGAGCCTGAATTTCCAGAAAAATGGAAAATGACTGTGTGTGTGTGTGTGTGTGTGTGTGTGTGCACGTGCGTGCATGCATGGGTGTGCATGCACATGTGTGTCCATCACACAGAGAGTGTCCTGTGTCTAAATGGACTGACACGGAAGGAGGTACAAGATAAGTGTCAATATGTGAGTGTTTATAAAAAGTGAGTTTTGTTAAAAAATAATTATTATTTCTATACACAAGGAAAGAGTATGATATTGGCATAAGTGTTTTAGTTTTACTCTCTATATTTCGGAATGGTTTGAAAACGTTTTCATTTTTTGTAATGTTTGTTTTATTTTTGAGAGAGAGAGAGAGTGGGAGGGGGGGAGGGCAGAGAGAGAGAAAGACAGGGGCTCCGAAGCAGGCTCTGTGCTGACAGCAGAGACCCTCACATGGGGCTCGAACTCCCGAACCGCGAGATCATGACCTGAGCCGAAGTCAGACGCTTCACCGACTGAGCCACCCAGGCGCTCCTGGACTTTTTATACTAGGCTTGTACCAGAATCTCTGCTCCTTTTTTCTCCTGGAAGCTCCCTGAGAACAACAAAGACATCAAGGAACGGAAACATTTCCTAGTTGATGAAACGGACACATGTTCGTTACTTCAAACTACAACTAGTGAGTGGTAGGGAGAACACACACGGTTAAAATCCTCCTGAGGGAAGATGCTGTGAGATGGCTCTTGTCTCTGAGGTTCCCGGACGGGGTGGGCAAAACACAGAATTCTCAAGAATTTTCATGGGGCGCCTGGGGGAGCTCAGTCGGTTGAGCGTCGACTTCGGTTCAGGTCACGATCTCATGGCTTGCGGGGTTCAAGCCCCGCGTTGGGCTCTGTGCTGACAGCTCAGAGCCTGGAGCCTGTTTAGGATTCTCTCTCTCTCCCTCGTTCTCTGCCCCTCTCCCACCTCAAGAAATAAACGTTAAAAATTAAAAAAAAAAAAAAAAGACTTTTCAATATTTTGCTTGAGAAGACTCAGTTTGGGATACCTGGGTAGCAGAGGGGGTTTTCCTGAGAGCGGTTGCAATGGGATAGCAGGGAAGCAGGGAAGTTTTGTGAAAACTAGGACACTGTGGAGGAGAAATCATAAAGTAAGAAGCACACGTAAAGCCACCACTCTGATCTGCTGGAGAAAACTAAAGGCTGAGTCAAACCCCCACCCCCACCCCCATCCAAACAACTGCGACACTCAGAGATTCCCTGTGGCCAGAGAGACTTTCTGGCGGCTTGTGGCAGGAGCAAACGCAGGTGGAGGAAGGAAGTGTTTGGAGGCAGCAGACCCCAGGCTACTGGCTCCCCCCAGCTCAGCCCCGCAACCCTTCCATGAACTCCATCCTAGGGAGAGCAATGGTCACAAAGAAAACAAGCGAGCCCATCTGGGTGGGGATCCTAGGAAAGGACACATCTCAGAAATACTCTAGAACAAAGCAGGTAAACATTGCTAGTGGAGTTCTACGTGAAAGAAAAGATAGCATGTGCTATTTGAAGTGAGAGCTCTGACGAGAGATAACAGGGTTTGAGGAAGAAATGGCAGAACAATAGAAGGGGATGAGAAGTGGGTTGGCTAGGCTCAAGGGATACGTGGAAACGCAAAAGGAAAACATCTGGGAAATGATGGTAACACCGGAAGCAGTTAAAAAAAAAGAGAAAGAAAAAGAAGAAGAAAATGAAATTCAGAAACACCATCAGGAATATGCGAGACGGGATTGAGAAAATGGGGCAAACAAAAAAAGAATTTGGAAAGAATAAAATGTTTCAAAGAAATAGAAAACGATAAAATAGATCAGGAAAGCTATTCAAAAAGAAGATGGGAAAACTTGGATGTGTCTGGAGATTTCTCCCATGGATGCGAAGAGGGATTGATTAATGCCAGCTGCAAAGTTACCCCTCATGAAGTTAGGGGAGTTCAGTGAAACATTCTAGTTAAGAAAGGATTCCATCCAGACACCCCGTGTTAGTTATCTATTGATACATGACACAATGCTCCAAAACTCAATGGCTTAGAAAACCGAACATCTATTATCCCATGGTTTCTGTAGGACAGAGATCTAAGCGTGGCCTCAGTGGGGTCTCTGGCTCGGGATCACCTGCAAGGCAGCAACGGTGGGGTTGGTCTGAGCTGTGGTCATCTCAAGGGTGGGCTGGGGAGGACCCATTTCCAAGTTCACTCATGCAGCTGTTCACAGGATTCTGTTCCTTGAGGGCTGTTGGACTGAGCACCTTGGTTTTTCTCTGGCTATTGGCTGGAGGCTGTCCTCAGATCCATGCCATGAGGCATTTCCATAAAGTTCCTCACAATAGGATAGCTGGCCTCCCTCTAAGTTAGAGGTGCCAGATAAAACACAGGAGAGCCAACTGTTTGAATCTCAGATAACAACGAATAATTTTCGGTGTAAGTATGTCTCAAATGTTGCATGAGACATATTTACACTAAATGATTATCCGTTGCTTGTCTGAAATTTAAATTTACCTGGGCATCTGCATTTTGACTTGCTAAATCTGGCAACCTTGCCCAGATGTGCCAGCGAGGGAGCTGGAGAGGACAAGAAAGGCAGAAAGCACGGTCTTTTTGTAACTTAATAGTGGAAGTGCTATCCCATCACTTTTATGATATCCTGCCTGTTAGGAGCAAATCACCCAGTACAGCCCACTCCCAAGGGGAGAGGATTTCGCAAGGGCATGAACACCAGGGGAAAGGGATTGTTGTCAGGATCTTGGGGAGTCCCCAGTATACACCCTACACACACACGTAAACACACGAAAAGCAACTCATATACGTATACAGGTGTTGGTAAGACTTATCTATAGGAACACTCAAAGTTACAAAACAGTGTCTAGAAAATTCTCAGGGTAGTACGGGGCGGGGGTGGGTGGGTGGGAGGTGAGTT
The DNA here is from genome assembly GCF_046562875.1 of Panthera onca. Classification (NCBI taxonomy): domain Eukaryota; kingdom Metazoa; phylum Chordata; class Mammalia; order Carnivora; family Felidae; genus Panthera; species Panthera onca. The sequence goes on along the minus strand of NC_138352.1, from coordinate 21,587,898 downwards.
TGGGGAGTAACTGAAATTCAGATATAATGTTCCCAAAGGAAATACTGGCAAAATCTTCAAGAACTCAGGGTGCAAAAGTCCTAGAACATTTCCCAAAACAAACAATAACACCAGAAACGAAAGCTACATGTCTGTGAAAACCACAGCGTGTGCTTAACCTTGAAACGTATAATAATGTAAGTCACCAAAGACTCAGGAGTTGGGATATAGGAAGAAAGTAGGGGAGGGGATCACATATGCGGGCTGACTTCCTGGTGTTTCGAGGCGGGCTAGAGAAGGATGTTGAAAGATAGAATAGAGGTGATACCTCAAGTAACAGAACTACATGAACGTCATCTCATTCATAGGCTTAATCACAAGGGAACCATAGAAAATGATAGAACCAAGTCAAGTCAGGTGATGGAAGATTCAGGGTGAAGAGAGAGGAGGAAGGGGAGTGCACCAGGGTCTTTATCTTAAGCAGTGGGTGCCATTAGGTACCATTTGCAGGTGGAAATTCAAGAAAATATAACAGACAGCTGCTACGAGAACGAAAACAAAGTAACTTTCCAATTACCGGAAGGGAAGGATAGTCAAAAATGGAAAACAGATACTATAGATGGAAAAGTTTTGTTTTCGTTTTGAAAATATTGAGAATAGAAAGAATTTAAAACAAAACAAAACAAGAGAGGCGCCTCGGTGGTTCAGTCGGTTAAGCTTGTGACTCTTGATTTCGACTCGAGTCATGATCTCGCGATTCATGGGGTTGAGCCCTGCATTGGGCTTGGTGCTGACAGCATAGCGCCTGCTTGGGATTCTCTCTCTCTCCCTCTCTCTCTGCCCCTCCCCTCTAATAAATACCGTGGACCAAAAAGTGTCTCCGGAGACTGTCTGATTAGAGTAGGGACTCCTTCCCCATTCTGTGCGTGGGGATGGAGGGAGGAACAGAAAAGGGGATCGTCAGGAGGGAGCACGGAGGAAGTGCTCAAGTCTCGCTTTCTCCGTGAGAAAAGGAAGAAGGCTAGGCAGACTGGAGGAATCATCCCCTTACCTTCAATGTGCATCGTTTTTCTTCTCTAGCCAAGCGGCTCAGCAGACCAGCCCGGGGTCCACGGGGATATTTCTGTTCCCACCTCCTGAGCCCAGCCCCGTGGAGCCACCCTGCTCCTTCGTGTTGTTTGGGACCGTGATAGGGGCAGCATATTTATGATTCATGACGGCATCTAATGTAGGACTGTGTATACTTGAACTCTATGTATGCAGAATCCGTGGAGTATACAATGCTAGATAGTCACAATGCGGTCTACTTTCTCTCTCAGAGTATGTAAAACTCCTTCCATCCATACAGTTGACCAGACACTGTACAATGAACCCATGTGACAAAATAAGAATGCCTACTTTTTTTTTTAATGTTTCTTTATTTTTGAGAGAGAGAGAGAGAGAGAGAGAGAGACAGAACCTGAGCAGGGGAGGGGCAGAGAGAGAGGGAGACACAGAGTCCAAAGCAGGCTCCAGGCCCTGAGCTGTCAGCACAGAGCCCGACGCGGGGCTTGAACCCACGAACCATGAGATGATGACCTGAGCCGAAGTCCGATGCTTAACCGACTGAGCCACCCAGGTGCCCCAGGAATGTCTAAGTTTTAACAGACAACAGGAAGAAATCAAGACCTAAACTTGAAAATGGCTCTCTCTTCTCGAAAGAAAATCTCCCCAAATTACAATACCAAATTCCCCCGTCCCTAATTTCGCATGGATGCTTTAGCCAGGCCAAAGGGGCGTGCTTTGAGTTTTTTTTTTTTTTTTTTTTTTGGCCACACGCTGAGTTTCCTCAGCCTTTGGCATTTCTAAACTTGCATTAATCCGATTCTGCGCTCTGACACGTCCTACTTTCCAAATGCACGAAAGGTCGGCATTCCTTTCTATGTGCTCCGTATCCCTTCCTTGTGGTAACCGATTCCCCTGCTCACGGTGAGTCTGGTGGGGATGTCCTTCGAGTATCTTCACCCCTTCTACCGGAGGACTGAGCATGCCACCAAGACAGGCGATCAGTGACCACATTCCCACAACACCCGGGTTGGTTTTGATCTGGACACAGGACCCGAGCAAGACCAATCAGAGACCTTTGGGGTGGGTGGGGGGATTTACATGAACATCAGAATAAAAAACATGGTTTCTCTTCCAAGAGCGAGAGCTCTCGAGACAACGTAAGCTTGAGGCTTTAGCCATGGGAATTGCTGACCCGAGATGTCACGATGCCGCTGTCCCGTGAACAAAGCCTAACTGAAAATAAAAACAAGCAGAGACAAACAGCTGAGCGATGGCGAGTGACAGTGAGAAAGAGAACTGGGGCAATAGCACGTGAACCTCTGGAGCCATCCCAGCCTGAAGCCAGATCCACCCCAAGACGCCCAAGTTACACGAACCCATTACTTTCCTTGCACTGCTTAGACCGGTTGAGCGGGTTTCTGACTCTTTTAATTCAAAAAGTTTTGAGTAGCCCAGGCAATGAGACTCCCGTGGTTTCTGTGGTGTAGGACATCGCCTCCCCCAACACACAGACGAGGTCTGACGGCTGCAGAAACAGCAGAAGTGGTACCTGTCACATGGTGAGCCTGGATCCACAACAGGGACTGTGTCGGACTGTGTCATCCCCAGGAGAGACCTGCCTTCCCCACACACACAACACCGCAGTGGAGCAGGACAGAAAGCACCTCCCTAAATTCCACGAAAAAAATCTCTCCGTTTTGGGCCCAAACGAGGAGCCTGCGATTTCAGTGAGAGGTCTGGGACACTCCTCACCTGACTCCAGGCCTTCTGCTTTCTTGATAAATCCACTTACTGGGGACAGCTGCCACCAGCCCGAGCCTGGCCAGAGCTGTCTCCTAGAACTGGGACCTGAGTTTGCATCTCCCCGAGTAGCGCTTGGCCCCAAAGACTCCCCTTTGTGCATTTACCAACTTGGCTCCGGATCAGGCACGAAAACATTATTGATTCAGTGTCGGGTTTTGCTAATATGGTGTTATTATGTCCAAGGCCCATCAATGAGTTACAATTAAAGTCGTCCTTACTTGATAGATGGCGAGCACTGGGTATGCCACCGAGGGGCCTGGTGGCAAAATTGATTAGGAAGTGCAGCGTAAGGCCTCTTGCAAAGACTTCCTCACTCTCTGAATTTAACAGGATCAAGTCTCCAAAGCAGGCTCCAAACTACTCACCCAACTGTACGTACAGAGGAAGTAGGTAAGAAAGAGAAATTGTATCAGTCTGCCCTGCCCTGCTTGCTCTCCATGTAAATACCAGAAGAGATGGCTCGTGAATGCTCAGCTTTTTATTTTTTTTTTTACTTTTTTATTTTTTGAATGCTCAGCTTTTTAACTCATAGTGATTCTTCCTGGTAGCAACACTGGCCCTAATATTTCGCATTCATTTATCGATTCTTTACTAAGCACTTAATATGTATCAGGTGCTGTTCTGATAGGCATCGGGGATACAACAGGATGGGAAAAGTGATACCTGTTCACTGGGCTTACGTAATTATGGGAGAAACAGGCTACAATCAAGTAGGCTAATAAAAAGATCATTAAAATGTGGAACGTGATTTAAAAGAAATTTACATGCACTGTGCTGGGGAGTAACGTGGGTTGTGGCTTCCGTGGTTCGTGAAGGCCTTCCAAAAGTGGGATTTGAGCTGGATCTGATGAATGAGAAGTCATCCGCTTGTGCAAGGAGCCAGGAGAGGCACATTAGAGCTGAGATATCATGTGCAAAGGTCCTGAGGAGGGGCGCCCGGGGGGCTGAGTCGGTTGAGCGTCCGACTTCGGCTCAGGTCACGATCTCACGGTCTGTGGGTTCGAGCCCCGCGTCGGGCTCTGTGCCGACGGCTCGGAGCCTGGAGCCTGCTTTGGATTCTGTGTCTCTCTGTCCCTCCCCCGCTAGTGCTCTGTCTCTCAAAAATAAATAAATGTTAAAAAAAATGTTTAAAGGTCCCGAGGTGACGAAGACCTTAGGACCTTCTCAGAATAGCCAGTGGGAACGTAGCATGGATGCTAAGAAGAAAGGTACTGTGAGCGAATTTGGAGGAAGGGTTAAAGCCAGAGCAGGTGGCACTGACGAGGCCGTGAGGAACAAGGTGAGGACTCCAGAGCTCATTCCAAGGCCGCTGGGAAGCCACTGGAAGGTATTAAGCAAGCAAGAGAGAGAGACAGATAATTTGATTTACCAAAGTTGAAGATAGTAACTATCCCGGACCCGGGCCCCCTGGGAACTCTCTCTACCTGGTGTCTGGGATGTTCAGTCCTCTGCATGGGGCAGAAGCCTGGCTTCTGATTAAGAGTCCCTCAGGAGGACAGCAGGGAACAGTGGCTCCAGCAGGCGATCTGCAGAAGCTTCGGTGAGTACAACCCGTCATCATGCACGAGGGGAGAAGAGGGTGTGCAAAGCAAGCCAGGCTGGGGAGACCTCCAAAGGTTGGGTTGCCGGGGTCTTCCCCTTCTTGGATGTTCTGACGCTAATGAGGAGTCACAGGTGAGAGGCAGAAGCAGACCCCGCTGCCAGCCCTCCTATGGTTAAAGAGGACCGGAGAGTGGCCCCAGTCAGGGAAAGACCGAACCGAGTTTCAAGGGGGCAACTGGCAGATTCCATCTGGGATGGGTGACAGATAACGAAGGACCTTCAAGGTTGACTTTTGTGATTTGGGACTCAAGAAGAAGAGGTCCGGACAGCCAGGCTACATTAATTTAATGGCACGTACGTTCACGCTCACACACACGTATGCACGTACACACGCGTCAATCACAGTCACGCCGCTGTTCCCACAACCCCAGATCTTAAGGTTGCCGTGGAGGGCCCATCAACACGAGACCCACAGTGCTGGACCAGCTCACACGAGCAGCTTGAGAAAAATACAGATTTCCATCCATCTCCTCTCTTTTGGTCGTCTTCCCTTGTGTACTCCTTTTTTTTTTTTTTTTTTAATGTTTATTTATTTTTGAGAGGAGAGAGACAGATCATGAGCGGGGGAGGAGAGATAAAGAGGGAGACACAATGTAAAACAGGCTCCAGGCTCCGAGCTGTCAGCACAGAGCCGGACGCGGGGCTGGAACCCATGACCCGCGAGATCACATGATAAGCCGAAGTCGGATGCTTAACCGACTGAGCCACCCAGGCGCCCCTAGATATCACTCAATTCTTATAGACACCCAGTGGGTTTCTCTTGAGGTTCCAGGACGGAAGTTGGAACAGAAAAGACAAGATGCCGTACTTCTCCGTGTTTGGCTTCAGGAATGCTCTATTTTCTACCAGGCAAACATGACTCTAATTGATAGACATTATGTTGTTTGTCATGCAAATGTGATTTCACTTCGAAAGGGATTTTAAATGGATGACTGAATTCATTATTTTTTTTAATCCTAAAAGCCTTACACTTACACACACACACACACACACACACGCACACAAATTTTCTTCATCCTCAAATACAGGCATTCTGCCAAACACTGATGGGCATGGCCGTTCTCCTTTGAAATTAATTAAAAACACTTATAATTACATAAATTTGATTTACAGCAATACTTGCTCTAATGCCAGTATTAACTTTCATGGTCTGGCTCTTCCTTTTCCTTTCCTTTCCTTTCATTTGGGCCTCGTTTTATGCTTTGAGGTTCTGGAGTGGCAGAAAAGCCAGGGTGTCGATAGCCAACATTTGAGAAGCACCCGTTCTCTGCCAGGCACTGTTCTCAACACTTTGGATATATTGCTCAAACTAATCCTTACTGCTGTATACCTAGCGGGCGTATACTGTATTATCTCTGTTTATGGATGAGGAAACTGAGGCACAGAGAAGTTAACTCTCTTGAGGTCATGCAACCATCACTGGGCAGAGCTGAGATTCATACCCACCCCGCCTGGCCCCAGAGCCCATTTCTTGGCTACTATTCAACACTGTGTCGCAAAGCAGAAGTAAACACCTCCCCGCCGTCCCCACCCCTGGAAGGAAGGCTGGAAAGGTAATGCAGTTCCCCAGACAGGCAGAACTGAAAGATTTCTCTTTAACGTAAGCAGAAAATTGAAATTAGGATAACACGACGGGCTGGAGTGTAGAGGGAAGTTATTCTTGCTTGTTGAAAGAAAATGCTTCCCCGGGCACGCACATCCTCACTACAATGACACACACCTCCTGAACTTTCCGTGTTCGGAGGTGTTTTAAAATCACAAGACTTAGAAATCAAGTAAGAACCAAATATATCATTAACCTCAAATTGGAAACGTAAGTGTCGTGGGCTAGGTGACGCCGTGCTGAAGTGAAACCTGGAAGCCCAGTGTGACAACGGTCCCAACGGCCACAGGAAGGTCGTCTGGGGCACGCACATCTAGACCGCCTTATGCTGTGTGATCCCTGTGTCCTTCTACGGGGTCCTCCCCGCTAGGGCTTTGGCGAGACCTTTGTTCACACAGGGAGCCAGGCAGCGCACGGCCTCACTCGCCGGGAATGCCTCTGAGTTGTACAGGAGCACATTCAGTAAGCCACACAACAGAAGAAACTGCTTACGCGGGGCACTGAAATTGCATTGTTCCTAAAAACGGGGAAACAAATGCAACAAAATGCGTTTTTCTCGGGGTCTCATCAGGGCTCATTTCACTGAGCTTGGCATACAGTGTAAACAAGCTTAGTTATCAGGTTTCTCGAGCTATAGCAGATTGGAAGCCGCACGTTAAAAGACGGGAGAGATATACGGCCACAGGCAGGAAGAATAAAACGATTGAGAAATGCCGGCTGAGGGCTGAGAGCGCGAGAGAGCAGGATCAATCACCGGGCTGTTTAGCATCAACCCAAACTGCCCCCAATGCAACGGGTCCCAGTATAGAACAATACCATAGCTGAGGCGCCCAGCGATGACTCAGACTCGCAAAGGAAAGCTTAAATGGTTTCCTTCACGCTCTGTAGGATGTCAGGAAATGTAAAATGCACTTGTCAAAGTTGTGCATTGAAACCAATTAACGCTAAGAAGGGGTTCCGGTGCTTCAAGGGCAAGCCCCCTGAACTGGCCCATTTGGAACTGGCCAGTTCCTGAGACGTTGTAATTGGGATTTGTTACAATGATAACGTCTCGTCTGCGTGTGTTCTTTCTTCGATTAGAATGTACGGGCATTGAGAACAGGGACTGGGGACATATTTCTGGCCTTTGTGGTGCCCAAGATAGATGGCTGTTCGTGCCATCATCGTCGCCATAATCACCATGTGTTGTCCCAGGCTTCATGCTTAATGAGTCCTCGTGACATGTCTATGTGTGGTCCTGCCATTAGCCTTACCTTGTGGCTTTGTGATGTGCTCACTACGTTTCCCAGAATCCCCTTTGCAGTGTGCTTCTGGTTAGGGTGGGCCCTACGAGATATTTTTGGTGCCAGATTCTGAGGGTGGCTGTGACACGGCTGCCATTTTGTTTTTGGACTCCCCCCACCTTGTTGGCCTGGGGCCGCAGCTATGAACTGGCTCCACCTTCCCCTGGACCCTCCTTCTTCTTCACCATCCCCTGGGCCAGGGGTGTGTTTGGCTGTGCGGTGAAGGATGCCAGCCTCTCTTGTAGGACACCCACCTCTTTGAAGTGGGAGGCGGTGAGGACTGACACCAGTTTGGGCTGGTCCTGGCCTGCTCCTACTCGTGTCCATGGCTTCCATCTTGTGCTTCTTCACCGCCTTGCAACCATCTGCCTGCCCCACAGATTTCAAGTACCGGCATCAGGCAGGGACATAAGAGCCTCCCCAGGGACTGTCGGACGGACACGACCGACTAAGGCCGAATCCTTGACATACATATTCCAGCGTGGCCCTGCTTCTGGGATTGAATTCTAACTGACCTTTCACAGAAGAGGAGAGTGACTTCCAGAAAGGGTAAATAATTCGTCTGAGTCCTCAAGGCAAGTAAAGAGGTAGAACCAGGCTTAGAACTTAATCTGACTCCGGCATTTGCGTTCTTATTTGTTAGGTCATGTGGCCTCTTGAATACAAATTCACCAAGTGAATGAATTCACATAAACATAATATCCGAAATGGTAAGAGCTGCCGAGTCAGGAAGTTGTTATTTTCCTGAGTCCCTACTTGGTGCCCAGAGAGCCTGGTCCTGGTGTGGGGCAAACCACTTGCTCTAGAATCTTCTTTGTGATCTGTGACAATGGGTCCTTTTCATCCCGTCCATGACCAAACAATCACCAAATCCAGGTAGAGCTGTAAGCATAGCTCCCTCCTCCTTTGAAAACACGTTTTAGAAGCATCTTTGCAGACACGACTGTTGGTAGGATATGTGAAGATCAAAGATAAACAGGCATAAATTAGTGTCAGAAAGGGCTCCGGGGCAATGATTTTATTTTCCATTCAATGTGCTTCGGTTAGGGAAATACATGACTAGTCACTGCTACTTAAAGTAACAACAGAGAAGATTAATCCAGACACGCCCGTATCTTCTGAAGAGAGGCAGGCAATTTGCATACACCAGTGTTGCTTAACTCTAAAAAAACAACCTGACATTTACTTCTTTTTAGGAGTTTTTTTTTTTTCTTACGTGACAAAGTCTTTACCTTTAAACGATTATCTGCACGCTGAGTAATAACATGTAACATGTTCTTGGATCCTGTCCTCTAGTAATTTTGATTAAGAGAGATGAAAAGCAGCCCAAACGTTTAGAGTAGTATTCATTGTTTTAAAACGATGAAATTGGCCAGAAAGGGCTCTTTGAAGGCTGGCTGGCTGCTGGAAGCCGAGCTGTCCCAGCCTGAGTGGCAGGGCCCAGGCTGTGGATGGATTGGTGACTGCAGGGCGGCCCGCCGACAGTGAAGCTTCTCGTCCTCCCGCTTTTAGGTAATTTGGCCTTAAAACTACCGGGGGTATTGTCTGTTGGGGAATTGCCCTCGGCAGGCCCCCTGGGAAAAGAACCATTAGGGAAGAAAATAAGGTTCTGCCAGAAATTGTGCGGCCTTACATTTAGCCCTCGCCATCCTCTATGGAGACTCCTCTGATAGCCTCATGCCTTTGCCAGCAAGAGGGCCTGTAAAGGAGAGACATATGGATTTGAAAGCCCCACTCCGGCAACTAAGGAGTGTATCTCTGGGCACAGGTGACTTCAACCCCTAGGCCCACCTGGCCCCCCGGAGGCATTCCAGAGGATGACTGAACCTAGTCGGTTAAGCTACAGAATGGTTCATTGGTTCCTAGGTGCGTTGTCTCTCTCAGAATGTATGAGGCATGGGTTTCTAAGGCCTTTTCAGCCCCTTTCTGGCACCTCGGACCCAGGCAAACACATTGTTCTTCTGGCCTCATGTGGTTAGGAGGTATGTCCCTGTCACTGTTCCACTTGAGGTGTTGAGAAATGGAGGGCCTTTCACGAGAACAGCAAAGCAAATGCTTGGTAGATTATAGATAAACGCAGATGCGTAATGGAATAATGTAAGAAATTAATCTATAATCAAAGGGTAGGCGGGCAAGTTAGGGGAAAATCGCCATGTTACTTCTTAAAGGTCGTTTATACATAGGAACATTTTCAAAATTAGGTAATGTTAGAAAAACATAGCTGACGTATGCTCCAAAGAAATCACTAGCATATCTAATGCCACGTTTACCGCAAAAAATCGGCCAGTTCAACCCACTGCTGTGGTCTGTGTCCATTTTTATTTTAGTTTTAGTTTTTTATTTTAGTTTTTTATTTTCCAGTTTTTTATTTTAGTTTTTATTTTATTTTCACCGATTTTTTTTAATACATCGAAGAAAGAAAACATATTGAATGTATGTTGCTAGAAGGCAGAGGAAAATGGACAACGTATACACTATTGTTTCTAAGAAACACGAGGTACAAGGGGAATATCTTTGCGTAAGCTGTAAGTTCGCACAAAGAAGCTAGATTTGCTATTCTCCAAAAAGTGAAGGGCCCCGTGATGCAATATACAGAAATAATTTAACGCCTTTTCACAAGAATGTAAGTCAAGCTTTGCTGAAGTTTCTGGTTCGACGAAGGCATTTAAAATGTTATTTATTTATTTATTTATTTATTTTTAGTGTTTATTTGTTTTTGAGAGAGAGTGACAGCGGAGGAGAGGCAGAGAGAGAGAGAGAGAGAGAATCTGAAGCAGGCTTCAGGCTCTGAGCTGTCAGCACAGAGCCCAATATGGGGCTCGAACCCACGAACTGTGAGATCATGACCTGAGCTGTAGTCGGATGCTTAACCGACTGAGCCACCCAGGCGACCCTCCACCTTTTTTTCATAATTTTTTAAATGTGTAATTACCTTTGAGAGAGTGAGAGAGAGCGAATAGATTCTTCACTCTTGACCAAAAACAGCAAGGGGACACCTCTACCGTCCATCACAGTATTTATAGGGTTGGCTCCATGTAGATTTGGCTATTGCAAAAACAAAACAAAACAAAACAAATCTGCACGTAAATGATAACAGGTGTTATCCTTAATGATATTCCAAGGAAAATGCCACAGAATCTGAAGGCAATCCCAAAGAACATTTCCAGATGCATTTTAAACAATGGTGACATTATAAGAATAAATGCACAGCCTTATACATGAGCCGAAGTTGGATGCTTAACCAACTGAGCCACCCAGGCACCCCTGTTTTTTATTTATTTTTGAGAGAGAGAGAGAGAGCATGAGCGGGGAAGGGGCAGAGAGAAAGCAAAATGGAGGATCCCAAGCAGTCTGTGCACTGACAACAGAGAGCTCAATGCAGGGGACATGGGGCTCACACTCACGAACCGTGAGATTATGACCTGAACTGAAGTCGGAGGCTCAACCGACTGAGCCACCCAGGTGCCCTTCTATGAAGGCATTTTAAATGCCCGTCCACGCTCAGAACTGCTCCTTCCGTGCCTACCTGTGTGGTAGTTTTCATGCATTTCTGGCTGGATGTCAGAGACAAAGGCCAAGAGGTTATCCAGAATTTCATCCCTGTTCTGCTGGAAGTAGGTCTGCAGGATGGCCATCTTCTCTTGGGTCTTGTCCACCAGTGCCACAGCTGCCCTGGAATCCCGAGTTGCGGCTTCCTTGGCCTTGAACTACTCTCTTTGCAGAGGGTTTTTTTCAATTTCATCCTGAGCTTCTTCTTGGGTCTGTTTCAGCTTCTGGGGCCTCGGAAACCTTCTCAGAGGCCCGCTTCCTGGCCCAGATGCCCTGCAACTAACTGGCTGGCCATGGTGGTGGTGACTCTGAGGCCGAGGTGAGTCTAGGATTTTTCCAGATGGAGAGGAATCTCCTTCATCCTACTATGCAGATTCCAAATGTGAGGGCAAATGCTCTCATCTGAAAGTCAGAAGATCTGGGGTCTGATCTCGGATGTATCGCTAACAGCTGTGCAACCTTAGCAAACCTTGTGCAACCTTGGGCCTCGGTTGGCACATCTGTGAAGGGAAGTGTCTCTAAATTACTTCCACAGGTTATTAGCATCTGCCACCCAGGTATAGGACAATCAAACGAGAAGTTACAGCTTCATAACATATGTTCCTTGCAGGATGTACATAAAAATCTGAAACAATGTGATCGCGTGTAAATCCAATCCCAAGGTGATAAGAGCACTGTCTCTTCACATGGACCTGAATCTCCTAGGAACTGCTCCTCCACAAGCTTTGCAAGATTCCCTTCTGGAAAACCAAATGAGATCCTATCTGATTAGTTCTCAAAGCTCAAGGAAGGCTCGGGAAATAGGAGGGACATCTACATCCGCAACAGGAAGGTAAGATGTCAGTCCTTTTGAGACGGTCCCTGGAATCACACTAGTGGTTTCTTCTTGTTGAGCTAATATGTGTCGGGACCATGGCTCCTGGGAAGTTACCAGAAAAGAATTATGAGGCATCATAGCTATCTTTGAGGAGCTTGTGCCATGTGGAATGTGTACTGATGAAACAGGATGCCAGAGTTAGAAGAGCCTCAGACATCGTCCAAATCGGTGGTTCTCAGATTTGGCCTGTATCAGAATTCCCCAGATGTTCTGCTAAAAACACAGCTTTCTAGGGCGCTTTTAAGACCTTGGGGATAGTCTCAAACTACGGCTAAGTTTTTCATCAATCCAGAAACATTCACGGAGTACTTCCTCCACGTCAAGCCCTAGGGAAGGATTAGATGAGGTTGGGAAAAAGACAGACTCTGCCTCTATCTTTACGGGGTTCACATTCTCACGGGGAAAAAAATGAATATGTTTTACACTGTCCTTGACCTTTTATTTCTCTCTCGCTGAACATACTGCATTTTTTTTTTTTTTGTCTGTATTCTTTACCATCTTAACATTCAATTCCTCTCAACATTTTGGCCTTATCTTCCCTGGAAGATTCAGGTTGCGTAACGTGAGTGCCCTCCTTTACTGATTCAGCAACTATGTATTAAAATAAATTGAGATTCACTCAGGAGTGAGGCAGGAGTATAAGGTAAGAGGTCTGGAGGAATCCTTCAAGGTGGCAGGTGAGGTGAATGACCAAATTGTGATGTCTTAAATAAGCATGCCCCGAATTCTCTGACACATCCCACAGCAAGAGGTGGGGTTCTGCATCCTCTGCCCCTTGAATTTTGACATGCGTGTGACAGCTTTGGCCAAAAGTGTATACATAGCAGGAGAGTTGTTCTGGGTCATCCAAAGCTGGGTTCTCAAAATCAACACAACCACCTTGTTGACTGGAACATTCGTGCTGGAAACCACGAGTCCCACGTAAGAAGTCTGACTGCCCTGAGGTTGCCATATTGGGAGGAGGTCCAGGCTATGTGTGAAACACCTGTGCACAGGGGTCTCCCAGCAGAGATCCTGGTTCGTAGGCAACATCCACCACGGGACATGTAAGTGAAGAGAGTTCCAGATGGTTCCAGCCCTCAGCCATTATGTCTTCCCAGCCAAGTTTCCAGATATCTCAGAATGAAGACAAGCCATTCCCCTAGGAGACTAGACCCACTGAATCTGTGAGTATAATATGTCTTAGGCCACTACATTCTGGATAGTTTATCATGTGGTAATTGAAACGAAAACACACAACCATGCCTGTTTTCATTGATCTTCATCCTTGTAAACTATAATCAGTGCTTTTCCCACGTCTTTTCCAAATCTCTATCCCAATCCTTTTCAACGTCCTATAACCTGCTATCCTATCTCTTCTCTTCTCTCTTCCCCCTCTAGCTCTCTCTCTTTTTTTTTTTTCCTCTCTCTCTCTTTCTCCAACCAGCCTCATCTTCAAATATACCTAGTTCTCCATGAACTTTGTTAGACCCTGTCACCTCTTTCAGCCTTTGCCAGACCTGGCAGTGACTATGCCACGGAAACAAAAACACAGTAAATGACATTACAATTTTCACACTTATAAGGGTCTACCCATGGGGAAAAGATTTCCAAGCCCCAGTGTGTGACTTGCTTGTTTCCAAATTATTTGTAAAACCACTTTTATAGTCCCAGGGAGAAATGATTCTTCCCTGTTCATCAAACAAATGATCAAAAGGTAATTTAGAGGCCCTATGATTCTTACTTAACTTTCAATATTCTGTATGGGAAAATTAAAATGAATGCCCCCTCGTGAGGCGGGGAATGTGAATGACAACTCTTATTCTAAGTTAACATGCTTTCAATTCTGCACTCAGATTAAACTTATATAATGATCTAATATCATTCAGACGCCCGTACTTTTCCCTTTGCTTTCTAAGCACACAATGCTTGCTACCTTAGCACTCATCAGAAGAGGAGAAAGCTTACGTTAAAACAAGACCACCTTGGGGTGTCTGGGTGGCTCAGTCAGTTAAATGACCCAACTTCGGCTCGGGTTGTGACCTCACATTTAGTGAGTTTGAGCCCCGCGTCAGGCTCTGCACTGACAGCTCAGAGCCCGGAACCTGCTTCGGATTCTGTGTCTCCCTCTCTCTCTGCCCCTCCCCCTGCTCACACTCTGTCTTTATCTCAAAAATGAATAAACATAAAAAAAAAAAAAAGACCACTTCTAGAAGCTTGCTAGCATGCTAGCTGGGACCTGACACCCTACAGCTACCGCCGGCCAGTCAGTAAAGGAACCCACGATTAAGAGGAAGGTAGAATTCAGCATCAGCACATGCCAAGGTCATGATGCAGTGAGAGAGACGAGGTGGTAGAAATACTGACTTGCATTCACTTGGTTGGAGTCGGGGTAGAATAGAGAGAGGGGACCCCAAGAGTTCTGGGAGAAGAGGGCTACCCAAGAACCATAATCCCATGAGAAGATGTGCATGACCACAATGGCTGAGATCCCTCTCCTCCCCAGATACACAATGCCAGTGGCCACAGACTGACCAGGATCGATTTCAAGAGGCAACAGAAATCACTCCAACACTCCAACATTGGCAGTTGGGTAACAGGAGAAAATGAAACCCCAGAAGAGCTGAAAGGGTCAAATGACAAAAAAAAAATAAAAAAAAAAAAAATCAATGTCTGCAACAGGTAAAAGTTGAAAAAAATTCATTAGCTCCTAGGGATGTAGAATCCTTGGTCTTGCTGGCCTATAAACCCACGAGGGTGTAAATATCTATGTACATTATTTGGGCCATGGTATGGGTTTCATGGGTGTATATTGGCCAAAGTTGTCAAACTATACACTTTAAGGAAGTGCAGTTTGTCATATAACAATTGTACCTTGGTAAAGCTGTGAAAAAAAGAAAGAAAAAGGCCACAGGTTCAAACTAACAAAAAAAAAAAGGAACTTCTTTTGTTTACTGGAGGCACTTTCTGCGTCTAAGGGTATAAATGCACATTCGAGATAGCTCCTGAGTGTACCACTCAGCTCTAGGGAAAGCTAGAATATAACTTATTTTATTTACTTACTATTATTATTATTTTTTTCAGAGACAGAGCCACAAGCCACGGAAGGGTAGAGAGAGAGAGGGAGACACAGAATCGGAAGCAGGCTCCAGGCTCCGAGCTGTCCGCACAGAGCCCGACGTGGGCCCTGAACCCACAAATGCTGAGATCGTGACCTGAGCTGAAGTCATATGTTCAAACAACTGAGCCACCCCAGGTGCCCCTAAAACCAGAATATAATTAGCACCCAGGCGCATCTCAACCTTTCTTCCAAAACCATTAGATAGGATTTTCTTAGAGGAAAGAAATTTTCCCAGCTCTTGACATCTGGCTGAAATATCGAAAATAAGGTACACCTGGCACAGAGGGCTTGGCATATCCAATTCTCCATGTCTGTCAGGAGAGAAAGACAGGCACCTCACTGCACAGTGTGATTTATAGCAATGAGAACATGAGAAAGCGTGTTTTCTTCTTTTTCAAGCTGAAGGACTCTTCTAATTAACAGAGAACGGGTCTTGTTTTTGCTGCATTGGGGACGGGAGGGGGATGTTTGCAAACACCCATGTACCCGTGAGGAATGGAAGACAGTGGAGTTGTAGCTCGAACGTGTGGTTTCACAAGCCAGAAGGACCGTCACAGACAAGACACAAGGCGTCGAAAAGCGTGCATACGAGAACTGCAGTTCCCACATTCTGTCAAAATGGAGCATCCAAGCAGACCACCGTGCTCTTTATCAAACCAAAGATGAAGAAAGTACCTGAAGCTTGAAAATGCTGTTTTGTTTGTTGTTGTTGTTTTTGCTTTCTGTTTTTGTTTTTGTTTTGGTGTGTATGCCTCCTGACTCGATGGGTTCATTTACAAGCACTTACCGAACTGTCAGATGTCAAGGACGCAGACAGGATAATAGGGGTATATTGAACACTTCCTTGACAACTTGGAACTCATAACCTACCTGGGGGAAACGAAAGAATAAGCAATTTAAACACAACTTACCAATGGCGGGAATAGAGATGCTCCTAAGGCATAATGGGAGATGAAACTCGAGCTGGAGAAATCTAAAAGTGCTTGGCGCGGAAGACGACCAGTGACTTAGGTATTCAAGGAGGAGTTGGAAGTGGAAGCATAAGTAAGATATGCTGATATGTTCCAGGCACCGGAAAGAGTGAACACATGAAGGGTCGTGTGTGGGTCCTGTGTACGTGTGGATGAACTCTTGGCAAATGAAAATCTGATCAATGCTAGGGAATTATGGGTGTCAGGTATGAGACTACTGGTGGCAGCTATGGAAGGTGGGAAGTCTCCTGTTGATGTGGAGGGTAACAGCGCAGAAAGAACAAATGGGGAGTTTTAAGGACATCCACGTGGTATACCAGGGCATGGGCAGCTAAACCAAACAGTGGGCTGGAGACTGTGGCAAATGCCCCACTATCCCACAGAACAGAATGCCTCATCCAGGTGTGATGGACTGGGGATGGGACCATTTGCCAGCCAGGGACCCAAGTCAGTGGCTTTACCTAGAAAAGACACTGTCCAGTCATGAAGTTAACCTTCTGATATTGTCTATAGCTCTAGGTCCCTCTCAAGTCCTCAGGTTACCCTTAAGCTTAAGACCTCGATGAGATGATTCCAGAAGGATCTACTCAATCCAGTTTGGTGAACAAATTCCAGACACAGATAGAAGCTTTATTGTTCAAAGATGAAAAGGGGTGCCTGGGTGGCTCAGTCGGTTGAGCGTCCAACTTCAGCTCAGGTCATGATCTCGCGGTTTGTGAGTTCGAGCCCTCATCAGGCTCTGTGTTGACAGCTCAAAGCCTGGAGCCTGGAGCCTGCTTCGGATTCTGTGTCTCCTTCTTTCTCTGCCCCTCCCCCACTTGTGCTCTGTCTCTCAAAAATAAATAAATATAAAAAAAAAAGATGAAAAAGTAGAAACGAGATAATACAGGACCTCTGAAAAGATCCTGAACACAGATGGATGGTATACTTATGAAGCAAGAGGGGAACATTAAAAAAAAAAAATTTACTGCATACATTTTAGACATTTGTCTTGTATCATCAACAATATGAAAACAAAAGACAACACAGTGAGATCAAAAGGCAGCTGCTAAGGAGTTATAAAAAGGGAACTAGATGAGATAAGCAGAGAATGTTAGTATTAAATGTGTGAAAAGAGATTTTTTAAATGCATAAAAAAGTAAAAAATCAACACCGCAAAAAAAAATCACATCAGCAATGTGGAAGACAATTTTGAGGAATTCACCCAAAATCAGGAAGGAAAAATAAAATAAAATCAGGAAAGGGTCAATGCTAAAAATAGAAAACAGAAAGGAGAGATCCAAAGTACAGATAAAGCGTGTGTTTGATGGGGGGGGGGGGGGGGGAGAATGAGGCAAATTTGAGCAGAAGCAAACACCAATGATTTAATAAAAGAAAAATCTCCGTAAACTGATGACCTGAGCCACAGATGCAAAGTCTTCAATGACCAGTAGAGTCCCTTCTAGATACAGATGTATCTTAACTTGAGTGGGTGATATCCCAGAAAAGGCTAAGAACTAGCTCTTGGATCGTTTTTATTAAAGCACTGTAAGCACTCTCTCGTCCCTAGGGTGTTGCTGGTTCTTATACTTGAGTGAAGGCTTGGGATCTTTTCCTCTTATAATCCTTAATGTTCCTCAAGGAGTTCCTATCATGCAAAGGGTAAGAGCTATTTCCTCAGGCCCTCCAAGGGTTTCTGCACCCAAGTGTGGGGATAGAAACGGAGACCTTCATCCAGTGTGACAGTTTGTTGAAATACACAACATGGCTGGCATGAGTGGGTTTTTCGCGGAGACCTGAAAAGAGCTGAAGTGTATGATTACAGGGATGTGGTGAAAAGAGCTGAAGTGTATGATTACGGGCATGTGGATGAAGTCACTGAACTCAGAGCCCAGCCAGGACCTGCAGAAGCCACTTCGGGAGGAGAGTAAAATTAACTGGTGTCCAAGGCAATGGCACTTGTGCTTCCAATGGCAGTGGGTCCCCAAGTGACAACTGCTTGTACCTTGTTTCCTCGCTGAATAGGCTCACCTGGGTTCTCTACAGCTCTCTTCACATGGTCTTTCACTCTTGCGTGTGACAGCCACTGAGATGGGGCCGGGGACAGAACAGACATGTAATGGGATTTAACGTCTGGTGTTGAAGATAGATATTAATCAAATCATCACGGTGTAAAGTTTATAATTACAAATTGACATGAGTAGACAGCAAAGGAATCCATGAGGTACAAGGGGGTCAGAGAAGGTCTTCATGAAAGAATGATACTAGAGTTGAGACCAGAGTGGGGCAGCATGCTGGGAAGTTTGGGCGTTTGGGGTTCATCACAAGATCAGTGGGAAGCCACTGGACATTTCTAAGCGGAGACTGGAAAGAATGACTCTGCACTGTGGAGAAAAGGTTGGAGGGCTCAGAGTAGATGTGGCGAGACTAATTAGGAGTCCAGCCAAGGGTGATGATGGCTCGGATCCCGGTAATGGCAGTGGAGATGGGAAGACGTGATCAGGGTACTTAGGAGCTAAAACTGGCGAGGTGTGGGACTAGATCCGGCGTGAGGCATGAGGGAGGAAGAGGTTTCCTGAGTTTCTGGCCAGCTCCATGAGTCTCATTTCCATTTAGAGGTTCAAAGTAAGCAAGTCAGCAAGTCAGATGGAGAAAGGGAACGCTCACGAGCTGCAGTTTTGCTCTTTCTCTGAATAGCCTACTTCCCAGCCCCTGAACGACATCCCCCAACTCCTGTCATCCATTAAAGATAAGAGGACAGAATCTCCTTCCTGGAAATTCCTCAGAAGTTCTGGCTAACTAGAGAGAGACCCTCGTTCTGTGCAGGCGCAGCTCAGATTGTGGTGGTTTGAAGGCTAGCCCACACCCTCTGGGAGGCTACAGAGGTTTGCTTATAAGTACCTTCCTTTAGCCTGTTAACTGCGTAATTGCCCTCTGGAAGATGGTCCAGCAGGGAAACGGAAGCCAGTATGCAAGTCTCTTTGTCTCCTTTCTAAGGGCATTAAAGCCCCCACTCTGGCCACCGGAGGAAAGCAGAACTGTGCTAGCTCTGTTCCCTAAAGTTTCTACCATGGACCCTCACAGGACATTCTCCAACTTGGTGATGCAGATGAGAAGACATCAGGTGCCAAGAGTTGACCCCATTAATCATGCCCTCCTTCCTGAAACATCTCCTTTCCTTGGCTTCTGGGAGCCATTTCTCCGCTGCTTCTCCTCCTATATCATCGGCTGCTCTTTCTAAATCTCTGCTGATTCCCATGCTTCTTCTTAACCTTTAGAATTTGAAGTTTCCTAAGGCTAAGTCATTGGACTGCTTTTATGCTCCCTTCACCCTCACTCATTCCCTGGTGATTCCAGCCAGTCCTATGGCTTTACACAGTACTTATACCCTTATGGGTCCCTGGTCTGCATCTCAAGCCTCAGTATCTCCCTTAGCTGTCCAGATGCTTCCTTCCCACATCTCTATTTTTTTTTTTAATTTTTTTTTCAACGTTTATTTATTTTTGAGACAGAGAGAGACAGAGCATGAACAAGGGAGGGGCAGAGAGAGAGGGAGACACAGAATCTGAAACAGGCTGCAGGCTCTGAGCGGTCAGCACAGAGCCCGACACGGGGCTCGAACTCACGGACTGTGAGATCATGACCTGAGCCGAAGTCGGACGCTCAACCAACCAAGCCACCCAGGCGCCCCCACATCTCTATTTTTTATATGAAGCCTAATGTTTATATCTGAATGCTTGATGGGGTGCCTGAGTGGCTCAGTCGGTTGGGCATCCAACTTTGGCTCAGGTCATGATCTCACGGTCCGTGGGTTCGAGCCCTGCCTCGGGCTCTGTGCTGATGGCTCAGAGCCTGGAGCCTGCTCCGGATTCTGTGTTTCCCTCTCTCTGCTCCTCCCCCACTTGTGCCCTGTCTCTCAAAAATGAATAAATGTTAAAAAAATTTAAAAAACATATGAACACTTGATGTCCTGCCCTCCCTCATTCATTGTTCCTCCATAGACTCCCCACCTCAGTTCATAACACCACTCATCCACTTTTACTGACACCAAAAGCATCCTCACCCTCTAAGTATACAAGCAATGACTATCAGCCCTACCTTCGAGGTATATCTTGAATCCAGTCACTTGTCTCCGGATATCCACCAGCACCATTCTGTCCACACCATTATCTTTCTTGGACATCTGCCTTGGCTTCCTAAGTAGACTCTCTGTTTCTGTATGTTCTCCGTTCGTCACCCAGAAGTCAGAGTGATCCAAGTAAAACATGAACCAGAGTATGCCACCCCTTGTTCTTCCCTCTCCAGGGGGTCTCGTCCTACTTAGATCAATTGCAAAGTCTGACTGTGATGTAGGAGGCCCTTGGCCCACCTCTCCAGCCTTACCTCCAGCCCGTCTCCCATCACTCACCAGGCTCAGCCACACTGGCCTCCTCGATATTCCATGTACACATCAAACACCTTCCAGCCATGTGGTGCTTCTTCGTCCCGTAGGGCATGGCTGCCTTATTGCTTCATTCAGGTGTCTGCTTCAACCTCACTTCTTCAAAGAGACCTGCTTGGTAATTTTTTAAAAAATACCCAGCCCCTACCACTATTTATGACCTCACTCTGCTGTATATTTCTCCAGAGCACGTATCACTATCTGACGTAAGGACTTTACATCTTTGTTAGTTTCTCCTATAAAACTATAAGATCAGGCAGTCAGGGACTATGCCCACCTATTTGCTGCAGTATCTCCAGTGCCTGGTATGGTGTCCACTCGTGGTAGGTGCTCAATAAACATGTGCTGAATAGTTGAATGATGGATGGATGAATGCCTACCTCTATTTTCAGAAGGTTAAGGAGAAAACACCCATGGGATCCAAAGAACATACACAGGAAAACAGTGGCCGTCTGAGAGTGTTACGTGAGCTTTGGAACAAGTTGAGGAATATTAGGGGGAGGTAGACTGTAGATGGGGGAAAACAAGCTGCAATTAAAAAAAAAAAAGACTTATGGTGCCTTGTTGAAAGGAAGGAGGACAAAACAAAATCAATGTGTAAGGGTAGTAAGCTTAAATATTTCCTGAGACTGTAGAAACCCTGGAGTGGGAATATATAGAATATATTATATACACATAATATAAACAGGAGAAGGACATTCTAAAAGGGTCAAATGCATTATGGAAAAGCAGAGGGAGAGCAAAGAGGCGGAAAAGAATAAAAATATGACTCTGATGTGTTTACAAAAAGCCATGATGTCCTTAACTGAATGTTTGTGTAAATGGTTTTGTTTTTCCTGGCGGTGGGAAAGGAAGTGCAAATACTGTATAGACACTATGGAAATTCATTTTACAGTTTTTGAAAGATATCGTCAATGACGAGAATACAAAGCTACACTGCTGGGATGTGAGCGTTAACTTCAAAGAGCCCACTCAGAATGCCAAGTGGCCCTGAATCCAGAGCAGCGAGAAGACCCGGGACTCAGGTTGCTGGACAGGTGAGGTAGCTTGAGAGTGCTCAGAGCAGGTCTAGCTTCCAACAGAAATATATTTCCCATTCCAGCTCACCTCTCCAGAAGCCATCCCTTTGGCAATAGTGATTGTGAGCCACGCAGGTGAGCAGGTGTAGACAGGTAGAGGTGGAGATGTGACTCAGAGAGTGTCTAAACAAAGACAGGCTTCCTGAACAACCAGCAGATGACAGCAATGACAACTTCTGCCAGAAGGATGGCTTCTGCCATCTTTAACTTACCCCCCACTCCTGGATAATAGGAGAACCCATCTTTCCTGACTTCTCCCTCAAGTTTTGGCCCTGAACTCTGGAAGTCCTGCTGGAAAGGTGTCTCGAGAGCTCCACGGCAGTGGTGAGCACCCTTTGCAGAGCTTCTTGGAGGCCAGCTCTGAAATCCTGCAATGCCAAAGTCAGTGGTCCATCCCGTGTATCTTTAAGCTGATCTGGAGACAGAGTCGAGCCAGAAGCACCAGTCCCGATGCTTTTCCATGCTGGAGGGAAAGAACCACCTTTTCACCCAACGAAGGACACTGCCTACCAGGTTGGGACAACCAGAGAAGGCCCAGCCTCAGTCACCTGTTGGCACTTTCCTCCTCCTGGTGCCATGGAAGGATTGTCCTGAGCAGACATGGGGTGAAGAAATCTCTCCAGTGCTACAAAAACAGCCACTCTTAGACTAAAAGGACAGCTTATATTCCAGCCGCAAAGTTTGTATGGTTCTTTTAGACGCCTGGGGCAGGTGAGAGGAAGGATCAGGTTGATATCTGCTCCTTTCTCTCAAATATCTCAGCAATTTCGAACCTGTATCAGTCAGAAGAGGTTAAGTCATGCTGCAGTAACAAAAGACTCTCCAAATCTCACGAGGTTCAAACGATAAAAGTATATTTCTTGCTCATGCTGTGTGTCCACAATGACAGAAGGGGCTCAACTCCTTGGAGCCATACAGAAACTCAGATTTATGGAGGAGCCACTATATCCAATGTTCTGAGTGGCCGTGTCAGAAAGAAAGGCGATCTGGAGACAACCTCGTATCAGCAACTAAACGTTCCAGTCTCAAAGTGACACTTGTCACATCTGGTCACACTGCATTGGTCAGAACTAGTGATTTAGACACATCCAATCACAGAGGGGCCAGGAAGTGCGATCTTACCCTGCTCCAGAAACAAGGAGAACCAGAAATGCCCGGCAAACTGCACTAATGGTGACCACAGAGTATATGTGGTAAGGAAGCCAGTTCCAGGAAAAAAGACCACCCCTAGCTTCAAGCTCAGAAACAGCCCCTCACCCTTTGCTACTTGAAACCAGGAGCAGGGCACAGTGATGATCCCAGCGGGAGGGTCAAGAGAGGAAGTGGTGGCCAGAGGGTGTTCTGCAAGAGAGACTTTGTGACCCTCTAGTGACATTTATTGAACAGCAACATTTACTATGACGGATGGCTGCTGGAAGCATGACATTTAAATGTTTATTGATCCCCTCATAAGCTGGACAGGCCCCAGGAGATGCTCATAACTGGGCACAGAGCCAGGCTGCCCAGCTGCACCATACAAAGCGGGGCTGACAGATGCCCCGGAATCCAGCTCACTCAGGGCACATCTGCCTCACCCATGGGGGACACATGTGAAGCCTTAAAGTTCAATTCTCCCTTCATAAAGGCCAGGCTGCATCTGCCCACAAGGGTGAGCCCTGCAACTAGCTTGCTCTTCTCTTGTTTTTTCTTCCAGTTCATACTGAGGACTTCTTGTCTCGTTCACTCTTCAGACGTGTGATGACTGTCAGTGGTTAACAGGTACAGAGCCTTCTATCCAGTCTCTCCTGGGCACGTTTGTACGTGCCAGCTGCAGGGCCCCTCCTCACTCCCAACTCCCCTTGGGGCCTCCGGGGAACCAGAATTTCAATCCCAGCAGATGCTGCATATGGAATTCTCCTTTCTTTCTAAGTGCTGCCAAACACAGAGGGGAGCTGAAGTGTGAGGCCATGGCTAAGCAGGCACAGGGGAGCATGGGGTTCTGAGGCTGTGCTGGCTTTGGGTTGGGGGGCACCAGGAGCTCTGCAGAACATGGGCTGCGGTGAGAAAGGCTGTTTGAGATCTGGTCTGAGTCAGGAGCATGAGATCCCTGGGAGGAGAGGCTGTGACAGGGCTAGGGCAGCACAAGGACTCAGAGGAGGCTTTGAAAGGCGCTCCAACAGGTTAGACCCCTGGGTACCATGCTTGGCCATACCTAACTGCCTTGCACGAGGGAAATGGATAGAGGGTAGCTGTGTGCCTTGCCCAAGCTAATGTACACAGTTGTAGACAGCCTAGGGGCAAGATCTGGGGATCCTGGCCCTGCGCCCTTTGCAGTGGGAGGGGACTGTGGACTCCAGGCAGCCAAGGTATGGCCAAGTCGTCCCTGGACGTGTCAGCAGAGAAACACCAAGAGGCACCCAGGTCATTGCTCAAATCCTTGGGGATTCTGGAGAAGAAGGGTCCCAGTGCCTCAGAGGGCCAGGAGTGAACAGAGGTAGAATGCAAGTTATTCTTTCCATATGAGTAATCCTACTTTGGTTTATCATTCAGGCTCTTGAGTGGGCTTCGGCTGAAATGGGGCTTTAACTGCTGGTGTAAGACTGACAATACATAGTTCAGTCCTCATTTTTCGCCTTGAAAAGATTTCCCTTCAATACTGTATTTGAAAGGGTTCTTTGAGTTGTAAGTGACACACACAAGTTCAACTGGATTAGGGAGGAAGCAAAGTGGATTACTGGCCAAATAACTGAGAAATCCAGGATGTAGTTTGACTGGGGTATGAACTCAACCACTGGCATCAGGAGTCTCTCTCTCTCTCTCTCTCTCTCCTCTGCTTTCCTTTGTTCTCCCTTCATTCTCATGAAGATCACTCTTCTCACAAAGTGACAACATAGCCACTGACAGGACCAGACACTCCTTCTTACAGCCTACCGCCACCAGCAGAAAGAGAGCTGCTGTTGCCCCAGCATTCCCGAAAACGTCCCATAATTGCCTCTCCTTCGCCTTTGTCCCTCGCAAGCCAATGGCCGTGACCAGGCAACACGGGATGGTTGACCAGCCACCCCCACGAAGAGCTGGGCATTGAGGACTCAAATGGCAAGGATGCCTGATCCTGGAGGGACAACGGATGGCTGGGTAAGCAGGTGGAAACACTAGCCTGCGCAGGGCTGTGATTGGGTTTTTCTTTCTCCCTAAGCAGCCACTGCTGCTATTAAACAGCTGCTCAGCCTAATTCCATGAGTTTATTGTTGGGTCCAAAGAGGTGGAGCCCAAACAAAATAGGGACCGTCCCCTCCTCAGCTCCTCTTTTGGGCTCTGTGGTGGTCAACAAACAAACAAACAAAAAGTGAATTTTCTTCCATAGCTCATCCAAGTGTCTGCTCCCAGGGAGCAAGGTTCTAGCAAATTTTTAGAAGGAGATAATGCAGGCTCTGATACTAACACGGGACTCAGCTGAGATTTTTAAAGCCTTGGAGGGAGTTCTTGGTAAAATACAGTGCTTCATCCGATTTGCTTCATTCAAATTAAAAGTCTCTGCTTACCTAATTGTTTACAGAAACCCTCACAAATGAGATTAACATTAAAAAAAAAAAAAGAAAAAGAAAGAAAAGACAACAAGATAATTAAGTCTGATTGCTCAAGAGCAGGTTGTCACAGCCCTGGAAACGTGCCAACACTAATTGACTGGAGATATTTCCTGTACAGTTCATTGCAGATGGTCATTGAAAGCCCTTGAAATTATCTCGGGTCCCCTCAGCTTGAAGTGTGGAGAAGGGATTTAGAAGTGTGAAGGAGACAGGGCTTGGAAAGGGGACCTACCAGGGACGTCCGGTCCTTCCTGTCCCAGAACATTGTTCAACCAAGGCTGTCAAATCTTGTCACCTCTCTGGACTTTGTTCTTCTTGTCTGTGCAATGGCTGTGGGTGGCGAGGGTGGAGAGGTCACCCAGAATGGGATGACTGGACCTTCTCTGACCTCCCCCCAACTTTGATTAAACTTCGACCATGGACTGGGGATGGCAAGGACACAAAGGTTCCTGAGTCCTCAAGTCACCTGAACAGCCCTGCAATGGCTAACTTAAAATATGGCAGAATGCAATGCACAGGGCTTCCGGTAATGGTGCTGGCTCTGGGGGGAAGGTGAAATCATCAGGCAGGAAGAGCAGGGGAACCAAGGGGGACTTTTTTGGGGGGAGGACTGCTTCTAAGTGAGGTCCTGGAGAGTAAGATTTAGGTCCATGAAGGAGGAGATGTCGGAGAGGAAAACACATACGTGCATAACGCGTTAAGGGAAGCCTCAATAAGGTAGTGGAGCCTGAGTTCTGTCCATTGAGAGAATGTTCTATTCTTCTGGTGCCAAGGAACAGACACTCCAACCCTGTGTGTTGGCAGGACTCACGTGGGACCAGAAATCTTACAGGGACCTGGGATCCCCCAGGCATGGGAGGCAGCCTCATGTTTCAGGGTGCAAAGCAGTTCAGTGACCAGGTCTCCCTGCTGCCCCTTTAGTGGAGATGTCGTCTGATGTCCTCCCTAGTGCTTGGCTGCTAAGGGAGCTCAGTTACCCGCTTTCCTGGAGACCTTTGTCTGTAACGATGAGCTTCAGCTGGCTGCCTCCCCTAACACTTCTGTCCCCTCACCGTGTCCTGCCCCATGAAAGCTGTGTGTTGCCTTCCATCTCTGCAGTTTTGGGTCTTTACTTTGGCCCCCACAGCAGTGAATGGTTTCCTACCGACCTAGCCAGTTACAATGCTCACAAAGGTGAATCGCATTCACTTTGGTGACAGATACCAGATTTTGATCGTGCATCTGGTACTAGGCAAATCAGCCCAGGTGGCCCAGGACGTGGACACCTGCCAGTAATTTTCTGGAGCCATTTGTCTCAACCAGCAGCTATGGGGCAGGACTTCTCAGAAGGGGTTCCAGATTTCAGGTTAATTGGCTTGTCTAATGCAAAAAAAAGATGGAGACAGAAGGTGGGAACATTGGCTTGGAACAAGTGCCCAGCGATTCTCAAACTGGACCATGTATATGAATCACCGTGAGGGCCCCTCCCCCACTTTCTGACTCAGTAAATGTGGGTTGGGCCTGAGAGATCCCATTTCTGGCAGGGTGCCAGGTGATGCTGATGCTGTCCGGGGACCACACTTGGGAAACCACTGATTAGGATTGACTTAGACTACCTCCCACGGGTCAATCTGGCCTAGTGCCCATTTGTGCAAGGCCTACACACTCAGAATGGTTTCGCATTTTTAAGTGGTTGGAAAAAACCAAATATATATATCATATTCTGATATGAATATTATATGAAATGCAAATGTTAGTGTCCATAAATATAAAGCACTGCCACGCTCACTTGTTTACGTGTTGTCTACGTGGCTGCTTTCACAAGACATCGGCAGAGTTGAGAAGTTGCGACAGAAACCAAGGAGCCCAGAATATATTTGGCGGCTGGATTTTTACACATGAGGTTTGTGGACCCCTGTTCTGAGCAAAGGGGTATGATGTTATTTTATATAATTCTGGAGATTTATCTGAATAGAAGAAATATACACAATTCTAGAAATCCTCTTGAGGAATTTCTTGATCCCCTAAGTGATCCGGTCCTCGGGTCTCTGCCTGGTGGGCTTAGGGTCAAGTGCTCATTCTCCCATGGGACCCACTCTGGGAAAACCGTCTAAACCCCCAGATGAGGATCTACCTCTCAGAAGCTGAGACTGTCAACATATCTGATTCCTCCCCCAAATTCACTGTTTAATTATTTTCTGCTTAAAGTAAGTTGTACAGTCATGGCCTGTCATTCCTAGCCTCAGGGGAGGGGCTAAATGTGACCAAGGGGCTTCCTGGCTATTTGGGCTTTGTGGCCCTGAATTCCCAGAGTGAACTTCTTGGAACCTTCCGACTTTTACACTCTGACGGTCTGTGACCTATGAGCCTACTTAAGCGATGGATAGAGATGAGTGGTCCTCAGTCTCTTCCCCTCTACCCTCTCCAGGATTTGGGACCCACCGATGGCCCATTCTATCCCTCCTTGTCACTCTTTCTGCCTTAGCTCATCAAATCGAGACTGGTAAAGATCACCAACCCTCAGTGAGTGTTTATTTTGTGTCAGATACTGTTCTCAGTCTTGGGTGTGGATTCACATAATCAGTCCTCACCAGAAAACCACGAGGAAGCCAGGGTTATTATCCCTGGAGAAGTGAGACACAGAGAGGTGAAGCAGCTGGTGATTGGAAGGTCTGGCAGTCCAAGTTCAGATCCCTGCTCCTGCCCGCGTGGAGTACGGCCGCTCAGCCATGCCATGGGCCTGCTGGGCCTGGGAGAAATTATCTCGAGAAGACAGAAAGAAGCTCACTCCAATCTCTGTTTAGAATGTGAAAGGTAAAACTTAATAAAGCTTTGCAAGGAAATATGTTTGTGACCTTGAGTAGACAAAGACTTCTTAAACAGGACGTGAGAGAGCTAACCATAAAGACGAAAAAAAGATAAATGGGTGAACATAAACGTTAGAATGTCTATTTATCAAAAGACACCATTAATGGAGCGAAAAGATAACCTTTCTTTTTAAATGGGCAAAAGATTTTAACAGACTTTTCATAGAAAAGGATACCCAAATGGCCCTTAAGTATACCAAAAAAAGTGCCCAGCTTTCTTAGTTATCAAGAAAATGCAAATTAAAATATAGTGATGTGATACAGTACACTGTCACCGAATGAAAAACAAAACTGAGCTTTTCTCTTTCAACAACCAAGTGTCGGCACGGATATGGAACAATCGGAACACTCATTCACTGCTGGCAGGAATGCACACTGATACAATCATTTTGGATAAAAGACAGATCTATCAGAGCTTAACATATGCATAACGTATGGTCCAGCAATCCCAGTACTAGGTATATACTCCAAAGAAATATGTACATATGTTCATCCAAAGAAATGTCTTGGATGGGACATCTGGGTGGCTCAGTTGATTGAACGTCCAACTCTTGATTTCAGCTCAGGTCATGATCTCACGGTTTGTGAGATTGAGCTCTGTGTCGGACTCTGAACTGAAAGTACGGAGCCTGCTTGGCATTCTCTCTCTCTCTCTGTCCCTCCTCCTCCTCTCTCTCTTTCGCACACACTCTCTCTCTCAAACTAAATAGATAGACTCAAAGAGAAAAACAAAACAAAACAAAAAAATGTACCAGAAATCTCATAGCAGCGCCATTTGTAATAACCCCCCAAATGGAAACCATTCAAATGTGCATCAATAGTAGAATGGGCAAATAGTGTCACATACACACAATGGAAGACTAGCAATGATACACCATGGCCACACAGAGACACATGATATGGATGGATTAATCTTACAACGTTCAGCAAAAGAAGCCAGACACAATATGTATACAAAGAAAGAAACTCTATGCTGTTAGAAGACATGAGAATGTTCACGCTGGTGGGATTGGGGTTGAGTAACTGGAAAAGGGGACTCAGGGGTTTCTG
Organism: Panthera onca; assembly: GCF_046562875.1. Taxonomy (NCBI): domain Eukaryota; kingdom Metazoa; phylum Chordata; class Mammalia; order Carnivora; family Felidae; genus Panthera; species Panthera onca. The sequence goes on along the minus strand of NC_138352.1, from coordinate 21,559,123 downwards.
GGGTGCTGGTCATATTCTCTCTTGATTTGGGTACTGGTTATACAGGTATGTTCAGTTTATAAAAATGCATTGGATGGTATTTTTTAAAATCGAAGCATAGTTGACACACAGGGTTACATTAGTGACTCAACAAGTCTATACATTGTGCTATGCTCACCACAACAGTAGCTACCACATTCAATGGTATTCTTCTGTGCACTTTCCTGTTTTTAGATTATGTGCACATTTCTTGCATGTATGTTGATTAAACATTTACAAAATATGCCTACTGGACAGACAGTCACACTACAGTTTGTACCTCATCCAACATCCCTGCACACAATCTACTGAGTGTGTAGGTCGATACGGGGACCCATTTACGGCTCGCTCGTTAAGTGAGCAGTTCAGCTCAGAAAAATCCCCAGTCACTTGCCTTAGAGTACTGGACACCCATCCTTAAGGTGATTTCCAAGCATGTTCCAAGCTGAGTTAAATCTGCTAAACGACTTATTCTGGTTACATGGAGAGAGACTTCTACAGTCTGACCTATCGCCTACATCCTGACTGTCAGAAAACTTCCCTTCGTATTTAGGAAAGAAGCTCTTTCTGACTAAGCTAGCAGGGAAAGTATTTACTGAGCCTTGGCTCTGTGTTGTGGCATCCAGACAGACATGTGAACAAAAATCACTTTTCAACCCCTGACATCCACGAAGATCGGAGGCTGATAGCAAGCAGATTTATCTGCTTTGGCAACTTATCTTGTTTTGGCTCCGTAGTATTCTACTTTAAATTTGAATTAGCTGCCCATATTTAAACATCAGATGTTCACCCCAAACTTCTCTGGAAAAAAAAGCGTCAGCCATCTTCCTGGGTCCCACACCAGCTCTCTCCTCTCGGCCACCTCAGTCCTTGGCCCCTGCAGACGTGCGGTTGCAACTCCTAATGTAGAAAGTTGGAAAACAACAGCAAAGGGCCCTTGTTCTGATGGACTTTATAAGGCAGGATGCTGGGTATTTCATCAATTGGATGAACCAATATTGATGGCCCAGACCCTGTGTTGGGGGCTAAGCCACTAATGTAAGCATTTGGGCTTTAGTTTCATCCTTTGGAAAATAAGAGAATTGGGGGAGCCTGGGGGGCTCTGTCAGTTAAGCGTCCGACTCTTGACTTCAGCTCAGGTCATGATCTCACAGTTCGTGGGATCAAGCCCTGCGTCAGGCTCTGCACTGATGGTGAGGGGCCTGCTTGGGACTCTTTCTCTCTCCCCCTCCCCCCCCAATAAATAAATAAAAAAACATTTAAAAATATTTAAAATAAGAGAATTGAACTGCATATTTTCTACAGTCCCCTCCAGTTTGAAATTTTGGTCCATCTGTGATTTCAATTAAATGTGGAGAAGCGGGATGTAATTACATTTTGTGAATAAGTCAGCCATTCCAAACTAGCGTGCACGAGTTCAGGCACGCATAACCAGCCCCCGTCATGGTCACTGGGGTCCAGTGTGGCCTTTGTCCTTGAAGACTTGAGCTTAGGGGACTCTGAGGAGCCCTAGGAAAAGGGACCCTGTAAGAAAACACCCCACCTCCAGACTCTACTTCACAGAAGGCGTTGGATGGTTTGGGCCTAGAAGCCTTGGCACATTTCCCCCATTTTTCACACCAGTGAAAATGGAAATCCCCAGCTGCCCCCACGCCAGACCCGCTGAGTCAAAGTCTGCATTTTAACAAGATCCTTTGGAGATTTTTGTGGCACTCGCATTGGAGACGTGCTGGGTCAGGATCCCCTTGGACGGATGCTCTAATTGTGGGCCACTTAAGAAGATGCATGGCCCTTTTACCTTCATCTCTGCCTGTCCCAGCCAACAGTCAGGACGCAGGGGGACAGTCAGAGGGCAGTCCTGGCCTCACTCTTTCTTCACCGGCAACGCTGGGGGGATATTCACACTCACCTCCGTGGGACAAGCTCCCGGCACGTTAGCCCCAGCTCTCGCTGACCCTACCTCTTCCTCTCCTACTCAAGAAAGTATCTTGGAATTCCAGGGAGCGGGAAATGACTGCTTCAACCCACTGTAAGTTTTCAAAAGCAAAGCGTGCGTGTGCCTTCCTCCCTTTACTACCGTCAAACAACAGATTACTCTGACCCCCTTCAGGACGGCTCGCGACACACCCCAACTGCTCGCGACGCACAGCCCAGAGCCTGCTAGAACTGGGCCTGGGAAGGAGGGGGCGGCTCTGAGAGGAGGAAGAGCCTGCAGGGCCTGGTCCCCTTCCAGGCAGATGCTAATGAGCCTCACCAGCCCTTAACCTTCCTGCCAGAGGGGCAGGCCGGTAATGTGATGAGCTGTCATTGTTCGTTATGGGGACAGCTGATGGGCCCAGAGGTGTCCATGGGCACAGACCAACCTGTGGGGGCAGCCTAAGAGGGGGGCTGTGCTAGGGGCAGAGGGCCTGGGGGGACAGGGGACAAAGAAACAGCCCCCTCCAGATCAGCTTGTTTTGCATGAACACTGGGCAGTTTTTCCCCACTCAGGCTATAAGGAGAGGTTGCTCAGTAGAGAGCTTGCTTCCCCCACACTGCTGGCTGTCATAACAGGGTCCGGTGCACTGGCCAACCAGAAAAATGAATCTGGGGGTCTCTCAGCCTTACACGCTCCAGGACAGGGGCTGGTGGAGAGAAGAGAAAATAAAAGGAGAATGTGGACCCGGAGGAAGGAGGGGTGCAGGGAAGGACGAAGCTTTTCTGCTGGTCCTGAAGAGAATTCCACTTTCCCCCAGGTAAATCAGCCCATCCCAGGTGGTTCATTGGGTCCTGGGTCTTAAGAGCGGCCAGCTCACTGCAGGTGTCAGGAGGGGTACTTCTAATTCCAGCAGTGGCAGGCAGCTGTCGGGTCCAGTGGCCTTTTGTTGCTTCCTGTAGTACATCAGTGATCGCTCTGAATTGCCTCCCGTGATCCAAGCCGCCATTGTGCTCCTGGGCTCCGGGACCTCCCCACTTTGTTTCCTCCAGGAGGCAATGGTGGCTTCCTGCCATTTTGAATCTCTGGAATAGTTCATCTTCCTCTCTGTGGCTCTTTCAGCCCTTCCAATGCTTTTGTAACGTATTTCATCCAGCGCGTTTCTGACATTTGAAGAATTTCGCATGGTTTCTGATTTTCTGGATGGATTTTGTCCAATAAAACCAGGAGAGAGAGCGAAAAGGAGGTGGGGGGGGGGGACACTAAGCAAAGAAGAAATATGTGATGTGGCCAGAAGGTCAGTTCTGATGGAAAATAGCAATGAATTCAGAAGGCATTTGTACACCTGGGTGGCTCAGTCGGTTGAGCGTCCAGCCCTTGATTTCAGTTCAGGTCACGATCCCATGGTTCGTGGATTCGAGCCCCACAGCGGGCTCCACACTGAGTGTGGAATCTGCTTGGGATTCTCTCTTTCTCTGCCCCTTCCCCTCTGGCGCGCACACGCTCTCTCTCAGAATAAATAAACTTTAAAAGAAGAGAAAAATGAGAAGGCATTTGTATTCCATCAGAGGACATACCTAGAGCACAGAGTGATGCCAACAATACCATACTTCCTTGAATGGTGCCTTGGGGTTTGGATCTTCTCTTCCCCTCCCCATCCTTCCCCGAGGATCCTACAGTCTCAGGCACAGTCCAGCTAACAGTTTCCTGGGGCTCCACCTCAAGCCCTTGCATCTGTCCTTCCCCCTGGAAGGGAGTGCTTGGCGATTGCCTTGAGCTTATTGGAAGCCAGAACTTTAAGGCTTGACTTTGTGTCCCGTGAGATGCCAGGAACTTCCAGAGACTTCCTCAGTCCTGTTATTTGTAGTCAATATCATCTCCTCCTCTAAATAAAAGCTAACAAAGAAACAGTGGGTGTTTTGTGTGCGAATTCCAGCCTCTGCAGGCAGAGTCTTCTCCATTTCCAGCCAAAACCTTGGGTCAAGGATGGCAGGAAGGCAGCGGGAGGAGGGAGATAGTGAGGGGCTGGGTCAAGTAGCTGCTGGGCCTGGAGGAGCACTTTGTAAAGCGGGGAGGGGGGGGGGGGGTCATCAGCTTAGAATGTGCATGTGGGAATAAAGTCAGGGGCTGTAGGGGCATGAGGAACTAGACCCTGCTACATGGTGGAGGGAAGGCTTGATGAGTGTTAGAGAAGCCCCTGTTGAGATCCAATAGCAGAGATCTGTGATCTACAGGGACTGTTTCATAACTCTCTCTAGAAAGACCCCGTAGCCAAGGAGTGGAGATAAAAAACAGTGCAATTTACTCAGAGCACGGGCGTGGGCAGAACAAATGGTCAGGAACTCTGTTCTATGGGAGTTCCGCGATCACTGTCAAATGGCTGACCATGTACGTCAGGCTCTGTAAGGGAGCAAAACTGACTACAGCTCATAACTTCTGGAAACTCCCCCTTCCGGCCCCCCACCCCAGTGCCTCCCCTGATGGGGTCGTAAGCTAATAGTTTCTCCTGTGATTTGCCACAGGTTGGGACCTCACGATGCTCGGTTGAATCCAATAGCAAAGAACAAAGACTAATATCTAAAATTGTGCCTCTTTTGGCCCCACATTTGGGCCAGTTCCTTTGTTGTTTTACTGTGGAGCATTGTGCTGACTCCCAGAATCTTCAATGGAGCTGTCTATGGAAGACAGTTGGGTCCACGCTCTTTCCCCCACACCCAACCCCCAATCCCAAACTAAGACTTTGCTGGCTCACCGTAATAGGTCTCATGGGCCTGTTGGCTGGGTTGTCACTAACAGGACTCCTTGCGTCCCCCGGGCCCCTTGGCTTCATCTGGCTCCATCTGGGGAGGGTAATAGGGTTGAGGACCAAGTGCCCAGGAGGGTCTTAGCTGGAGAAAGAAGCCCACGTTCTGGATTTGGATGGAGATTTGGATCCTTCCAGGGCCCTGGACCACAGCAGGACGGGACTTGCAGGGAGGCCACAGCACAAAGACTGGACGGCCAGCCAGATAGGAGAACGCCGACAAACATTGAGGTGGCTGTCTAAATACAAGAAGGTGACTTTCAGGAGGACCCGAGGGGTCTGGGAGACTCTAGGAGCACCATAGGTCCAGGATTAAAGGCAGACACAACCCCAGAAGTTACCTGGGACAAGACGTGTCACGCAGGGCACCATGTGCCCGGGCCAGCAAGATGCCAAGTTCACGCCAGGAGCAACAATGGGTGGGACCACTGAGTCAGAATCAAGTCCGTGGCTCTTTTCCCCATGAGCTCAAGGAAGGCTGGGGAGGAGACAGCAGTGTCTGCTAAGGTGACACAGCCGAGCACTCTTGGCATCTGTGACCCAACAGTCAGGGCAGGTGCCCAAGAAAGTAAGACTAGAAAGGGAAGGAAGCCAGCTACGGGTGCTGATTGGAGAAAGCAGCATTTCCAGCTCTGAGGTCAGGACACAGAGTTGAGGCTGGGGGCAAGGGTGTGGTGAGCCGTGGGGTCCAGGGCGGCTGGAGAAGGACAGTCTCCTGGTCAGTGATGGAACAGCACACAACTTTCAGTATGTAAAGTACTGATGGTTAGATAACGTGCCCGATCAGAATGAAGCCAGAGATAAAAGTCAGGAAAGAGCCTAGACCTTTCTCGCCCCCAGTTTCCTTACGTAGCTTTCTGAATGGACTTTCATGGATGGCGCGTCAGGACAGGGACACGTTCCAAAGACTAATTTTCTCAAAAGCACGCTGGTTGACAGAGTAGAAGAAGGAAGGGGGTTTGGCTAGATTAAGGCAAAGACAGATGAGTATAAATTATGTGGTGGGTAGTTGATCAGTTGGAGTGGGAGAATTAATCTATGGCATGCGTGTCTCTGGATGCGCGTGGTGATATAATTCAGAAATGACAGTGAGGCAGCATTAAGGTTGAGAAATGGTACAATTAGAAGAGCCAAGAATCACCTCTGTGAAGGCTTCTGCATCGTCATTAATTCAGCCACATTACCTTCCGCAAACACTGCACAAGGTCCTGTTTGCAAGCCTTCCAATGACTCACAGAGGAAGGCTGGCTGCCAGCGGCATTTCTGGGGCTCCTTGGGGGAAATTAGCGATTTTCCTACTTGACCAGCCTCTAGAGTTAACCAAGTCCTGCCCGGAACAGATGCAGACGGCATGTGTTTAAGCACTGCAACCCTGGATGAGCTGGCAGGGTGGAGTGGGAGGGGTGGGGGCGGTAAGAAAAATGAGAAGGTGATTAGCTACCTAGTGGTAGCCGGCGTTTCTGTTTCTGTAGATCTGGGCTGGGGCCCGAGATTCTGCATCTTTAACAAGCTCCCAGGGGTGCTGACGCTGCTGGTCCCAGGACTGCCTTTGAGTAGTGAGGGTCTAGATGCTCTGGATGAGAGGCATGGGCGTCACCTGGGAGCCTGTTAAAAATGCAGACCGCAAGTCCCACCCCCCAGCCCCCTGAGTCAGGGTTTGCGTTCAGACCTGCTTTAGAGGACCTCCGTGGTTTCCTTAGAAAGATCTGGGACACCCCTAAAATGGTATGCAAAATTGCCCCGACACGCTTGTGCGTGTTTAGGCCACAGATGGCGCTCCAGTCCTTGAACCCTTCAGTGCATTTCTCCTCCCTCCTGGGTTCTCGACTGAAGGAGAGGTAGTGACGGAAAAATAGCCAAATAGAGAACTCAATACAGAAAAAAAAAAAAAAAAAAGAAAGAAAAAAGGCTGTAAACCAGAGCCTCTGAGCCAGTGTTTGATGTGTCCCAATGTGCCAGTTCTCTACCAGTACAGGCAGGCGTATAAGCCCAAAGAGACCAGCAGGATTTCCTTGTCTGGTAGAAATGCTCTCCTGTCCCCTCCACCACAAGAACAAAGGTGGCCAGTCTGCTTCCCCCTCCCAGGTGCAGGCGGAGACACGCAGGTTCTGGCCAGTCAGCCCAGAAAGGCAGATGGGACCTTATGCATGCTTGACCTCATGGGGAGAGGGCTTGTGTGTGTGTGTGTGTGTGTGTGTGTGTGTGTGTGTGTGTATGTCTGGGGCAGGGAGGTGGGACTCCAAAAGTAAAAGAAGAAAATGATCTTGGTTGCTGTCACTATAGTCATTAAACACATCCAGATGTGGGACAGTCAGATTAGTAATTCATTGCTCTTGTGACAAGTCTCTAAGTGGGTTTGGCAGAGAGATGAAGTTCCTCTACCCAGCCCTACCCATCATGGGTAGAGGGAATAGAAGTTTCCATTCCCTGTGGGGTGAAGAAGAGATACTGGGAGGGAAGCTACCACTGTAAAAATGGGGAAAGAGTCTATATGCCCAAAGAGACCCATGCAGGGGAAAAGCTTCAGATGCCCCCATCCAGAGCCTGCCTTGGCTACCACTTGAAGCCTGGAATAAAGAGGTACCAGGGTCTTGAGAGATGCCCTCAGCCAGCTCAGGCTGCCCCGGGGGGGGGGGGGGGGGGGCAGACTCCTGAGCAGAGATGTCCAACCAGTTCAATATGTGACCAGCTGGGGTGGGGACAGCTCACCACAGCCTCCTCCCCGCGGCCCAGGGATGTTCCGGAGGTAAGAGGAAGGGTAATTAACCCCTCTGACACGCCCTCTTCCCTACAATCCACTGGCAACCAACCTATCAATGTCTGTACATCTCCTGAGAAGCCAATGGGTGCTTAGCCTCCAGGGCCCCCTCCCCTTCAGAGACTTCAAATGCTGGGAGCCATTGAGGGTTGTGGAGTATTCCAGGAGGAGTGGGGACACCAGCTTTGTCATCGGAAATTGTTTCTATTCAATTCAAACTGCAGGATTTGGGGTTTTGAGCAGTTTGGGGGGGGGTTGTTTGTTTGTTTTGTTTTGTAAATTGAAGAGAGATTTCAAAAGAAAAGTAGTTGAGTTCCCACGGCTCCGGAAATTCATTTTGGCTATTTTCTCGTTCTAATATTTGTTCTTCTATCATTTTTTCTTTTTCTTAAAGTGGCCTTCCACCCAGCACTGATACTCTAACGTTGCTGCAATCATGAATAATATAAAGTGGTCTCTCACCACAAAAAGCAGAGAAGGTCGACTCCAGATTCCTCTCCCCCCATTCTTGTTTAAACCAGAATGAGTTTTGTTTTTGTTTTTTTTTTTTCAGTGCACCTTCACTTCTCGGCCATGATAAGAAGGATAGAAGCCAACAGTGTCCTTAAAGGGCTTTTGGCAGATGCGTTGAAACTCAAGTTCTCCTAGAAGTAATGCAGGTCTGCTCTACCCCCCTGGAACATGTCTAGTTAAAAACAAATCAAAAAGAAAAAAATCAGCACATTCCTCTTTATGCTGCTCGTGGTTGGAAGACCTAAAGTTTGTTCCACACTCTTTAAAGCTCAAGCATGCAGCTCCCTCCCACCCCTGTCACAGTCACCTGTAAGTCTGTTCCCTTTTACCCATCTCTTTTAAAGCCCCATCTTCCTGCCTTGGTTCCAGATCACATTATCTCCAGGAAGTGGGGGACAGCAACAGTATAGGACTCACTCAGGGCAGTGGGGAAGGACGGTAAGCCTATGACCCCATGATGGGCTTCCCAGATCTGAGAGGGGAAGAGAAATTGCCTTAAGTTGGTTGTTTGAGTGAATCTCAGATGGATAAACGTTGGGTATTTGGGTCAAAGGTCTAGGGTAGAGGTCTACCAGTAGAATCGGTAGTCATTAATGCCAGGGTTTTCACCTGGGGATAAGGTCTGGGCAGCTTCTCTCTCTCCCGCACCATTCTCTCTCTCTCTCTCTCTCTCTCTCTCTCTCTCTCTCTCTCTCTCTGTCTCTCTCTCCATCCATCCATCCATCTACCCATCCATCATATCTACCTACTTACCTACTTACCTACCTACCTACCTACCTACCTACCCTATCTATCATCTATCCTTTGTATATCTTAACTGTAACTAATTCACAGCATTGATGTTAAGATTAAGTGAGATTTTGTACATAGAGACTCTTTATAAACCCCAACGGTCTTATATTTACAGGTGTAGCCTACCCCACAATTTGGGGACTTTCTCAATGACAACACGACCTTGGTAGAGAGATTCTGTTATTTTCGGTGTGTTTTCTTCACCATCAACTTCACCATTCTGTCCACTAGACATTCTACATATTTGTCTCAGAAGAAGGTTGGCAAAATGGCTAAGCCTTGCTTTTGCGATTTGAAACGCGAGGTCTCAGGAGGAAGGGGGGCAGTGCAGGATTATGGCAATAGATTTTGTACAGGCTGCGTCAAAGCAAGTCTTCTCTCTACCTCACCACCACCACCAAAGAAAGGAAAGAGAGGTGACAGAGTATGGATGACACCCAGAGGGACCAGGCAGAAAGATATGGAATCAACACAAAGAGCTTCCCAAACTTCACCCTGTGTCAGAAAGAAAGCTTTCAATATTGCCAAGACTCAGGAAAAACGTGGGAGCCAAGTGAGTCCTTGCAGGGGGCATGAGCCCTGTAGAGAAACTCTGTGGCTGTCCCCCATTTTGATGTCAGCCGTGACCAACAGATCATTTGATGATCATCCTACAGAAGTGACACCTATGATGCACACACTTATTTTTGGTTGCCATCTAACTTACTCCATTTGTAAGCCCTCCTTTAAACACTGCAAGACACTTCTAAGACCCATACTCAGAGGATGGGATGAGGACATACTAATGAGCTGGGAAGAGGCATGGAAAGGCATGCCCCTGCACCCATGCCTCAGTCAGACTTCGTAAGAACAATTGGAGATCTTCCTTGGATTGAATACAATGGCAAGAGATGTACCACCACCCCCACCTCAGTGAAAAGAGGAATTAGAGAGCCCCCTCCCCAAAAAACAAGTCCTGGAGAAATACAAAACCCAGGAAAGCAGCAATAGCATGAATTGTCCCGGTAACCAACATGAGTGTGCTTGGTGATTGATCCCCATTCCCTGTATTTCTCTGAAGAATGAAGAAAAATTTTTTTCATCTAACATATTCCTTTTTTTTTTTTCAGATACAGCATACGATTTATACTTCAGTCATCCCTGATCCCATCCATTCTTAACACCTCCACCACTTAACTCTTCAAAACAAATATATTTTGGAGGTAGAGCTGGTAGAACTTGCTGATAGATCACATAGAGATATTGAGGGAAAGGCAGGAGTCAAGAATGACTTCAAGCATGTGGGCCTCAGCAAGTAGCCATGGTGATGTCATCTACTGAGATGTAGAGGGAGGAATAAGTATTGATGCCTGAATTATGTGATTTATCGAGCTTATTACTGCTTTATTTTCTGGTTTTGCTACTAGAGTATAAGCTTCATGAAAACAGGGACTTCGTCTTTTTTCTTTTTGCCCCATGGACTAGAATAATGCTTGTAATAATGATGACACTCAGTAAACATATGTTGAATGAATACTCCATGGGAATGAAAGGTAAGTCCAATAGCAGTGAGGGAGACAGATGGGCTTGGGATGGGGGAATATGGTTCAGTTTGGGAAATGTTAAGTTCAAGGATCCTTGGAACCGTTGGACTGAAAACATCATATAGGTTGTTGGATGTTGGAGCTTGGTGCTTAAGAAGGGGGTCAAGGCTGAAGAGGAAAATGTCAGGGTCGTCAGCATCCTGTTGGTACTCAACACCGTGCAACTGATGAGGTCACCTAGGATGAGGTCTCTTTGGAGATGAGAGGGAAGATCCCTGAGGGCCACCAATACTTCGAGATCTAGGAGAGCATGAGGAGTCATCAAAGGAGTTCATGATTATGTAGGAGCTAATAGATGGTACTGTCTCCAAAACCAGGAGAGGGAAGGGTTTTAAGAAGGACGAATCACACAGCTGTGTCACAGTCTGCTGAGAAGATGCACGAGGTGGGGTTGTTTCTGCATCTACCATGGAATCACAAGCTCACTGAGAGCCATGATTCTGTTGTTGGGTCACTCTATGCCCCAGATCATGTCATCCCTGCCCATGTTGTGATAAGGTGCACTAGGGAGGCTGATGTACAGAGTACAAAGGGCTGCCTCAGGGAAACACGAGAGAGGTGTGGGTCTTGGTCCCGGCTGACGACACTGGCTACCTTTGATGGGGAGGGCTGGGCAGATGGAAGATTATTTTCCAGTTAGTATTCATAGTTCTATATTGTACTTATACTATGTCCATTTCGCACACTTCCCAAAGCCAGGGTGTTGGTCAATACTAGAGAACAATACACCTTACAGTGTGGGGGTTAAGAGGATGGACTTTGGATTCAGACAGACCTGGATTTGATTCCTGATGCTGCTGACAACGAAGTCTCATCTTTCTGGGTCTCAGTTACTATCAGATTGGATTAGAAAAAAAATCACCTTTGTCCCTTTAAATACCGCATCCTATGATCATGGGGTTCTCTGAAGGCACAATGCAAAAGGGGTGAGTTTCTGAGGACTTCAACCCATGCTTGACAATTAGTCAATACCCAAAGGTGTATCCTGTCTGTCACCAAACTGTCACCTAGTTGCTTTCCCAAAGTCTGTGCCAAGACAGACGAACTTTTGCTCCTGTCGCTGGCATGACTACTGGGACCAGAGGACCAAGTATGGCCTCATAGTTGTTGCTTGCTTGACAGGTGTTAGGCAGCGCATAAGCTGATGGTGTGGAGGCCAGGCATTTCATTCCTGGTGGCCCAATGCTGAGTCACTGGAGGGGGTGGCTGGGGGAGCAGCATTCCAGAGTCGTCTGCCCTTTTCTGGAAAGACTCTGATATAAACGCATCTGTTTGTTAGGAATGATGACCATATCATCTTGTCATACATTTTAAGGGAGGACAGACAAGTTTGGTCTGGAGTGGAAGGGGCCTGAGGGAGCATCACAACTGCCTGTGGTGTTCCCAATCCACTGAAGGACGTCACGTATGTTCTCTCCAAGGTACGGGGCTGTGAAATGGAAGGGGAGTTGTGCCTCTACTGCTCCAAAGAATGAATGAGGATAGAAGTCACCAGGGAGGTTAGTTTCAGCTTCGCATGAGAGACAAGACAGCAGAGTAGCTGAGAGCATGAACTTTGGAGTCGACAGGTTATACGATCTTAGGCATGCAATTTGACTTTCCTCACATCGATTTTATCGTATATAAAATAGGGAACAAGTATTTAAGGTGTTGAGCATTGTGTCCAGGCCATATTCTCTTTGGTTTCACTAGGATTAGAAAAAGAATTTCAACAGAGTGCTCCAATAGTGGGCAAGGACCACTGTTCAGGGAGCCAGCCTCTGACACTGGAGGGTCTGGGTGAAGCACCGTCTGATGAAGAAGAGAGATCTCAGCATAGAGGCAGGCTCTGTCTCAGTTTGGGACCCAAAGTCTAAGCAATGATTCTATACGTAGCTCATCAGGTCCCCTCTGATTCTGACTTCCAAAATGGAAGTCCGGCTTTGCTTTGCTTTCCTGAAAAGGGCAAGTGAGCTGAAAAATACACCGGAAGTACGAGACATTCTTTTACATGGATTCTCGGGGCAGCAGTTTCCAAGGAATCTGAATGGGAAAAGACAAGAGCAGAATACACTGTCTGTAGGAACATACCTGCCTTAGGCTGAGCGAGGGGGAGCCTCCTGATGCAGTTGTCTGTACTACTGAGTGTCTTGTGACTGTCACTATGGCAACCCATGGCTGAGAGGCCCTGGCTGCCAGATCACAGATGGGCACAGTTAACCTCTCCCTCACCAGTGGCAGAAGACCCAGACACCCCAATAGATGCAAAACCTTGGTCTCCACGCCTTCTGAAATAAAGTATCTGAGGAGATACCACAGCCTGTTTAACTAACACACACATACACACACACACACACACACACACACACACACACACACCCTCTTTTGTTATAGCAGCAGAACCTGTTCTTTGTATATGGAAGCACGTGAAATAGGACAGTTGTCTTAGCTGTTCTGGTCAAGGACAGGATGGAGAGATTGCACATCTTCCCTCTTCTGAGATAGTTCACAAGGTATTTCTTAAAAAAATTTTTTACATGTTTATTCACTTTTGAGAGAGAGAAAGAGACAGAGCATGAGGGGGAAAGGAGCAGAGAGAAAGGGAGACACAGAGTCCAAGGCAGGGTCCAGGCTCTGAGCCATCAGCACAGAGCCTGACGTAAGGCTCAAACTCACAGACCATGAGATCATGACCTGAGCTGAAGTTGGACGCTTAACCGACTGAGCCACCAAGTCGCCCCATTCACAAGGGATTTCTGGAGGACAGGAGGGCTCCAAGACCCCATAAGGAATTATGTTTGAAGTCCCATTGATCTATAGTCTCAGTGTTGTAGGACTTGGAAGAAGAAGACTCCTGAAGACTGGAGAAGTCAAGGAAGGCTTCATGGAAGAAGTAGGATCTGAATTGGTCCTCGAAGGATGGATAGGAGGTGGTAGACAAGATTTCCAAGGCACTGTGTCTGATGGGTCTTCAGAAAGTTCTTTACCCTGGACTTCCCCATCAACTTCCTGTGTCCAGATCATTCTCATTTTCTCCTTGACCCCTCACTCTGTCTCCATTCCTGCTTTAAGGTGATGCTCTTCTGAGCTTCTCTGACAGCTAAGGAGGAGAGAGCCTCCATCTAATCATTCATTCATTGAACACATATTCTTTGAGCACCATCTGTGTGTGACAGATCTGCGTGAGAGAAGCAGAAAGCAAAACTCGGCCTTCAAGGACTGTCAGCCTATCAGACGACCCACTCAGGGAAGCACCAGGGTGAGAAAGAGCACATACACATATTTATTAAAAATCGCACTTTTGTGTCTATAAGAATAACATACATTCATGGTGAAAAAGAGTTAAATGATGAAAGAACTAATATTACCATTCAAAAAAATTGTACATATTATTCATATATAAATATTATAGATTTACTTTCAAAAGGATATTGTACTTTTTAAATGTTTATTTGTTTTGAGAGAGAGAGAAAGAGCATGTACATGTGGAGGAGGGGCAGAGAGAGAGAGGGAGAGAGAGAATCCCAAGCAGGCTCCCCACTGCGAGTGCAGAGCCTGATGTGGGGCTTTATCCCACAAACCGTGAAATCATGACCTGAGCCGAAACCAAGAGTCGGATGCTTAACCAACTGAACCCCCAGTGCTCCTATCTAGATTTATAATTTACATCTAATGCATGTTATAGAAAACAGCAAAAACTCTGTGGCTTAACTCAACAAAAATCTGTTGTCTGTGCCGCAAGCCCCACTGTTTCGGGAGGTGGTTTATTCCACATAACCACTCCACACTATTTATTATGCCTCTATCTGAACATAATGCTTTAGGTTTTTTGAGAGGAGGAGAAACCAATGGAAAGTTGGCCACTGGCAGTTAAATGCTCCGCACCTTTATGGAAGTTACACTGGCTCACATTTCCTAGGCCAAAGGTAGTCTTGTATCTGATTTAACATCAAAGTTGGCAGGGAAATACAATCCTTCCTTGTGTCTGAAAGGGGAGGGGGCCCCATACTGGTAAGCAGACTGCCAGGCAGAGTGTTCCAACACGTACATGTGCCATATTTGTCCTACCGATTCCCCTGCCCTTGAAAGAGCTGATGACATAGTTCACAATCTGTGCCAAACCTTAGGGCAGACGTCATACTAGAGGCCACTTGGGTCTGAAATGCCAGAATTGAAACCAGGATCCATAACCAAGGATGGGAAAGCTGGAGTGTTCCCAGAAGTAACAGAGTTCTCAGCTATATCCACACATTCAGGAAGCTGTGCAGGTACAGTGTATTACTAAGAGGTAATTTCACAATCAGGTGACCATGAACTCAACCAGAGTAGAGGTGGTCCCAAACAAACTTGTCTATTGAGTCTCATTTCAGTCCCTAGGGTCTTCACAGAAGGATGTCAGGGGTCCCTTCCTTCCCTGATCTCTCCCAGCTTCTTTTTCTTTCCTCCCTAAATGATCTCCTTACTTTTTGTACACCTCTACTTCTCCTTCCCTAACAGTGTCCCACTCCATCCTGGAGACAAGTCCTGAACATTTCCCCCAAGACAGTCTTGAAGTGTCATGAGCTGTTCTTACGACACATAAGCCCATTGTAGAAGGACTTAGATATTTTTGATTCTTTATAAAATGGAGCACCTTCACCCTTCCTCTTGCTGAATTTGCCCACTCATGAGAAGGCACAGAGGGCATTGTTAAGCGGCACCTGAAAACGGAACTTTCCAGGCTCTTGGATCCAAATCAGAACACAGGTGTTGAGTATGGAAGAGTCACTTCAAAAATCGGACTCCATGGATATGTGATCAGTAGTTAAAGGGTTAAAGTCCCATTTGAAAGAAAGGTGACCCTCCTTCTCCTTGCTAATGTAATTGGCCAGAGTCCAAGCCATTGGCCAAGCCATACATGAGTGGGGCCACCTGATTTGAAAAAGGTAAGTAATAATCTCTCTCCTCTCCCGCCTACCCCTCCCATGGGGTAGGATTGATGCGTGAACTCAGAGCCTGCCTCATCAGGCCAGGACTGCCAAGTCTCTCCTTCATCCTAAACAAGTGAATGCACTCATCATTGCCATGTTTAAGGGGGCTAAGACCCCAGGACTTGGATTCTGGCTTTAGGAGGAGATAGAAACCCAATTTGGGCTTCAAGTTAAATTTTATAATCTAGTTCTGCTCTTTCTGAGAGCTATACATTGAGGCGTTGAATACAAATGGGATTTTTGTGCCCCATATCACTTCTCTTTGTGTGTACCTCTTTTGGGGAAAAGGTGATGGGTCAGAAGATTGGAATTTGGGCAGGGCACAGACCCTTAGCCAGAACAACATTAAAATCTACTCTTGACCTAACAACGTGCTGTTTGGAGATGGGTGAAGGCATCACAGAAGAGGGCATTGGAGCTGAGTCTTGAAAGATGAATGGAAATCTGACAGGCAGATAAGGGTACTTATGCCTTAGGTTACCTGAAAGGTGCGGAGGAGGGGAGTACCTGGAGCAAAGTTGCCCAGGAGCTTTCCTACAGCCACAAAGGCAGACTCTGCTTCTTTGATGTTCTCACCATCTAATTTGAGTTGTCTAAGTGATGGATGGGCTGGAAGGGTTGTTTCTCGGCGGGTAAAGGATTCTGCATCTGCTGGATCGGCATGTTTTTGGCAGGCTGTCTATCTTGATTTGTTGCTTTGAAGGGCCATTGCTCAGAAAGCCTTTGTTATCAGCAGAGCCTGGGGCTGCTGGGTCATGTCTGTTTCTGTGCTCTAGCTGGCATGCCACGCTTTGTTATCTTTATTATCCAGCCTTTAGTAACTCCAAGCCTGGAGGAAGGACGGATCCAGCTTTCTGCTGGGCAACTCTGTGCATTTGGTGTTTGGTGAGCTGGAGATGCTGAGATGGGTTGGGAATCTTTGTGTTCGCTGCCAGGGACTTGGTGAGTAACCTGTGAACTCAGGGGGAGAATGAGGCACTTTATGGAGACAATAGTGATGGCAAGTAGGGTCGCCATGGATTGTACTCCACTTACGCATTCAATCACTCATGCAGCAAACATTTACCAAGCTCCTATTTTACTCCAGGTGCTGGACACAAGTAAGATATGGCACCTACTCTCCCCAGGAATAAACCAATGAACATAGCATGTTAATGTGCTGTGTCACAGGGAACCTCGGAGGCCCCTTGGAGCATGGAGAAGGGTTTCTGCCTTAGCCTATGGTATGACAGGGTCAAGGAAGACTCAACCTCTAAGCACTTAACACGCCAGATATGATCGTCATGAGGATCACCCAATGACTATTTCAAGGATGCATCAACGCTGTGTAGATGGTAAAGAAAAAAAGATGAACAGAGTTATCTTTATTGTTGCTCTCTATGTCCACAGCACAACAGAATCCTTCAAACAACTGTGGTACCTAAAGATTTGACTCAGGTTGCCTGTGATGTGGGTTCACAGCATTGCTTCCCCTTTCTAGATGCTTTCCTCCCAATCTTCTTCTTTACTCCTCCCCAAACCATATTTTTGTCAACAACCTTGACCTAGCTTCATCTAGAAACCTCCTCTGAGCCTGATGAGTTCAAGGTCCCCTGCCCCCCCCCCCCACATTGGGTTCCAAACGACTACACCTTCCAACCGCACTTTAGGAAGAGATGGCGGGCCAGGAGGAAGGGGATCTTCCCAGGCAGTTCAGAGGCCCGCTACAACTAACATAGCTTTCAAACATTCCTGATGTTGTCCTCAATTTGTTTTGTAAACGGGAATCTTATCTTTCCCACTCTATCACAATCTACTCGAGGGCAAGGCCAATGCCCTTGGATGCTTTTCTTTGCTCTACGTTGGCTGGTATGGTGAGAAGCACTCAGTGTTTGTCATCACTTTATCAGTGAGGCTGATAGAAATGAGGCTGTTAATTTCATCTTTGGGACTTCATTTGCAATTAAATGGATGGTGATGCCTTGGTTATGGCTTAATTAATAAATTCAATAAACATGAATTAAGGATCCATGATGAGTCAGACACTCTGCTAAGCACTGGCTCCACAGAGATGAATGGCAGGTCTCTGCTCTCAAGAATCTCATAGTTTAGTAAGAGACGAACATACGTCAACAGATATTTATAACGCCGGGGGTAATTGCTAGAGAATAGGTTTGCTTAAGGGACTGTGAAAACCCAAAGGAAAGAGCAAGAATCCATGCTTGCTGATTTTAAGGATGCAAACAAAATTTCCAAAGAGGCAGAGGAAAGCTCTCCAGGCAGAAGTATTTCGGGCGCAAAGACACAGGAGCATGATGAGTCGGGAAGCCATCCCAGAGCAATGTGTACATCTCAGTGTGTCTGTGATATGGGCTCTGTGGTGGGGAATTGGGTCAGACTGTGAAAGCCCTTTTATACCAGCTCAGGAATTTGGGCTTTATGGGGTACCCACAAGAGCCGGAGGAGAGGGTTTGTTTGTTTTTTGTTTTTTTTTGTTTCTTACGTTTCATTTATTTTTGAGAGAGACAGAGAGCAAGCAGGGAAGGGTCAGAGAGAGATGGAGACACAGAATCCGAAGCAGGCTCCAGGCTCCGAGCCGTCAGCACAGAGCCCGACGTGGGGCTCGAACTCACAGACCTCGAGATCACGACCTGAGCTGAAGCCGGATGCTTAATGGGCTGAGTCACCCAGGTGCTCCGACCGAAGGAGACTTTTAACACACGGAGTACCACCGTCCTACCTGCCCTTTCAAGGACGTAGCCTTTGGTCTGGGTCTGCCTGCGGTGCCAGGATGGGCTACACAGGAGAGCTTGGGGAATCAAACGGATGGAAAAGAGAAGCTGGGATGCTTTTACTTTTTAAAAGATCTTCTCTATGAAAACAAAAAATACAGATTTTAAATAGCTACACATAAATATCAATTGCACTGGCTGCATATATAAGCAGGAAACCATTTAGAGAGTAAATGGCTTAAGGGTCACTTCTACCTGCTCCATTAATGTTTAACCACACCCTTGCATATTTAACCTGATCTTCTCCTGGGCAAGGGTAGAATTACTCCATGTTAAAACTTTTCTTGCACCAAAACCTGAAGGTTTGTCCACAGCCCATAGTCCACAGTTAACCAACTTCCTTCCTGTCTTGGACGTATTTTCTATGGCATTCGTGACAGTGACCATCGGTGGAGGTGAGGAGGGTGGCATCCCAAGCGTAAAGCATCCCAGGAGGCTTTCCAGGGCGCGCCAATACCCCATTTGGGTCCCCAGAGTCCGAAATCCCATCCCCAGCTTCGCAGATCCCCAAAACTAATTTCCTCGGTGTTCCAGAGTTAATGGAGTTCAGGAAGGCTGAGCTAACAAAATTTTGCCCATTCTTTAATTTGCCCTGAGAAACGTAACTGCCGGGGGGGAACAGTTACTCATGTCCTCTAGCCCAGCTGGCACATTTACTCTGTTTTGACATTTGCGCAAGAAGTGAAATCACAGCTTGAAGGCTGCGTGGGGAGATAGATGTATGTGCACGTAATTGATGCACCAGGTATGGCTGCCTGATGCCCCCATGTCCCTCGAAGGAATTTTCCTACCCATATGCCTGGGCAGCCCCCATCTCCTGGTTGCAGTTCAGCTCAGTTGTAGACAAAGCCTTGAGGAGAAACTATGATCTGAGGGGCTCACAGTATTCACCGTAGAAACTGAGAGGTAGTGGGCAATATCAAGCCTCCGAAGTAAATCCGATTGAATCGGTCCGGAGTTCCGACAGGAATCGTTTCACTCTTCAACGTGTGTCTGGCGTGTTCGAAGTGCCAGGCGTCACATGCTACATCAATAAACGAGACAAAGACTCTGTCAGGAGACTCAGAATTCGGTAGGAAGCAGACCCATTGGCTTGTGATGACCATGCAGGGTAATGTCTGCTGTGATGGAGGCTTGTTCTAGATACGGTGGGAGCCGGGACCAAGTGCCCTAGTCCTGCCTGGGGGTCCAGAAAAGCTGCACAGAGGCCAAAAAGCTTAAGCTCATTCTACTTCAGTATCTGGTTTTCATAGTGAAAGAAAATGCCATTTTTATGACGACGGTATTACCGAGAATATAATTATTATATAGAAAATTGCTATTAGCCTTGCGGTGTGTTTCTTTTTATGTTTAGGCATTAAGATTTGTGAGATTAAATGTGGAATCCTACAGGGTCGTGCGGATTTCATTTAGCATGGTAACACGAGACAGTTAGGTCCATCTTAAAAAAAAAAAAAATGACTGCTTGGTATCCTATCCTCTGGATATACCATTGTTTATTTAACTAAACCCTGTTGTCAAACATTTTGGTTATTTTCTCTTTTCTTTCTCATTTATTAAAAAAAAAATTTAATGTTTATTTTTGAGAGAGACAGAGACAGAGAGGGAGTAGAGGAGAGGCAGAGAGAGAGGGAGACACAGAATCCAAAGCAGGCTCCAGGCTCCGAGCTGTCAGCACAGAGCCTGATGAGGGGCTTGAACTCACAAACTGTGAGATTATGACCTGGGCCGAAGTCAGATGCTTAACTAACTGAGCCACACAGGCGCCCCTCTTTTTAAAAAAATTTTAAATCATGTTTTTATTTGTTTTGAGAAGAGAGAAAGAGAGAGGGGGAGAGAGAGATAGCAAGCAGGGGAGGGGCAGAGAGAGAGAAAGAGAGAGGGAGAAACCCAAGCAGGCTCCATGCATCAGGCCAGAGCCTGATGCGGGGCTTGAACTCATGAACTGCGAGATCATGACCTGAGCCAAAATCAAGAGTTGGACGCTTAATGCATTGAGCCACCCAAGCACCCCAAACATTTTGGTTATTTTCAATCATTCTCTATTATCAATAAAACCTTAAAATGAGAGGACCTTAGAGATTATGTGATAAGATCCTCTCACTTTGCCACTGAGGGAACTGGTTTCCAGAGGATTTAAATGATTTTTCCCCCCAAGTCCTATAACAGCTGGGTCTGGACTTCTGATGAAATGCATCCTGGGCTGGAAGAGGGAAGAGGGGTGGGTTATCTGAGAGTCAATAAAGAGGAGAGGCACTAGGAAAACACCAGGGGCAGGCAGCATGGGGGACTCCAAAGGAGAGAGGAAGGTGAATTTCAAGGTTCTGAGGACGCCGGTGCACTGGGGTGAAACTGCGCACGCGCAGAAACAGACACCAGGCTCTCGGCATGCAAAGGGGGGGGCGGGGTGGCCCTTTCGAAGGCAACTTGACAGTGCCTGACAAGAACCTGGAGAAGACCCTCCAATGGCGTGACCTGGCGAGTTCACTCCCAGGAGGCTGCCGTCCTAGGGAGCTGGGATGTGCACGGGCAGTCAATGAAACGTGGTTCACAGTGCAAACCAATGTCATACTAGGCGCCAAACGACACGAGAGGTAACCTATCGTGTTAGACAACGCCATAGGACAATCAATCAATAGGACAGGCGGGTAGGTGATAGATACTAGAGATATAATATATATATTTTCTTTGGCATATGTAAAATCTCTTTGTATATTAGGCACACTCTTTTGATATATTACATACTCTTAATATATAAAGGAGTTCATTATAAGGGACTGTCTCATACCGTTATGGAGGCTAAGTCCCACACCAGCCATCTGTAAGCCAGAGACCCAGGGAGGCCAGCGGTATAGATGTGGGAACCACAGGCAAAAGACCTAGGGCCAAAGACCAAGGTCAGCACCAGCCGTCAAGCAGAGACGGTAGATGCTTCCTTCCTCTGCCTTTTTGTTCCATTCGGGCCCTGAACACATTGCACGATCCCCACCCACTTGGGGAAGGGCAATCTGCTGTACTCAGCGAGTTAGAAAAGCTACCCAGTCCTCCTCCTGACTATGTCTCCTCTGCTCATACAGAACGCGAATGGGGTCGCCTGGGTAGCTCAGTCCATGAAGCATCCGACTCTTGGTTTCGGCTCAGGTCGTGATCTCACGGCTGGTGAGTTCTAGCCCTGCGTCGGGCTCTGCGCCGACAGTGAGGAGCGTGCTTGGGATTCTCTCCTTCCCTCTCTCTCTGCCCCTCCCCCACTGGCTCCCTATCACTCTCTCAAAGTAAATAAAAATAAACTAAAAAAAGAAGACAAAAAAAAGAATGCTCCTAACACTCGTGGTCACCAAATGGGTGTGGGATTTACCCCACACCCAACAATTCTCCCCCACACCAGCTGAGTATCCTACAGTTGAGCTGCGTTCTGACATCGTCTAACGTAGCATGAGGTCCCACAGGTGAAGGGCTCAGTCGGACAAGACTGCACACCACCCCCTTCAGATGCCAACCACGAGTCGGGGCTGTCACCCGGGCTTCTGGACAATCGGCTGCCAATCGGAGCTTCCTACAGTCCTCCCCTTGGGTTGGATTAATTTGTTGGTGACACTCACAGAACTCAGGGAAACGCTTATGTTCACCAGTTTGTCCAACAACACAGAGGAAGAGCTAGATGAAGAGATACATAGGGAGAGGTTCTGGGAGGGTCCTGAGCACAAGGGTTTCTGTCTCCCACGGAGTTAGAGCATCACCCTCCCAATGTGGAGGTGTTTACCAGTCTGGAAGCTCCATGAACCCCTCCAGATCCTCTCCCTTCTCTGGAGGATGGGGGTTGGGCACGAAAATTCCAAGCTTCTAATCATGGTTTGGTCCTTCTGGTGACCAGCCCCCACCCAGCAGCCACCCAAGACCCCACGAGAGTCGCCACATTAGAACAAGGTGAAATTATGAAGGTTCTAGGAGCTTTGTGCCGGGGTCAGGGGCAGAGACCAATTAAATACATTCTATTGTTTTCTATTATTTTACAGTCGGTCTACTGACTCAAACGTAATCTCTTCCAGAAACACCCTCACAGACACACCCAGAAGTAATGTTTGGCCAAATATCTAGGTACCCCAGGATCCATTCAAGGTGACACATAAAATGAGCCATTACGACATTCAATGCTGGGGAAAGGTTAAGCCGATTCTGGTACATTCACAAGAGGCTGAGGTGTGTTCTACGATTTCCTCTTTTTTCTTTTCATTGTTCTAGTTTTTCCGGTTCAGCCGGCCCCTCCTCTCTGCATCCCCAGAGCCTCACCACATGGTCTCTTCAGCAGGCTACAGCCTACCCCTGTGTTCAGTCCCTATCTCGAGCCCTCCAAACACGTATTGTGCTCTCCACCCTCTGTCAGTTTAGTGGGATCTCGGGAGAACAAAGATACAAACACACAAACACATGTGATCAGTCTGCATTATTTTATCGAAAGACCATTGCTTATTATTTAAGTAAAAAAAAAATATGTAAGAGTAATAAAAATACCTATACTCTTTCATCCAGGAATCCTGCTTAATGCAAGTGAGTAAAAGGAATAAAAAAGAAGCCAAAATGATCAATATTACCATAGTACAAAATTGGTAGCAGTTTAAAGTCCAGGAGTCTGTGATTAGTGTGTTTTGTTTTGTTTTGTTTTGTTTTGTTTTTTTGAGAGAGAGAGAGAGTGAAAGCAGGGGACAGGGCAGAGGGAGAGGAGAGAATCTTTTTTTTTTTTAAATATGAAATTTATTGTCAAATTGGTTTCAATACAACACCCAATGCTCATCCCAACAGGTGCCCTCCTCAGGGCATTAAATTTTTTTTTTAATTTTTAAAATGTTTATTTATTTTTGAGAGAGAGAGAGACAGAGCATGAGCAAGGGAGGGGCAGAGAGAGAGGGAGACACAGAATCCGAAGCAGGCTCCAGGCTCTGAGCTGTCAGCACAGGGCCCGACATGGGGCTTGAACCCACGAACCGTGAGATCATGACCTGAAGCTTAACCAGCTAAGCCACCCAGGTGTCCCTCTGAGAGGGAGAGAATCTTAAGGAGGTTCCAAGCCCAGTGTGGAGTCTGACACAGGGCTGGATCTCGCGACCGTGAGATCATGACCTGAGCTGAAATCAAGAGTCAGACGCTTCACCGACTGAGCCCCCCAGATGCCCCCGTGATTAGTAATTTAAAGTACAGTGAATGCATATGAGATAGCATTGGGTAACTTAAAAAAAAAAAAATAGGTCATAAATAAGACCAAGACAAAACTCAAGAAAATTCTTATGTTAATAATATTAAGTCCAAAGACCAGTTACAACTGTGTGAAAAGGTAAGAAGCACAGGGAAAAAAGATCGCGAGTAAAGACAAATTATAGAAATCATATTGGGGCGGTGACATTTCATGTGATGTGTTTTCTCTAATGTTGTCATATTAGTTTTGCAATTAAAGAGAAAAAAGTATTCGGGGCGCCGGGATGTCTCAGTCATCCTGTTGAAAGCTTTCTTTTCTATAACTTACTGATTTTTCTTTTCACTTGTCAAGAAGTGACTTGGGGGCATATTATTTAAAATCACGGGGGTGCCTGGGTGGCTCAGTCGGTTGGGCGTCCGACTTCGGCTCAGGTCACGATCTCACGGTTCGTGGGTTCGAGCCCCGCGTCAGGCTCTGTGCTGACAGCTCAGAGCCTGGAGCCTGCGTGGGATTCTGTGTCTCCCTCTCTCTCTGTCCCTCCCCTGTTCACACTCCATCTCAAAAATAAACATTAAACATTTTAAATAAAAAATAAACTTAGAAAAAGTCTACTTGTCATTTCCCTGCTTAAAACCTTCCAGTGATCTCTGCTGTCCTCAGGCCTCTTTTTCAATGGCCTATGAGGTCCTATATGAGCTGGCCTCTGCCTGACCGTCTGACTTGGCTGTCTACTCTTGATCACTAAGTTTCTTGATCACTAAGTTACCTTGATCACTAAGTTTCAGTGACACTGGCCTGCTTCCTGGTTGCAGATGATACCAAACTGCTTTCTTTCTTGCGGCTTCCCCCTCAACCCCTCACCCCTACTATTCCTTCTTCTCCCCGCCCCCACCCCGGGGCTATTATCAGACTGGTTGCTTCTCATTTTTCAGATTTTGATTCAAACTCACCCTCCCACAATCACCCTATCTAAACTCGTGTCTCCAAGACACTCTGTTTCCTGTTATGTCCTCTTCCTGTTTTATTTTTTTTATGATACTTATCGCTAATTGAAATTATGTTCGTGTTCAGACGTTCTGTCTCCTTCCTCAGGAACCTCAGATCAAAACCCCTGATCCTTCTAGCTGCTGAATCCCTGGAGCTTAACACAGTGCCGAGTTAAAAAAGAAAAAAAAAAAAAAAAAGAAAAGAAAAAAAACCTTAAAAAAATTTTTAAAAAAAGAAAAAAAGGTGCACCTGGGTGGCTCAGTCGGTTCAGCGTCCGACTTCGGCTCAGGTCATGATCTCACGGTTCATGGGTTCGAGCCCCACATCGGGCTCTGTGCTGACAGCTCGGAGCCTGGGGCCTGCTTCGGATTCTGTGTCTCCCTCTTTCTGCCCCTCCCCTGCTCATAGTCTATCTCTCCCTCAAAAATAAATAAACATTAAAAAAAAAAAAAAAGTATGGGGGCGCCTCCCCCACTCACTCTCTGTCTCTCATGCTGCTCTGCCTTGACAGCATCTTCCCGTCTGCAGGCGGCTGGTGCGCGTGAGAGACGCAGCCCGGCAGACAGAGTGGGTTTGTGCCTGTGAGCTCGTTGTGTCAAAACACATCGTACTTCGCGCGTTTATGCCTCCTCGCGCCGAGAGACACGCAGCTCCTTCCTGTGCGGCTTGCTCCAAGCCTTTGTTGTGGTGGTTTTCTGCATGTGGAGTTTCGCAGACCCGGAGGGCACCAAAGCTCTGCCCTGAGTGCGCGCTGAAGGGAAGACTGTTCTCGGGCCCAGTCCAGAGTCTCTGCCGTCCATCACACCGACGAAGTCCCCAGGGACCGGGTCCCACCGCGGCCAGGCACGTGAGACGCAGCGACAGACTGCAAGCCAGCACGCCAGGCCTGTCTACCCCGCTCAGGAACCACGTGGCTCAGACCTGAGCCCCTTAAGTAGAAGCGAAAAGGGGTGCAACGTTTTCTAATCCCGCCTCCTGTATTTTGCATGCACCTGCCCGTCCCCAGGAAGCTGTCAGCCAGCTTCTGCTTGACCCCTGCGATCAGGAATCCAGGTGGGTTAAGTGACTTGCCCAAGGTCAAAGTCATGCAGCTGGAAAGCCGGAATGAGGGGGCTCAGTTCCAGGCTGTCCTCCAGGACTCCGGAGACCATGATTGCACTTGCCCTGTTCTGCCCATAGAGTAAAGGTCCACCCGTAACACCTGCGTCTGGCTTCTGGAGCCAGAACGAACATGAGGGCTTGCGCTCCCCCCACCCACCCGCCCCGCCCTTACCTTCCAATGGGTAAGCTTGGTCAACCTTTGGAAGTCTAGTAATAATTTTAAATGTACCACCATTTTTTTTTTTCATGCAATTACAAAGGGAAGTATTTTACATCAACAATATTGTTTCGTATCACAATGTGACATGCTGATGACAATCTTGCATTTAGCCAGCAGTGCCCGGTTCACTGATGGCTCAGTCCAGTTCTTCCTTCTATCTCTCTCTCTTTTTATTTTATTTTTTCCTGTGCACCTGATTTCTCCCAAATTGGAAAGCTCTAAATCTCAGCGGTGGGTCATCATGAGTGGCAGTTACAAGCACTTGCTTGTTTTTAAGAGAATTGGGTGGACCCAAAAAGATTTCTCACTGAAAACTATTCCCACATCGTGCCATGAAGACAACAAAGTTCAAACTAGAAGGTTGGGTGTCTCAACTCCAGAGATGATGGTCAAGAGCTCCTAATCTATGCTTTGACTGGACCCAGTGATCCGTATTGGTTTACATTTGTGGCAGCCTTTGTACATGATTGTATTTAAAAAAAATTTTTTTTAATGTTTTTATTTATTTTTGAGACAGAGAGAGACAGAGCATGAGCAGGGGAGGGGCAGAGAGAGAGACAGACAGACAGAATCCGAAGCAGATCCCAGGCTCTGAGCTGTCAGCACAGAGCCCGACGCGGGGCTCGAACTCACGGACCGTGAGATCGTGACCCGAGCTGAAGTCGGACGCCTAACCGACTGAGCCACCCAGGCACCCCCGTGATTTTAAATAATATGCCCCCAAGTCACTTCTTGACAAGTGAAAAGAAAAATCAGTAAGTTATAGAAAAGAAAGCTTTCAACAGTGGAGCTGTTTGTCCCAAGTTAGGTCTCCTTGGAAAATCTCGATGTTTGATTTTTCATCCTTAAAATTAGGATATTTTATCCCTAAGGTGATAGATATTTCAAGCTATACCCAAGACACTTAATAAATCATCGAGAAACACCACCAGAGGCAAACCTCTTGAAATTTCCAAAGTATACCAACTTTCCATTAGTCAATTTCTCTTGGTGTATTTATTTGTTTATTGAATAATTGTTGAAAAAGTCCAATGGTTCTACATGACTTAAAGCAAAACAAAACAAAATGAAACGAAAAAAAGAACTATGCTTTACCTACCCCTCAACATCTCTAATCCCCATTTTCTAGAGACAACATCTTTCAGTTCCTTTCATTCTCCTTCCCCTCCCTCCCGCCCCCGTCCACACCTGCTGTATTTACCTCTACCTTTCTAAGTAACATGCTATCGGTCTTTGATTTTTTCTTTTCAGTTTTTAAATATTATCTCTTGAACTACCACTGCAGATGATGAGAATTTAGCTCTCCGATGCCCGGCTCCCTGTCTCTATAGACATAGAGATTACCTCTCCTTCCAAATGTAGATTTATCTTGCTTTGGTTAGACACATTTATTACCTACCATATTTTTACTATATGACTGTTATTCACAGTTGAGCAAGATGGTCCTTTCTTGGTATCGTGTTACTTTTTTTCTGAGCCTCGTTTGCTTCATTTTGCAAGTGTCCATAACCAGTTCATTCCCGAGTTCTCTACCAATTGTGCGCATCCTCTCGTGGTACATTTCAACACGTTAGTAACTGGCATGCTTGATCCCAGCCTCCTCCAGAGCCTTCCCCCCTCTCCTGCTCCAACCTGAACTGGTTGTTCTCTGTCCCCAAAACCCCTGGGAACTCTATTTACCATCATCCAAAGGGCTGCCTTTATGTTTCACGTGTATCGGATCCCCTGCTTTCCAGGATCATGTTTTTTGTTTCTCTCCCTTTTCATCTGCTTCTTTGTTTCTACAGGCTTCATCTTCTAGTAACCCCCTGAGAAAGTGGGCCAGTGGGCACAGGAGATAGAACGTGTCAGACATTTCCCATCTAAGACGCGTACATTCTACACTAACACTTCATCAATAATCTGGCTAGCTACAGAAACTAAGCGGCAATTTTCTCTCAGAATTTTGAAGGCACTGATTGGGTTGCCATCCAGCCTCCAGGTTAGTTGAATAGTTACAGTGTTAGTCTGATTCCTGATACTTTGTATATGATTTCTCACTCCCCTCCTCCTCCCCCTCCTCCCTGTCCTCCTCCTCCTCTCTCCCTCCCTCCCATCCTCTCTCCTTCTCTCTCTCCCCCCCCCCCCCCTCTCTTTCTCCTTCTCTCTTTGTAAAGATACAAGACAGATACTTGGTTTGCCTTTCCAGTCTGGAAAGTCATACACCTCCGATATGTGGAATTCTATTGATATATTTCTTCAAAAACATTTTCCACCCATTTTCTCAGTCCTCTCCTATTCTCGGCTGTCAAACCCCACCAAACTGGTCCCCTATGTATTTTGTTTCTTTTAGCTTTCTCCTCTATTTGTGAGGGAGTCTTTCAACATCATCTTCCAAATTTTATATTGAATTTTTCATCTTCTATCATATTTTTAACTCCCCAAAGCTTTTCGTTTCTCGTAAAATATTCCTTTTTTATAGCAGCCTGTTTCTGTTTCACAGTACAATATTTTCTCTTATGTCTCTGTGGAGATACATAAAAGGATTTTTAGGCTTTTCTTCACCTGCCGGTGTTGCTGCTGTCCCTCCTCTGAGATTTTTCTTTTCTACTCTATCATGTCTCTCATGATACAGGTTTTCCTCGGGGCTTGGTGATCTCCGTAGCGAGGCACCTGCTGGAGTTAATAGGAACCCGTGTGTGCCTGAGTAGAGCTTTTGACTAAGGCATTCTGGTTAAGGTTGTTTTGATGAGAAATTCCCTTTACCATCAGTTTCGGTATATCCTTTCTCCCGGTTATTTCATGTTCCTGAGGAATGATCTTGCTATCTCCTCCCTGCAGGTGTAGCCTGTGGGACGGCCTTCCACAAGCCCAGGAGAAGAAGGAAGTTGAATGGTCTCATCATTCAATACACAGGGTACCTTCTCCCCTCCAATTTTTCAGTATCCATCATTATAATATACAGAATAGTTTCACCACTCTAAAAATATCACCTATCCAACACCGTACCCCCTAATCCTTCACAAACATGATGTTTACTCTCTCATAGTTCTGCCCCTTTCAGAATGTCATCTTTCACTTAACAATATGCATCTAGAGGGGCACCTGGGTGGCTCAGTCGGTTAAGCGTCCAACTTCGGCTCAGGTCATGATCTCACAGTCCGTGAGTTCGAGTCCTGCATCAGGCTCTGTGCTGATGGCTCAGAGCCTGGAGCCTGTTTCAGATTCTGTGTCTCCCTCTCTCTCTGACCCTCCCCCATTCATGCTGTCTCTCTCTGTCTCAAAAATAAATAAACATTAAAAAAATAAAAATTAAAAAAATTAAAAAACAAACAAAAAAAAACCCCCCAAAACAATATGCATTTAGATTCATCTTTGTTTTTGTGAATCTTGATAGCTCATTTCTTTCTTCCCCCCAGGCTTATTGAGGTATAATTGACAAATAAAAATTGTATATATTTAAGATAGGCAACCTGATGTTTTGATACATGTATACATTGTGAAATAATTGCAACAATCAAGCTAATTAACATATCCATCACCTACAGGGTTAGCATTTTTTTCTTTCTTTCCTTTTTTTTTCTTTGTTGTGAAAACACTTAAGATCTATCCTCTTAGGGGCACCTGGGTGGCTCAGTCAGTTGAGCCCCCGACTTCAGCTCAGGTCATGATCTCACCGTTGGTGAGTTCGAGCCCAGCGTGGGGCTCTGTGCTGACAGCTTGGAGCCTGGAGCCTGCTTCGGATTCTGTGTCTCCCTCTCTCTCTCTGTCCCTTCCCTGCTCGCATGCTCTCTCTCTCTGTCTCTCACTCTCTGTCTCTCAAAAATAAATAAACAAACATTAAAAACAAAATTAAAAAAAAAGATCTATCCTCTTAGCAAGTTTTAAGTATACAGCACAGTATCGTTAGCTACACTCCTATTGTTGTACGTTAGATCTCCGAAATTAGTTCATCTTGTGTAGCTGAAACTTTGTGCCCTGGACCCATTTCCCCCTCCCCCTGGCCCCTGGCAACCACCATTCTCTTCTCTGCTTCTATGAATTTGATTATTCTAGATTACACATGTAAATGAGAACATTTCAACACTGTTGTCTTTCTGCGTCTGGCTTATTTCACGGAGCATGATGTCCTCCAGGCTTGCCCGTGTTATTGCAAATGGCAAGATTTCCTTCTGCGTTAAGGATGAATAATATTCCACTGTATATGTGTACATTTTCCTTATCCATTCATTCATCAATGGACATTTAAGTGGTTTGCATATCTTGGCTATTATGAATAATACTGCAATAAACATGGGAGTGTAGACATCTGTTTGAGATCATGGTTTTGTTTCCTTTGGATACACACCTAGAAGGATCCTAAGGCAGTTTATTTTTTAATTTTTTGAGGGACCTTATACACGAACAAATTGGATGACCTAGAAGAGATGTACAAAGACCTAAAAACACACAACCTATCCAAACGGAATCAAGAAGAAATAGAAAGCCGGAACAAACCAGTAACAAATAAGGTGATTGAATCAGTAATCAGAAACTTCTCGACAAAGAAAAGCCCAGTGCTATATGGATTCACAGGTAAGTTCTATCAGACATTCAGTGAATAATCAATACCAATCCTTCCTAAACTCTTCAAGAAGTAGAAGAGGGACCACTTTCAAATCAGTTTATGAGACCATCATCACCCTGATAATAAGGTCAGACAAAGAAACCAGCAGAAACTAAAACTGTAAGCAATTTCCTCCATGAAAATTTCAAATCAGTTGGATACATACTGACAATAGAATGGATCATATGGTAAGATTATGTTTTAATTCTTCTACAGTGACTGTATCATTTTTCATTTCCACCAGCATTGAGTGAGAATTCCTACTGCCCCATAGCCTCCCCAGTTAATTAATATGGTCAGTTTGCTGGATTTTAGTCAGGAATCCCGGATTGCACAGATCTTCCCGGATTTACAACGGGATAACACCCTGACAATTCCATCACATGTTGAAAATATCAATCATTAAGTAGAAAATGCATTTACTACACCTAACTTATCAAACACCATAGCTTACCTTAACCTCCCTTAAACATGCTTAGAATACTTATATTAGCCTAGGGTTGGGCAAAATCATCTAACACAAAGCCTATTTTATAATATAATGTTGAGGGGAGCCCGGGTGGCTCAGTCAGTTAAGCATCTGACTCCTAATTTAGGCTCAGGTCATGATCTCATGGTTCGTGAGTTTGAGCCCCACGTTGGGCTCTGTGCTGACAGTGTGGAACTTGCTTGGAATTCTCTTTCCTTCTCTGTCCGCCCCCCTCCACCTCTCTCTCTCTAAATAAATAAATAAACATTTAAAAAGTTTTATAATACAATGTTGAATATCTGATGTACTCTATGGAATACTATGCTGAAGGTGAGATACAGAATGGTCGTGTGGGTACAGAATGGTTTTACGTATATCGAGTGTTAGCCCTTATGATTGCAGGGTTGATGGGGGGTCGGCTGCTCACTGTTGCTACCCAGGATCGTGAGCGGGTCCCCTACAGCATGTTGCTAACCTAAGAAAAAAATCAAAATTCAAAATTCAAAGTACAATTTCCACTGAATGTGTATCACTTCCACACTATGGTAAAGTTAAAGCAAAAAAGTAAGTCAAACTATAGTAAGTTGGGGATCTTCTGTATGGTTGGTATCTTATTATTGCTTAAATTTGCAAATCCCAGGGCACCTGGGTGGTTCAGTTGGTTGAGTGGTCCAGCTC
The DNA here is from genome assembly GCF_046562875.1 of Panthera onca. Classification (NCBI taxonomy): domain Eukaryota; kingdom Metazoa; phylum Chordata; class Mammalia; order Carnivora; family Felidae; genus Panthera; species Panthera onca. The sequence continues at coordinate 21,527,793 of NC_138352.1, read as the reverse complement.
TTGATTTCTTCTCAGGTCATGGTCCCAGGGTCGTGGGATCGAGCCCCACGTTGAGCCTGTTTGAGATTCTCTCTCTCACCTTCTGCCCCTCTCCCCTACTTGCACATGCTCTCTCTCTAAAATAAAAAACAAAACAAAATTTATTTTTTTATTTTTAAATATTTATTTATAATTGCGAGAGGAGAGAGAGAGAGAGAGAGAGAGAGAGCAGGGGAGGGACCAAGAGAGAGAGAGACACAGAATCTGAAGCAGGCTCCAGGCTCCAGGCTGTCAGCACAGAGCTCGATGTGGGACTCGAACCCACGAACCGTGAGATCATGACCTGAGCCGAAGTCGGACGCTCAACCGACTGAGCCACCCAGGCACCCCAAGAAAACAAAACTTAAAAAAAAAATTGCCATTCCTTAATGACTAATGATGTTGAGTATCTTTTCATTTGTTTATTTGCTATTTACATATCTTTTTTTGGGTGAAATGATCAGATGTTTTTTTCCATTTTTTAAATTGGGTTGCTGGTTTTCTTATTGTTGAATTTTAAGGGTTCTTTTTATATTGTGGATATAAGTCCTTTATCAGACACGTGCTTCGAGAACGTTTCATTATGTGGCTAGCCTTTTCATTTCTGTTACCAATGTCTTTCCCAGAGTAACAGTTTCCACTGTAATAAAGTCTAACTTAATTGTCTCTTTCTTGGATTGTGCTTTTGGTGTTGTATCTAAAAACTCATCGCTAGCCAAAGGTCATCTAGACTTTCTCATAGGTTTTCTTCTATATGTTTTACACTTTTCCATTTTGTATTTAGGTCTATGATACATTTTGAGTTAATTTTACTAAAAAGTGTAAGATCTAGGTCTAGGTCTCCCCCCTCCCCCCACCCCGCTTTTTTTTTTTTTTTTTTTTTAACATATGAACATTCAATTGTGCCAGCCAGCATCATTTGTTGAAAAAAACTATCCTTGGGGCGCCTGGGTGGCTCAGTCGGTTAGGAGTCTGACTTCGGCTCTGGTCATGATCCCACGGTTCGCGGGTTCGAGCCCCGCGTCGGGCTCTGTGCTGATGGCTCGGAGCCTGGAGCCTGCTTTGGATTCCGTGTCTCCCTCTCACTCTGCCCCTCCCCCACTCACACTCTGTCTCTCTCTCTCTCTCTCTCTCTCTCAAAAATAAATAAACATTAAAAATTTTTTTAAAAAGAAAAACTATCCCTTCTCCGTTGAATTGGCTTTGCACCTTTGTTAAAATCTAGTTGACTATGTGGATCTATTTCTGGCTTCTCTCTTCTCTTTTGCTGATTGATGTGCCCATACTTTGCCAATACCACACTGTCCTGAATACAGTAACTTTATATTAAGTCTTGGGACAGTTAGTGTGAATCTTCCAACTCTGTTGTTCTTCGATAGTGTGTCCATTTTTCTAGATCCTTTGCTTTCCCATATAAATTTTATTGTATTTTAAAACATGTTTTACTTATTGAGAGAGAGAGAGAGAGAGGAAGGATGAGAGGGAGAGGGGCAGAAAGAGAGGGGGACAGAAGATCTGTAGCAGGATCCGTGATGACAGCAGCGAGCCTGACGCAGGGCTTGAACTCACGAACCACAAGATCATGACCTGAGCCAAAGTCAGTCACTCAACCGGCTGAGCCACCCAGGCACCCCTGCCATATATATTTTACATTAAGTTTGTCAATATCTATAAATAGTTGACTGGGATTCTGGTTGCCTTTAACTTATTGCCTTTAATCCACAGATTAAGTTGGTTTGGAAAACTGACATCTTTATAATTTTGACTCTTCTGATCCATGAACATGAAATATCTTTCCATTTATTGAGTTTTTTAAAAATTTCTTTCACCAGTGTTTTGTACAGCATACACATCCCATACATACTTCATTAGAAATATGCCCAAATACTTAATTTTTTGGTGTGCTTATAGATAGTATTGATTCTAAATTTTAATTTCTGATTGTCCATTGCTGGTATATAGGAAAGTAATCAACTTTTATACATTGACCATGTATCCTGTGACCTTGCTATACATGCTTAGAAGTTCTATCAGTGTTTTGGTACATAATTTAAGTTGTTCTACACAGATAATAATGTCACCTGCAAATACAGACAATTTTATTTCTTTCTAACCCACAAACTTTCAATCTCTTCTTCTTATCTTATTGTACTAGGTAGAATTTCCAAGACAACACTGAACAGGAGTTGAAAGAGGACATTTTTTCCTTATTCCCTATTTCAGAGAAAAGCATTCAGTTTTTCACCATGAATTATTACGTTAGCTATTGTTAGGTTAAGGAAATTTCCTTCTGTTCCTTGTTTTTTGGGGGTTTTTTTGAGAGTTTTTGTCACAAATAGGTGTTGAATTTTGTCAAAAGTTCTTTCTGCATTAATTCATATGATCACATCGTTTTGATTTTTCTGTCTATTAATAGGATAAATTACATTAATTTCTTTACAAATGTTAAACTGGCTTTGCATCCCTGGATGAGCCCTACTTGGTCACCGTCAAGTATCCTTTTTTATATGCTGCTGGATTTGATTTGCTATTAAAAAAAATTTTTTTTTTTAATGCTTATTTACTTTTGAGAGACAGAGACAGAGTGCAAGTGGGGGAGGGGCAGAGAAAGAGGGAGACCCAGAATCCGAAGCAGGCTCCAGGCTCCGAGCTGTCAGCACAGAGCCCAACACGGGGCTCGAACCTGTGAACCGTGAGGTCATGATCTGAGCTGAAGTCTGACGCCCAACCGGCTGAGCCACCCAGGTGCCTCACTGATTTGCTAAATTTTTAATGGATTTTATATCTATGTTTATGGGAGTTTCTTGTAATGTCTTTATCTGGTTTTGGTATTAGCCTAATACTGCTCTCATAGAATGAGTTGAGAAGTGTTCCTCCCTCTACTTGTATTTTCTGGAAGAGATTGTGGGAAATTGGTGCTACCTCTTCTTTAAATATTTTATAGAATTCTCCAACAAAACCATCTGGTCCTGGTGTTTTCTTTTTGTGGAAGCTTTTTAAGGATTGGTTCTATTTCTTTAACAGATACAGGAATGTTCCTATTGTCTATTGCCTCTTGAATGAGCTTTTGTAGCTTGTATCCTTCAAGGAACTGATCAGTTTCATTTAAGTATCAAATGCCTGGTCCTGTACATGCTCTTCCTGTTCTGTTACTTTCTTAATGTCCATGTGATCAGTCACGTTGATTCCTCTTTCATTTCTGGTATAGTTAATGTGCGGCTCCTTACTATGTATCTTTTTTAGGTTAGCCTGCTGGAGATTTATCTGTTTATTTGTCTTCTCAAAACAAAAACACTTTTGGTTTTACTGATTTTCTCTATTGTTCTTCTGTTTTCAACAAGTCAACATAAAACAGATATTCTAGGATCTCCTATGAAGCAAACTAAATTGTTGGTGTGGTTTTGAGCATTTGGTGGAGAGTAGGAAGGCAACTTTACTTTATCTTGAAGATAGGAACAGTCTCCTTTGAGGAGCATTAAACCCTTGAAGAAATTAACATAATTTTAAAATGCTACTTAATGGGGCGCCTGGGTGGCTTAGTTGGTTAAGCATCCGACTTCGGCTCAGGTCGTGATCTTGCGGTCCGTGAGTTCAAGCCCCGCGTTGGGCTCTGTGCTGACAGCTCGGAGCCTGGAGCCTGCTTCGGATTCTGTCTCTCTCTCTCTGACCCTCCTCTGCTCATGCTCCGTCTCTCTCTGTCTCTCAACGATAAATAAACATTAAAAAAAATGTAATGCTATTTGATTCTTCAATTAAAGATATTATATTTATAAAGTCATAAAAGTATGATAACTGTAATTTCAAAAGGAAATAAATTATAATAAAATTATATTATTTTGATACATAAGTATTTTGTGGGTTTTTTTTAAAGAAAATGTATTTTTGATGTGGCGAAATATACATAATGTAAAATGCATCATTTTAACCATTTGCAGTGGCACCGAGTACATCCACACTGTTAGAAAACTCCATACCCATTAAATAATAACTATTCTATTCTTTCTTCTCCCCAGTCCCTGGAAACCACCATTCAACTTTCTTGTCTCCATGAATTTGCTACTCTAGATGCCTCATGTAAGTGGAATCATACAATATTTATCCTTTTGAGATGGGGTTATTTCATCTAACATAATGTCTTCAAACGGGAGGGTATTACACTAAGTGAAATAAGTCAGTCAGAGAAAGACAGATCTCGTACGTTTTCACTCATATGTGGAACTTGAGAAACTTAACAGCAGTCCATGGGGGAAGGGAAGGGGGAAAAACAGTTACAGACAGAGAGGGAGGGAGGCAAACCCTAAGAGACTCTTAAATACAGAGAACAAACTGAGGGTTGATGGGTGTGGGGAAAACGGGTGATGGGCACTGAGGAGGGCACTTGTTGGGATGAGCACTGGGTGTTGTACATAAGCGATGAATCACGGAATCTACCCCCAAAACCAAGAGCACGCTCTATACACTGTATGTTAGCCAACTTGATAATAAATTATATTAAAAACAAACAAACAGGCAAATAAATAAATAAAACCATTCTAAGAAAAACAACAACAAAAACCATAATGTCTTCAAGGTTCATCCATATTATAGCATATGTCAGAGTTTCCTTCCTTTTTAAGGCTGAATAATATTCCTTTGTATATCTATCCATCTATTGATAGACACTGGAGTTGGCTATTGTGAATAACACTTCCATGAATATGGTTTACAAACATCTTTTCAAGTATGCTTTCAGTCCTTTGGAGTATATATCCAGAAGTATAACAGCTGGACCATTTTTGCAATCCTATGTTAAGCTTTCCGAGGAACCACTATACCCTTTTCCACAGTGGCTATACCACTCTACATTCCCACTAGCAATAAACAAGAGTCCCAGTTTCTCCACATCCTACCAATCCTTCTTTCCTACTTTGTTGATAATAGCCACCCTAATGGGTGGAGGGTGGGGTCTTGTGGCTTTGACTTGAATTTCCCTAATGATTCGTGATGTTGAACATCTGTGTCTATGCTTCTTGGTCACTGGTTTATCTTCTTTGGAGAAATATCTATGCAAATGTCTTTTGCCATTATTTAAAAAAAATTTTTTTAAATGTTAATTTATATTTGAGAGAGAGAGAGAGACTGCAAACAGGGGAGGGGAAGAGAGAGAGAGAGAGAGACACACACACACACAGAATCCAAAGCAGGCTCCAGGCTCTGAGCTGTCAGCACAGAGCCTGACACGGGGCTCGAACTCATGAACTGTGAGATCATGACCTGAGCTGAAGTTGGCCCCCGGGTGTCCCTATGTGTAAAATGTTTTTAAACAAACAAAAGACAAAAACAAAGGTTCATGCTGTTTCCGATTCCAGAGAGAACTGGTTTGAATCCTGGCTCTTTTTACAAGCTGTGTAATGCTTAACAAATTACTGAACTCCTCCTAATATTGGTTTTCTCTTCTGTAAAATGGGGTGACAAACAGAAGGTACTACATAGGAATGTTATAGGATATTGAAACGACAGGATACACTTAAAGCTCTCAGCTTATTGCCTTCTTCTGGAATAAGTACACCCTGGTGCCATTATAAAGAGGAATAACCTGTTTAAATATGCTTTATACAGTCTCCATGAGTTTTAATAAACAATTTTATCCTACCTTGGGTCTGATTGGTGTCAGCCCTTAATGGAAAGCCCACACAGATGCACCCTAGCTGCTTGTCAGATAACTCTGTTGTCCAAATCCCATCAAAATCCTGTTTATGAGAACAGATATTTATGGGGGATTTGCCTGAAGGACATGTTATTCATCTATTCTCTGGAAATGATAAATTTTACCCTTGGATCAAATAACACCATCTGAGAGCTGCATATCGGAATGGCATCATTCTGACTCTTGTCAAATTTACTTGACAGGATTGAACTTCACTGTTGTGAGACTGGCTTGCATTGAGGGATGCTGTAAGAAGCAGCCGGGCAAACTTTACTCTTGTATTTATTGCTGGGCTGGAGTCCAGGATGTTCTTGTCTGAATTAAAAAGTGTTTTCTTTATGAAGACCCGAGGGAAGAATTTTTCTTAGGTCAGCAAGATGAGAAAACTTTAAACAACGGGTTTGTCTCTATCTTGCGGACGATCTGGATCTTTTAACAGCGCGTATTTCCCTACTTACTTTAGTTTCCGGGAAACATACAACCCCATCAGTGGTCCATCTTGGGTGCCTCTATAAAACAATGTGGCAATGAGAGGTAGGTAAATTTGCCCTCGGATTGTTTTTTCACCCACATTATTTCTTTGTCCCAACATTTTCCATGATTTATTTTCCATATATTTTTGGAAGCTGCCTCTTACTTATGAAACAAGATAAGAAGAGAGAAAATGGAAAAATGAGGCTAGTATAAAGGAAAGTGGAGTATCGACAGGGGATAAATCAAGTAGGCAAAACTCTCTTATTACTTTCACATTTCCCTGGGCACCTTGCATTGAACTTCACAGCTAGTATATGGTTAGTGAATGTTTGTTAAGGAAAGAAAAAGAAAGATAAGATTTATCAGGCCGTTCCTTGTCCTGCTTGTGCACAGATGTAAGGTTGGGTTAGATGTAGGGGAGGCTTGATGAGTCCCTAAGAGGCCAAAGAGAATACTTTGATGCCTTCTGAGTGATATCTGACATTTCCTGAAGCAATGCCCTAGCCGTTTTTCAAGGCTCACTCCAATGCATCCACCTTACGAAAACATCCCCTGTTGTAAAGAAACACCTCTCTCTCCTGGGAATGCTCTCAGAAACTACTGTCTCTAAGTACCCATTTCAAATGTGCTTAAAATAAAAATAAAAATAAAAATTTTTATGATAACTTATGAGATACAGATATAAAGATGATAGATAAGGAAGGAAGGAAAGAAAGAAAGAAAGAGAAAGGAAAGAAAGATTAGTTCAATAAATATTTTTAAACAGGTAAATGAAAATCCATTGTATTGATTTTTTTTTTTTTACAAACTTGCATTAAAACTCTGTTCCCATGAGCAGTACGGATGACTTCTCAAATGGATTATAAGTAAGTAAAAGTAGCCAGACTGAAAAAGCTAAACTTTTGATTCCATTTACATAACTCTCCGGCAAAAGCAAAATTACACAGGGAGAAGAAGGGCTGGGAGACAGGAACAGGCACAGTGGAACGTGGGGGTAATGGAACTCTTGTGTCTCATGATTGTGTGGTGTTGGTCACATGACTCTATAGCTTTGTCAAAACACTCAGAATTCTGCCCTCAAAAGTGTGGATCCCAGGGGCACCTGGCTGGCTCAGTCAGTTAAGCCTCCAACTTGGGCTCAGGTCATGACCTCACGGTTCATGGGTTCGAGCCCCGCGTCGGGTTCTGTGTTGACAGCTCAGAGCCTGGAGCCTGCTTCCGATTCTGGGTCTCCCTCTCTCTCTGCCCCTCCCTCCCTCATGGTCTGTCTCTCTCAAAAACAAATAAACATTAAAAAAAAAGAATTATTATAGGCACACATGACAACAGAAATAAACTGTGCTATTCAGAGTGACAAGGGGGGCCATACAGTGGAATTGGATGAGATGGGTAGAGGGGAGCCCAGCAGAGTTCTTTTGAACAAGAGGTTAATCATCTGAAGGCCGCAGGAAACAGAGGTATTGACTAAGTGGGGCGGATGAGGACATCCCGGGCAGAGGCCTGTGCTCAAACATTGGAGCGGGAAAAAAAGTACAGAGCTCTGGCCGAAAGGAAGACCACCAGTGTTTTAGGGAATAGGGTGACTCAAGTGCAGGCAGGGGAGTGGGGCAGGGGCCAGATCACACAGAGTCCCGTAGGACACTCAGAGGATTAAAAAAAAATTTTTTTTAATGTTTATTTATTTATTTATTTATTTATTTATATTATTATTTTTTTAACGTTTATTTTTGAGACAGAGAGAGACAGAGCATGAACGGGGGAGGGTCAGAGAGAGGGAGACACAGAATCTGAAACAGGCTCCAGGCTCTGAGCTGTCAGCACAGAGCCCGACGCGGGGCTCGAACTCACGGACTGCAAAATCATGACCTGAGTCGAAGTCGGCCGCTTAACCGACCGAGCCACCCAGGCGCCCCAATGTTTATTTATTTTTGAGAGAGAGAGAGGGAGAGAGAGAGAGATACAGAGAGAGACAGGGGAACGGCCAGAGACAGAGGGAGACACAGAATGCGAAGCAGCCACCAGGCTCCGAGCTGTCAGCACAGAGCCGGATGTGGGGCTCGAACCCACGGACCGTGAGATCATGACCCGAGCCGAAGTCGACACTTAACTGACTGAGCCACTCAGGCGCCCCCAGAGGCTTTTAAGTATATCCTGAGAACTCTGGAAAGCCATGAAATCAAGGTAAATCATCATGAATACTCCAGGCTAACCTCCATGACAAAACTTCAAGGGAGGGAGGAGAAGAAAAGCTCCAGAATACTCTCTAAAATGAAATAAAATGAAAAAACTAAAGCAATATGAGCTTTCACGGCATTTTATAGCTACCATATGGGTATCTCATTTGTCACCCTGGGTCAATATGGTATTTACCTGTGTCCTTTCTGCTGGACCAAGTGCTTCTGGCAATTAGCAACATCTTATAAATTATTATGCCTTCAGGATCTGAAGCTTAGTTAAGTGTTCAATAAATATATGTTGAGTTGAAATAAATTAAACAAAATCTCTAGGTATGCAAATACATAGCATTCCAAAGCCAAGTCCAGATACTAATTCCCCGGTACGTCCAAAAGTACTAAGAGATGCAAAGTTACAGGTGCATCTGCCGAAGCATAAAATAACCTTTTTTTTTTTTTTTGGAGCTGTCATGAATATATGCTGATCAGAATTACTCAGAATCTTCTGTCATGGTTCCAGAAACGTGGGGAAAAACAAAAGACAACACAGAGATAAAATTACAGGTTACCAAGAATTATTTTTGGAATTTTTTCAAAGCCAAGACAAACAACGCAGCCAGAAGATGAGAACAGCCAACTCGTGATAACATTTCTCTTCAGTGGATCAGGAAAGAGTCACGGAAGGTAATGACAGCCCAAGAGCAGAGAATGAATGAAGCCAAAAACTTCTGAAATAGGGAAAGGTGTGCAAAGCAATGACTAACTTTTACAGAGGTCCCTCAGTCTCGGCAATAGCAGGATGCAAGACGGGAAAGGCGTAGCAGCGGGAAGAAGCTACTGGCAAGGGGATTGTTACAGGTTGAACTGAGTCCCCCCCAAATTCGCATTTTGAATCCCGACGCTTAGTACCTTCAGATGTAACCTTATATGGAGATATGGTCTTAACAGAGGTAGTCAAGTTAGAGTGAGTTCATCAGAGTGGTCCCTAATCCACTCTGATTGGGGTCCCTTAAAAGGGGGAAATTTAGGCACAAGGAAATTTATCCATAGAGGGAAAATGCCATGTGAAGAGACAGAGAGAAGATGGCCATCTTCATGCCAAGGAGAGAGGTGTGGAGCAGATCTTCCCCTGGACCCCTCGGAAGGAACCAACCCTACCAACACCTTGATCCTGAACTTCCAACCTCCAAAACTGTGAGAAGATGCATTTCTGTTGTTCATGCCCCAGTCGGCAGTCCTAGGTTGCGGCAGCCCTAGCAAAGTAATACAGAAATTAACCTGAAAAATCCTCATTTCCTGGAGGATTCTAACATTAAAGGGCGAAAAAGTAGTTGAATGAGTAGATCAAGGAGATAAAAGAGGTCTCCTCGGGCTCATATTTGCACGAAGCAGGCTTTTCTATTATATTTACCAGAAACGACACGAGGTTGGAGCCTGGAATGGGAACATATAAAGTAGTGGCAATGGGTGACCAAAATAGGTCTTAACACGTGCCAGGCACAGCATCATGTGTTTTACATGAGTCATTGGACTTGATCCTTACCACCACCCTGTAAGGAGGTTGAATTATTTTAGAGATGAAAATACTGAGTCTCAGGGAAGTTTGGTTTCCTCACCCAAGGTCAGACAGCAGTAAGAGATGGGAAAGGGCTCCTCCTGGCTCTGGCAGGGTAAGGAGGAGAGTGATCGCTGTGAATGCACCGAGACCCTTCGCCATCACAGGGACTATTCTCCACAGGGAAAGACACATCCCACTCAGGGGAAGGGCATATCTCTAACTCCAGACCCTGTAGTTTTCTTCTGTCACCTAAGAAGTAAGAATAAAAGCTGTGAAAAACTTGTAAAGGTCGCAACCCAGGACACAGACCCGCCGAACACTGAGATTTAATCCTAAGATTATAGAATGCTTCCCTCTCTGATTTTTTATCACCACATCAACAGGCCTCCAATATAATAACATTTTACAGCTAAAAGGGCTGCAAGGTACAGACTCTGTTTAAGGAGGAGTTCTTAGTGGGGGCGCCTGGGTGGCTCAGTCGGTGAAGCATCTGACTTTTGATTTCGGCTCAGGTCATGATCTCATGGTTCGTGGGTTCGAGCCCTGTGTCAGGCTCTGTGCTAAGAGCATGGAGCCTGCTTGGAATTCTCTCTCTCCCTCTCTCTCTCTCTGCCCCTCCTCTGCCCACACACACTCTCTCTCTCTCTCTCAAAAATAAATAAATAAACTTTTTTTTTTTTTTAAAGAGGAATTCTTAGGGAAGCGCAAAGATAAAGGAGGTGACAAAAACAAGGGCACGAGAGGAATGTAAAGCTTCTGGTACTTGTAACCACAAGCCAACTCCTAGCCAGGTTAACATAAAACCTCACTCCAAAGCCTTATTTACTCAGGCCTTCTTATCAGATTTATCATCTCTGCTTCACAACTAAAAAGGATAACGAAAGCTACAAGACGTCTACACGGTCTGACGATATGAGACAAGCATGAGAACCAGACACAGATATGGCACAGATTGTGGAATTATCACCTAGGGGATTTAAAAATACCTGTGATTCATATGTTAAAGGATTTAATGGAAAAAATTAACAACACGCGAGAGCAGATGTAATGTAATCAAGAGAGGTGCAATGTTAAGAAAGAATAAAAAAGCAAATGCTAGAAATCAAAAAACTTTGTAGCAGAAACGTAAAACGTCTTTGATAGGCTCGTCAGTAAAATTCTTTCCTCTGATATCACCGAGGAAAGAATCACCAACCTGAAGAGAGGTCAAGAGAAACTTCCCAAACTAAAATGCAAAGGGAAGAAAGGATGAAAACAACAACAACAACAACAACAACAACAACAACAACAACAACACAGCATGTTCAAAAACAGTAGGACAATTTTAAAGGTGTAACATGCATGCAATTGGAATTCTAGAAGGCAAAGAAAGGACAAAGCAGAAGACATATTTGAAATAATAACTGAGAACTTGTCAAAATTAATGGCAGACACCAACCCACACATCCAAGAAGCTCTGAGAACACAGCAAAAAGAATACCAAGAAATCTACACTTAGGCATATTGTGTTCAAACTTCAGAAAATCAAAAGCAAAGAGAAAAATTTTGAAGCATCCGTATCTACATGAGAAAAGGAAGAGCTTTGGAGAAGGAGTAATTGAAGGTGAAATAAAGTGTTATGTTTTTTCTTATGCTTAATTTATCAACAAGATAACCGTTTAAAGTAACAACAGTATATATACTGGGTATTTAGGACATATGGATATGCAGATTGAATGACAGTAATACCACAAGGGATAGGAAGGAGGAATTGGGATTATTCTGTTATAAGGTGGTTGTACTAAATGCCAAATTGTATAATGTTATTTGAAGGTGGGATTAGGTTACTTAAATATATATATTGCAAACTCTAGGGCGACCACTATTTTTTTTTTTTTTAGTAAGTATAATTGGTATTCCATGAGACAAAATGGAATCATACGAAATGCTCTATTATAATCAGAGAAGGCAAAAAAAGAAAATTTCTTAAGAGGGGAAAAAGTGTAAAAATAATTATGTACCACAATCTCGTGGGATTTATTGCAGGTATGAATGCTGGTGTAACATTTGAAAATCAATCAGTATACTGCAGCACATCAACAAAGGAAGAAAAAAAATCACAAAATATCAACTAATTCAGAAAACATTCTGACAAAATCCAACACCTATTTATGATAAAAACTCCCAAAAAACTAAGAATATAGAGAAACTAACTTGACCAAAATAATCTATTAAAAGTGCACAGCAAACACCATAATGGTGAGCAACTATCCAGATACTTCTCTTTTAAGATACATACAAAGCAAGGATGTCCCTTCTCACCATTCCTATTCAACATCATACTGGAAGTGTTAGCCAGTGTGTGGGGTGAGGGGAAAGATAAGGAAAGGAAACAAACGGGGTGCCTGGGTCGTTCAGTTGGTGAAGCGTCCAACTTCAGCTCAGGTCATGATCTCACGGTTTGTGGGTTCAGGCCCCGTGTCGGGCTCTGTGCTGACAGCTTGGAGCCTGGAGCCTGCTTCCGATTCTGTGCCTCCCTCTCTCTCTGCCCCTCCCCTGCTGGTGCTCTGAGTCTCTCTCTTTCTCAAAAATAAATAAACATTAAAAAATTTTAAAGAAAAGGAAATAGTGTACAAAATGGGAACGAAGAACTAAAACTGCCTTTGTTCAGAGGCGATATGATTGTCTACGTGAAAAATCCCAAAGAATCAGCATATATTCTGGAACTAATAAGCAACTACAGCAAGGTCACAGGATAAAATGCTAACACACAAAAGTCAATTGCTTTCCTATATAACAGCAATGAACAACTGGAATTTGAAACTAGAATTATAATACTATTTACAATAGCACTGCAAAAAAAACAAGGAAAATATTAGGTATGAGTCTAAGAAAATGTACAAGAAGTACATGTGGAAACAACAAAACTGATGAAAGAAATCAAAGATCTAAATAAATGAAGAGGTGTTCCATGTTCATGGATTGAAGACTCAATTTTATTAAGATGTCAAATTCTTCCCCACTTGATTTATGGATTCAGTGCAATCCCAAACCAAATCCCTGAGTTTATGTCCACCGTTGTAGTATTGGGCTATGCTCTCATTTGGGAATGAAGACACATTCAGGTGTTTCAAGATCAAAAAGGAGGATTAAGATTTATTGCTAAATACCACCCACGATAGTAATTAATTTACACATTAGAGTTATCATATAATCCTCATAACAATCATGTGATGGAAACTCACACACGCTCTCTGACAAAACTTTTTGACTTCACCAATCCTTCAGAGCTTCTTTGGTCATGGCTAACAATTTTCTCCACGCCAAGGGTCAATTCTTCGCATTCCTCTTACTTATATGGCAACAGTGGCAATATTTAACATACTTTATCATTCCCTCGTCCTTCAAGCACTCCTTTTCTTGGCTTCCAGAACACCTCACTGGATAGCCTTAGTCTCCTTTGCTGCTTCCTCCTCTCCTCTCTGACATTTCCACATTGGAGAGTTCCAGGGCTCAATTCTTCATCCTCCTCTCTTCTGCAGGGTTACCCTCTCCCTCCTTGGACTCTTAGAGTTCCAAGGTTTTCAAAACTCATCTGTGCTGGATTCCAAATTTACATTTCCAGCTAAGAAACCTCTTCTAAACTCCAAACCTGAAACCATATAAGCAACATGTGCTCAACATCTCCACTTGGAGATCTAATAGATATCTCCAATTTAACATGTCCTAAACTGGGTTGCTGATCTTCCCTCCAAAACCTGCTTTATCCACAAGCTGATCACCTGTCTCCATATATGGTAGCTACATCCTTCCAATTTCTCAGACCTAGAATTTGGAGTCATCCCTGGGGTGACTCTCTGAATCTCAGTATCCCAACCCTCTGCCTGTGAGATTCTAACCCATGAGCACTAACTCCTGTTCTTCCCTCAGTACTTGCTCAAATCACCTTCTCAATGAGCCTACCCTGACCAGCCTCACATACCCTGACCACCCCCATCACTCTCAATCCCCCTTTCCTTTTGTTCTCTTTTTCTCCCGGCACCTATTAATTTGCATCACATGTAACTTACCCATTGAACTATTTTCACAATCTGTCTCTGCTGGACAGAGATCTTCATCTGTTTTATTCACTAATATATCCCAGGCATATAATATAGCACCCAGTACCTGGGAAACATCCCACAAATAATTATAAATACTCTATGAATATGATTGTTTCTGTTTCACAAATGAGGTCAACTTTAGTGTTGCGGATAAAATGATGAACCTGGGGTCCCAGATAGGCTTGATTTCCAAATCTTGGTGCTTTCTATCATTGGGTTGTTTTTTTGTTTTGTTTTGTTTTTTTCTCCTCTCTTTAGATTAAGTGCACCAGAACTGGCTACACAGCCAAATCACCGGAGGAATTTTCATATAACACTAGATGCCACTCTGAGTTTCATTCAGTCAGAGGTGGGGTGTACGTGTCTGGGCTTTCACTTTCCCAACCGATTCTCATGAGCGTCCAGGTTTGTGGACCACTGCCACAGATCCCATTCTCCGATGTGGGCATGTTTTGCTTCCAGAATTCTTAAAGAACTTGAAGGGGATGTCCAGGAATAGTTAGCTCATCAATACAGCAGTAGTTAACTATATGGCATCATAAGCCATAACTATACGGCATCATTACCCCACATTCTTCAATGAATGAAACGGACGTTCCTCCTTTTGGACATCAATGCCACTTAAAAAAAAAAATGAAATGCGAGCTTGTTTTTATGTGTGTTCTTCCATGGCCTGGAATGCCCCCCATGTATCCAGTCAATTCCCACTCATCTGTCATGATTAAATCCGAGTGGTCTCTTTTCTTGGGATCTTTTTCCAAATCCCTCCCCGATTTTCTTTTTGGAGTGAGGCTCTCCCCACGCTCTACTCCTATGGCATTTCTGTGCCTTTCGATTGAGACAGTGTGTTGTGGTAAGTAATCAACTCTTCTCATAGTATTAGTAACAGGATTACTTTTATTTCAAAGGGAGAAACCCACCTCTACTTGGCTTAAGAAGAAAAGAGAATTGATTAGCTTGTGGAATTGCAAACTTCGTGGGTGGCTCTGTCACCATGGGATACAGGGGCTCCAATGACGAGTTCAGGAGTGTGACTTCCTTCTCAAAGCAGAAGGCTGCCAGGATGGCTGTGAGAATATCCAGGCTTCCGTTCTGCCTTTTAGCAGAAGAACACCTTAGTCCCCAGAGTCTTGATAAGAGTTCCTGGACTGACTCTCCCTGGGACCGCCCTGGGTCATGTTCCCTCCAGGAGCCAATCACTGCAGCTTGGAAGGAGTGCAAATGTACTCGGACGGGCCAGGTCCAAAGTGAGTCACACACGGCAGAGGCCCGGTACACCTAGACGCCTTGAGAGCAGGGACCTTGTCTTCTTGTTCTCTCATGTATCTTCATTTTCCTCGCGTAGCGCTGAGCACATACAAGGCAGCTCATGCTTGGTAAACGCATCAGCGTAACAAATGAACATAGTCTGGGTTGTCGTGAAAACCATCCATTATTACCCTGCGCCATGATATACGGTGTCCCCAGGGGCTGCAGATGCGGTCTAACACCGGCTGCCTACCGTGTGCAGCCTACGGTGTGGGCTACGTTACTGTATGGAAAGTAAGCCTCTGCAACAGATACAAAGATGCTTTTGTTGTTGTTGTCGTTGGGGTTTTTTGGTTTTTTGTTTTTTGTTTTTTGTTTGGTTTTTTTTTGCTCACCTCCGAACATGACTATTGGTAAGAACACTGTCAATTCTTTAATTAGGTATCCCAGGAGACCAGGCCGGGGATGTTGTAGGATGACAAAGCCAACAGGAGGGGAAGTGGAAATGTCACCCTCGTTAGTGCGGTTATTCACAGGAGGAAGGGCCCACCCAGGGCCCTGGGGAGTGTCAGAGGGCAGCTTCCTGCTAAGACACTGAAGTGAGTGGAAGAGATGGCAGCTGGCAGGGCCTGGGGGGGGGGGGGGGGTCACACTGAGAAATAAGGCAGAGGGAGGAAGAACCTGTCCCCGGGGGGATCTGTAGGACTTTTTTCCAAGGTGATCTTGAGATGTGCGTGTTGTGGTTATTGCTTATTTATTTCCTATTTATATTAATGTCCTCTTATTATGTGCCACTTCGAACCACCATGGGCTCGAGCTCTCTGACCAAGCAGAGGGCAGATGAAGGTACTTTCTGAAACGCAGCTCCCTTCTCTCCCCAAAGCCCTGCCACACGCCCCGGCCAGCCCCCCGCTGCAGAGGGCGCGACTGCTGGCCGTGTGCCTCTCCTCCATGCTGCTCGCAAGCCAAAGGGCAGACCGGCCACAAAGGTGCCAGAACGTTCAGCTGAGGCAGATGTGGGCTGCCGCAGGAAGAACTGAGACTCAACCCAAGTCCTGACTTGGCGTCCCTGCTCTGTCACTAACCAGCCACAGGACGCCAGGCGAGTCAACCCATCTCATTTCTTAGCTTCCCCACATCTTAAAAACGAAAAGCCAAAACAAAACACGAAGGATTCTGGAATTCTCTAAAGTCCCTGCCCTGGAATGAATAAAACCTGCAATAAACGAATCATTATGCCTTTGCTGCCAGGACCAGATGTGGATCTTTGCGGTGACAGAGTCTGCTACTTGTAGGGAAGAGCATCCAATTCTGGCTAAGTTAAGCTCAAGGGATAATGGGTCATAAAGGACTCAGGGGTGTTGGGAGAGTCAGGCTTGGGAATGGCAGAATTCCAGAGGCAAGAGGCTGGGGCCACATTTGTCCCATAACGAGAGTGACTGGCTGGCACCCTGTCCCTGGATGCAATGGAATGCCAGCCATTTTCGGGCGTCCTGTCTCTTTGCAAGGGGGAATTCACCTCCTTGGCTTAGACCGGGTCATGAGATGATGAACCTCCAATGACTTCTCCATCAGACTGCATTTAACAAGGAAGAAACTTTGCCTCAGAGGAAATCAGAAGGCGCTGAAGAACGGAAACAGATGCCAAGCATCCAGGAAACAGGAAAGAGGAGAGACAAATGCTGTTGTTCTTTGAGGAATGCTTTTCCCCTGCAGTCTAGAATCCCAACGGCCCTGGACCACACATGCAACCAGAGAGAGCCTCCAAGTTCACAGCACGGCTACCCAGCCCCCAAACGACAGCGCTGGCTCCCCACTGTCCTCTGCAGCTTTCCATAAAGACCGAGAAAGAGTCCCTTGATCGTTGACCCCCCCTAACAAGTAACTTAGGGAGAAATCTTCCATACAATTAGTGGTTTAGCTAAACAGACATCGCAGGGTACACTGTGTTGGCAAGGAGTCTACCAAATTGCATTTACAAGTAATACATTAAAATGGTGGTCTCTGTTGACCATGGACGGCCCCTCTGGAACTTGCAGAAGGGGTGCTGGGTGCAAGATCGGGGACTCAAATCTGAGTCCTCGCTCAGAGGGGGAGCCTCTGGAGGGTGGCGGGGGGAGGTCTTTTGCTTCTTAGCACCCAGGCTGGCTAGCAGCTCTTTTCTGCCATCCCATGGCTACTCTACCTTCTCCACCAAACCACACCCCAAACCTTCTCACTCCCAAACCACACCCCAACACTCACACCTTCGCCCCCCACCCTGTTCTTCAGCCTCTCTGTCTGAATACAGCACCAGTCCATCAGGCTGAGCCAAGGAACTGCCTCTCTGGGTTGATGAGAACAGGCTCTCTCCACCCCTTGGTCTCTGAGGCTGCCCATAGCCCCTGCAGGTTAAGCAGAGAGGAGATTAGAAATTATCTAAATCACAACAATTCCCTGGCAGCTTTTGTGTGATTACAGGCTCTGGTGAACTAAACTGTCCAGCTGGGTAATTGAAGGAAACATATTTATTGAAATTCACATGCTTACAGTTATACTTAGCCCCTGGATATCAGCAAAGCTAACCTGAAGAGAATAAAAAGCCCCTTGCAGCTCTCCAAGTAAGCATTCTGTACAGGCCCTTTGGGGTTTAACTCTCCGGTGGCGAGGGAGAGCTTTGATTTTCTCTGCTCTCGGTGCCTCTCAGCTGCTGCCAGCTGTCAGCTGGGTTGCCGGGGCTCAGGCAGGATATGGAAATGGGACCCACGAAAGCTAACATTCCCCCTTCATAAAAGGCTTTGCCCAAAGGTGTCAGCAACATGGCCTTACTTTTCAGATTTCATTTTCTGCTCCGAAAGACGAGGCTTTCATCAGCTGGTGAGTTCGCTCGGAGTGACAGCTGCAGTTTGGAAGCAGATGAAGCACCTAGTGCAGAAAAGCCGGCCTGTGCAAGGTCACCCTGGGATCCACACAGCTTCACGGAGACCAGCTGGAAAAACAGGAAGCCCAGGCAAAGCACAGGGTGCATTCCACGCAAACAGATACACTTTCTTTCCACGCAAAGCAGGGCTCGCGGTGAGGGCGCCCCGCACCAAGTTACAGAATCGCAAAGAGACATCCAAGCTCATCAGAACCCATCCACTGCCAGATGTTGGAATCCTTTTCCTAACCACCACCCCACATGATCTAATTAATCTAGGGTTTTAATTCCGTTTCAATTAAACGTGATCGGTGAGTGCCTCTCTTAGTTGAGGTCTGGAAGGCCACATTTGAGTTCATCAGGAAGGAGTATCGTGTGACATCTGACGAAGGCCCCGGGTGGGAGCAAGTCACGGCAATTGTGCGAGGTGTTTGCGCTCTCTGACTGCAGCTGTGGGCAGTGTCGCTGGTGAGAAGATCCATTCTCACAAAATAGGCCTGGCCCCCGTAGCCCTGGGATGACACGTGAAGGCAGAAACCAGCCTGTATGGAGACCTGTTAAGACCGTTGGCCCCCTGGGCCAGCAGCTTGGGAGCAAGGAATATGACAAGTCCAGCTACCAGAAGTGAGTCTTGGCAAAGGTTTATGTAGGTCCTATCGCCCAGGTTTGGAGCTGTTTCTCCTTGGAGATCTCATCCGATACTCTCAGCTTCTCGTCGTATGCTTGTAAAGCACCTCAGAGCATAAGACAGCACCTCATTGTAAGTCCTGGCAAAACCTGGATGGATCCAGAATCGGATCCTGGATCCTGGATCCACGCATCATCGCCAATAGCAAGCAACAAAAGACAAGTCAAATGCAAAGGACACAAATCCTACGTATTGGGGGAACAGCGAAAGCAAATCCTGGGACATCAGAAGAAATGCAAGCTAGAATCTCCAGACAGCCCATCTGTACATAGGGAAATGCAGAGTTTTCTTGAGCAACAACAGGATTTAACCGAAAGATCAAAGAGAAGCGAGGGGGGCCTGAGGGGCTCAGTCGGTTAAGCGTCTGACTTCCGCTCAGGTCATGATCTCGCAGTTTGTGAGTTCGAGCCCTGCGTCGGGCTCTGTGCTGACAACTTAGAGCCTGGAGCCTGCTTCCGATTCTGGGTCTCCCTCTCCCTCTGCCCCTCCCCCACTTGCACTCTCCCTCTCTCTCTCTCTCTCTCTCTCTCTCTCTCTCTCTGTGTCTTTAAAAAAAGAGACGTGAAGTACTAGCCAAGGGAAACTTGGTTTCAGACCCCTGCCCCTTAATGAAAGCCCAGAGTGGCTTACCCCAACTCAGACTGAATAGTCCCCAAAAGGAAGCACAGGCCCTATGATGGGAGAGTTAAGAGCATTCATGGATTGCTATTTGAAATTATACCTAAATCTTATTAATCGGGCTTCTGAATTGGGAGTAAAGCTCACACTTGCATTCCCTGCAACAAAAGAAGGTTTGCAAAGTAAAATAGATTGCATAAATCCCATTTAAGGGAATTACTAGGACAAACTGATTATAAGGACGTCGGCACATTAATCGTTGGAATAAAGATGGATAGAACCAATTACCAATGGGTTTCAGAGAGTTTCCAAAGTGGTCCTCCAGGGTCTCCACTCAGAAACACTTTGTCACCAATTCATGTTGTGCGTCTAAAATCCGGTATAAGAAGCTAAGGGTTGTCTTTCTTTTTTTTTTTTTTAAGTAACTCAGATAGCCGATCCCCTAACGGGGAGTTTATTCCACTTTAAAGAAATCCAATCTATGAAGAAAATCTAGAATTATAAAACAAATAATATGCTATTAAAAACTGCTGCAATATTCCTATAAACAGAAAGTTTCCCTACTAAATCTAACATTTGACTCTTTCCATACAAAGAGGGAGAGAGGCAAACCATAAGAGATTCTTAAATACAGAGAACAAACTCAGGGTTGATGGGGGGGGGGGAGGGGAGAGGGGAAAATGGGTGATGGGCACTGAGGAGGGCACTTGTTGGGATGAGCACCGGGTGTTGTAAGTAAGTGATGAATCATGGGAATCTACTCCCAAAACCAAGAGCACACTGTATACACCATTATGTTAGCTAACTTGACAATAAATTATATTAAAAATAAATAAATAAATAAATACATACATACATACATACATACATAAAAACGTTTAACTCTTTCCATAAAATAAACTTAAGGACGACTTTTTAAGAGGATGTCAGTGATACAAAGGGACCCATATCTTTGGAGCAGGTTTATGTCAGCAAGTCTGGGATGTTTTATATGCTCTCTTGTGGGAGCCACTTGGTGCAGACAAGAGTCTGTGGCTTAGTATGGGTGGGGGTTGCCCTTGGTATAAACCAAGGGTATTGTATGGGAAAAATAGCCCATCCTGCTCACTGCTAATGGAGTATATGAGCCTCTGTAGGAATGTTCACCCATTTCTATACCCAACAAAACTGTACCTGTGTTGCACATAATACATTCATTTACATTTATATGAATATATACACGCAGCACATGGAATGTCCAGGAAATGAGTTCCATCTCTAGGGACTGATAGTGCAGCTCGATTAATGTTTTTGGTGGACTGCTATCCGTTTCTACCTTCTGACAATCTCCTAATTTCCTTTTGAGGAGTCACCTCTGTCTTCTTGGATTCATCATGGAAGGATATGATCAGAGTATCTTCTGATATTCTGATATCTACCTTCTCCTGGTCAGGTGTTGAGCTGGGCCAGTAGGTCTCTCCCTATTGACAGTGTGGCTATTCCGTGCTATCTGGTACCAATTTTTTTTTTTTTTTAAGTTTCTGTATTTATTTTGAAAGAGACGGAGCGTGTGTGTGCATGTGTGCAAGTGGGGGAGGGGCAGAGAGAGAGGGAGAGAGAGAATCCCAAGGTGTCAGTGCAGAGCCCAGCACAGGGCTTGATCCCATGAACCATGAGATCATGATCAAGCATTAGGCGCCCAACCCACTGAGCCACCCAGGTGCCCCCGGATGCCACTGTTTTGACCAAGCTCTCTTTGACATGAAATCATAGCCATGTTTCTGCTCCTATCTGCCAGTGTTGATGGGGCCAGCTCCCAACCTTTCCTCCTCCTGTGAATCTCTAACAGTCTTTTGGTACTTTCCCTCTTGCTGAAGTTAGCTCTCTATTGCTTGCAACCAAATCATCCTGTGATGCTAGATCCTGAACCATCATGCTGTGCTTCAAAACTTCCTCCAGGAAAGAAGCTAAGCCTCCCCCTCCAAAATCTGTGTGTTTTCTAGTTGCCTTAAGTCACCTGACTTGAGCCTCCTTCCTTACACTGTTTTAGGGAAAACAGTGTCCTTCCTCTTTCAAATTGATCCCTCCTCTCAGTAGAGTGACAAGTTCATCCAGGTTTGCCTGAGGCTTACCCAGTTTTACCAGTGAAAGTCCAACATTCTGGAAACTCCTCCCATCTTGGCTAAGTGGACAGTTACCCTAACCTACAGCTTTCCTCTCCTCTCTTTCTGCACAATGGTGCAAATTTTTCCCTTTACCACTAAATCAGTCTTTGGCTCTGATTACCTCTTGCTCTTCCCACACTCTTGGAGATCTTACAGAATCACTCTAAAACTCCACATATCTAACCTTAAACCTTCACCCCATCATCTTCCCCAAACATCGCGAGGTACTCAAGTAGAGATGCTCTGTGCTGACTCTTCAGACTCAACATATTCTCAACTCGATCGCAAACACTGCCTCCGTGTGTAGGGGGGCACTGCCACTTTCGAGGCAACACATCCAGATGGCAGGGTGATGGTAAATACTGACATTTAAAAGATGAGTGCCTCATTGATGTAGAGAAACACAGGCACGTGTGTACAGGAAGCAGGTACAATAATTTCATCATCATTCATAATGGCAAAATGGCAAGCACCCAATAATGTATCAGTAGAGAGTAATGTACCCATTAACTATGGCAGATTCCAACTGTGAAATCGCACGCTGTCAGAAAGAACAATAATTGTTATTTTGTATAGAGCTTACAATGTTGGGGCACTGTCCTTCACTCATTAAGTGTAAAAAGAAAGGTTTAGAAAAACACATATGAAAATAATAAAAGTGTTTATATCTAAGCACGGTATTGGGTTTGTTGGGAAGTCATTGATAACGACTGTCATGTTGTCATGTTTTAGTGAGGATAATGTTTGCATATATTATTTGAGCAATAATAATTCATTACAAAAAAAAAAAAAAACCCTGATTATCCCACTCAATTTCCCATATCGGCTAATACTGCCATTCTTCTTTAATCACCCAGACTCAGATCCATAATACTAGTTTTGGACACCTCCCTTCCCTTTATTTCTTCTCTGTAATCAATGAGTTTTCAAGAACCATCAAACCCTTCTTGAGATCGATGTTGGGATCGATGTGTTGGAAATTGCCGTTAATAGGTAAATGTTACGTGAAAGGAGTAACAGATTAAATGTGTAAACATGCAAATCAATAACAGATATCCTGGCTGGAATTAGGTAGTTCCATCAGAGTCCCCAGCTTCAGCAATGGCATGGAGGGAAGGAAGCAGGTGGGAGATGGGGAGAGCGGCTGCCCCTGGAGCCCTGGGAACATGATGGGGGTGGGGGTAGGGCTCCAGAAGGACAAAGAATGAGGGATGGGGGCCAAGGACAACTTTTGCGAAGCACCTGGAAAGAGAGGAGACTGAAGTAGAAGAGATCCTCTAGGAATTTCTCAGGAGGGTTTTCAAATCTCAGAATAGAACACATAGTATGGGACTAGAGAGGTCCAAAGGCTGTCTCCTCTGACCCACCATGGGGCACACACCTTGAAGCCAAGATTTAGTGCCTTATATTCTTGGTATCCTTAACATCCGGCAGGGTCTGGCACAGAGAAGGGGCTCAATAAATACTGTTCAAATGGATGACATATATAGATAAGAAAACTTAGGCACAAGAGGTATAGACATTGGTTTCAGCCCACAGAGCAGGAGAGGGCAGAGCTGGGAGTCAACCCTAAGTCTCCCCATTCCCTGATCTGAGCCCCCAGGTGATACGGATCCACTTCCCCAGTTGCTGCTTGCCGTCTTCTACGTACAAGCCCTTGGCAGGCACGAGGCACACCCACGCAATTCTCTTCCACTCCACACCGTCTTAAGACTCATTTGTGAAGCATGAGTGTTCACCCCTTTCAGTAGCCAAACCCCAGGGCATCCTCTACTCCACCCTGCAGAGGGAGCACGCAGCCTGCCTCGGTTATGCTTATCAGTATAGAAGGCAGTGCTTCCAGACTCCACAGGACTCCCTCAGAGTGCTTGCAAGGCTCCCCAGAGGCCCCAGGGTGACGGGAAATGAGAAAGCATATTCATTCAGTGAAATAAAATCTTCCCTCCCACCTTCTCCTGGGCTGTGATTTTCAGGCAGTGAGTAGAATCGAGGCTCTGTTTCTGGACCAGAGGCTCTGGCTGTGACGCAGGAGTTACAGAGTTTCCCAAACAGAACATAGTATGTTCAGATTGTTCTCCCTGTTTCCTAACCTCACAAAGTCTTTCCTGTCTGGGCCGGAGGAGAGATCTCCATTCAGCCTTCAGGACTCCTCCCTCCTAAGAAGCCCTCCCTGCTTCCCCTCAAAGCCAAATGCACCTGTCCTCTCTGGGCACTGCTGAAGAAAACTGGCTTTCCTGGAGGTAGGACCTATGTCCCTTGGCATTTAGGGTTCATTGTGCAACCCACCTCCATTTTTCATGAGGTGAAAGTGGACACAATGTTTTAGCAACATTCCCATGAGAGCTGAGCAGAAAATGTTACAGTCTATTGAATGGTGAGCAACATAAATCATTGTGCAAAAGGCTCATTTCCTGCTTAAAAGTGGTGGCTTTGACCCAAATAGTCTACTCTAGTCCCACAAAGGACAGCTCCCTATCCCAGAGGTCGAGCAAGAGACTCCAGGCCCCTCTCCATAGATGAGAGGCTTCAAATCCTGCTCATCTTCACCTTTGCTTCAAGACAAGTCTTGGTGGTGATGGGGAGAAGGGTACAGGTAGAACTTAGCATCTGGTGAGGCTGTCACACCAATGCGTGCACTCCATTCCTGGTCCCAGGTCACAGAATTCAGTTCTCTGGTGCCGCCCACCCTCATTGCACTCCTCTGGTTGGTTCTCCTGGAACTCCAGGAGCACCCCTCAGTCTCCAGGAAGAAACTCAGCTAAGGGCCAGGGAGAGAGCAGTCTGCAGGAGTAAGACATATCCGTGGTGCAATGGCAGCCTGGATGCTGATCTAACAGGCATAATCAGTACTTCAAGAATCCCAGGCTTCCGGATGAAGAAAGAAAGAAAGAAAGAAAGAAAGAAAGAAAGAAAGAAAGATGGAAGAATGGATGAAGGAAGGAAGGAAGGAAGGAAGGATGGATGGGTGGATGGATGAATGGATGGAATGATGGAGGAAGGAAGGAAGGAAGGAAGGAAGGAAGGGAGGAAGGAAGGAAGGGAGGGAGGAAGGAAGGAAGGACAGATGGATGGATAGATGGACGGACAGAGGGGTGGATGGATGGATGGAAGGATGGGTGAAGGAAGGAAGGAAGGAAAAAGAGAAAAAGAAAAGAAAAAAAGAAGCATTCTTAATTCCTAGGGCTGACTTTAATTTCTGGCTCTGAAACGTAACCTGTCCTGGGGCAGATAAAAATCATACGGTCCAATCAGAGTTTTCATATTCCAATGTGATATTTTAAAAATGAAATCTAGGGTCGGGGCGCCTGGGTGGCGCAGTCGGTTAAGCGTCCGACTTCAGCCAGGTCACGATCTCGCGGTCCGTGAGTTCGAGCCCCGCGTCAGGCTCTGGGCTGATGGCTCGGAGCCTGGAGCCTGTTTCCGATTCTGTGTCTCCCTTTCTCTCTGCCCCTCCCCTGTTCATGCTCTGTCTCTCTCTGTCCCAAAAATAAATAAAAAACATTGAAAAAAAAAAAAATTAAAAAAAAAAAAAAAATGAAATCTAGGGTCATTAACTCTTTCCCAGTCTGAGTTAGAAATTACAGCAAAGCCATTCCTTTCTGTAATTGCCTTGCGTTTTTCGCAAGCAGCTCTCAACTCCCTGGGGCTCGCATGGCCCTTCCGGCCTCACCTGAGGCAACAGCGGATGGATCTTTCCATTACCCCAGCACTGGTGGGGACGACGAGGGGCCCGGCTTGGGCTCTTCCAAGCTGGCTCCTGCCAGTACCTGCCTGCGTATTCTTGTCCGTACTTTCAACACTGGCCAGGGAGCTGGGCTCTGGCCAGTGAAAGTCAGCCGTGTCTCCTGGGGCAGACTGGTTTCCGCACGCCTCACCGGGCGAGACCCCTATCCACTCCTGAATGGAAAAAATTGTTTGCTTTGTCGATTCACAACACTCCTGGCACTAACCACCCAGAGTCAGCACAGACCCCACCGGTTAAGGGCTTAGTTTCGCCAGACTGTCCCCACCTCAGATGCCAATGGCAAGTCTGGGCCTTTCATACTTTGGAGAGACTGGCTGCAAATCAGGAGTTTCCATGAGCCCCTCACAGAACTCAGGAAAGTGTTTCATTTCCCAGTATCAGCTTACCATAAAGGGTACAACTCAGGAAGAGCCAACTGGAAGAGACGGACAGGCGAAGGCACGAAAGTGGTCTCCATTCCCTCTCCACGCAGGATGCACCGCCATGTCACCAGGAACCCAGAGGCTCACTGTTGACGGCAGCTCCATTATGTAGGCATGACTGATTGGATCCTTGGCCGGTGGTGATTAGCTCAATCCCAGCCCCTCCACCTTCCCTGGAGCTGAGAGTTCCCACCCACTCTCTAATCACATGGTTGGTTCCTCTGGCAACCAGCCTCTTCCTCCAAGAGCCACTTCATTAGCATAAACTCAGGTGTGGTTGAAAGGGGCTTATTATGAAGAGCAAAAGATACACCCGGCCTGCCATCACTCAGGAAATCGCAAGGATTCTAGGAGCTCTGTGCCAGGAAACTGGGGCAAAGCCCAAATCTCTTATTATATCACAACACCCACTCCAACTCCAAGAGATTTGGGGGTACCTTCCGTCCTTTCTGTGTGATTCTGGCTGCATCCATCTTGAACGCCCATGTTGTGTGGCTCTGGGACCCCCCCTCCCCTCCCCGCTTGGCATTCTTAACAGACTCTCTATTACCCTTCAGATCACTACAACCAAGAGAAATGTGCAAACCGAAGAAGGGGTCTAGGCCCCAGAGTGCCTACACGCTCCACGCCATCAGAACTTTAGTTGCCAAGTCAAGAAATAACCTGCTGTACAACTTCTGTTGTTCACGAATGTGCTCTCTTGTTCTCTTATATCACACAGGACCAGAGCGGCAGGGAGCAGGGTAGGCGAAGACTACCCACCAAGGTGTATTTGTGGTGATGGGAGCAAAGCGTAAGTAAGCTTCGATGCCTCTCACCTGCACAGACCCTCTCTGAGTTCCTGGGAGGTACCTAGCAACACGCGCACACAGCGGTCGCTTGCTATTGTCAAATTCGCGGAAGTCAAATATTTTCATCTCAACTGGTTATAAGGTCACTGTTTCTTTCTACCTCAACTTCCCCTCTACCACACCTCCTCTCAGACTGGATGGCATTGGGATGACCATGAATGTGTGTATAGCTTGGGAGAAGTTGAGTTGGGGATACAATTTGGGTTTAGTGGGATATAATTATGAGGTTCACAGTCACTTCCGAATATAGCAAAGTCTTTGCCAACCATTCTGGTCCAGGAATGGCTTCCAGGAAGACCCTCTCTGGTCCACTGTGCCAATCACCCAGATCTTGACTTTGTACAAGGTAGGTTCAGGGCCAGAGTTGTACCACTATATGAACATGCCCTGCCTCTCACAGCAGACAGAATGTAGGCACGGTGCAGGAAAGTAACACCTGGGAATGTTAGGAGCCAGAATCCCATCTGTGGAACGTTCTCCCCATCCCATCAGGCAAATAACTTTGTAAGTGAAGATTTGTTTTCCATCAGTGCTTGGTCAAGACAGAAGCCCTCTGCTATCAGAAATATGTGAATAAAGGAAAGCACATTTCCTTGTAGGAGAATACATTCTTTCTCTTAAAGTGGTCCCTGTTTCAGGTCCCTCGGGTGCCCCTGCTCTGGGTGTGTCTTTTTCTCTTCTGCTTTCCTCCATCTATCTCTTCGATCCTAAATTCTTCTTTCCGTCCTTCAGCTCTCTTTATAGAACAGGGTGTCTCAGCCTTGCTGCTACTGACATCTTGGGCCAGATAATTCTTTGTCGTGAGGCTGTGCTGTGCACTGTGGGACGAGTGGCATCACTGGACTCTAGACGCTAGACGCCAGATGCACAAAGTTGGCGCAATGCCCACTTCCTATTGTCACAACCGAAAATGTCATCTGACATTGCCCAGTGCAAAACTTTCCCTCGTTGAGAACCGTTGACCTAGACCGTAGGAATTGTAGTAGTTCTATCTGAACGTGTTTGGGCGAATCTTGGGATCTTCTCTGAGCTGACGACAGGGTCTGGTGCCTTCACTGCTGGTGGTGGGCTGGCCCTGGGGTGGTGAAAGCCTTGACTCTCTTTCTGGGGGTGGGAGGGGGTCGCCAGCTGTACCACATCAGGTGGGAAGTGGGATATTTACTAATACTTGGAAATGTCATCCTACCACATCGCCAATGATGAATGAGCAAGTCCCTTCCCATGTCCGGATCTCTGTTGCCTTGTCTCTAAAATAAGAAGGTTGGAATAACTCAAGTCCAAGTTGCCTGGCAATATTCCTCAGTCCTCACTGTGAGCCCTGCTGCAGGAAGGCAGAACCCCAGCTCTGGGGAGGGGTGGGAGGAAGGGGAAGAATTCTCCAAGATATCCATTGGGTCTAACCAGGTGGTAACATTCCTGCCACAACACGCTTACTCCCGTGCCTGGATTTCTGCTTCCATGGTTTGGTCTTCCTGTCTATTCAAGGACCATAACATACTGCTTTAACCATTGAGGTTTTCAAATATATTTCAAAGCCTGATCGTGCTTTTCCTTTTCAGAGCTGTCCTGGCTATTCTTGTTTATTTTTCTACATGAACTTTTCTATCAAATAAGCTAATAAATGGATAAATTCATTAGATTTTAATTCTAATCTTGAGCATGAAACTTCTCTCTTTTTAAAAAAATGTTTATTTATTTTTGAGAGAGAGAGAGACAGCAGGAGAGGGGCAGACAAAGAGGGAGACAGAGAGAATCCCAAGCTGGCTCCACACTCTCAGCACAGAGCCCAACATGGGACTTGAACTCACAAACCATGAGATCATGACCTGAGCCGAAATCAAGAGTCAGATGTTTAACCGACCGAGCCACCCAGGTGCCCTGAAACTTAACCTCTCTTAACACTGACTTATCATCTGTCAACCGAGATCATAGTGTTTATCTTGCAAGGTTACCATGAGAATCCCATGAACTGACGTAGCAAAGCATCCGTGTAAAGCATGGCACATATCTCATGCTCAATCAACAAAAGTTCGCGTGATCATTTCCTAGATGTCCAAATATAGCAAAATTATCAAACATGCAGTTAATTTCACCTAAAAGCAAGTCACTTCCAAGACATAGTTTCCACATCTGCACTGTTATCTAAAAGTGGACTTTCCTGTACCACGAAATGGGGATAAATGATGGCCCAGTAGAAACGCTGAACCATGGGGAAGAAACACCGAAAAACCTTCTGGGGATGTGGTTGAAATTCCAGGCACAGGAGGAAGGGACAGAAAATTGTCCTTCCATTTCCTCTTATTCAGAAAAAATGAGCTAAAGCAGGAAGCTTAGCTCTCATTGTTGAGAACAGCAGGGAATATTAGGAGCTGTGTGTGCTGAATATATTTTTTTACGTATTATCTTGTAAAGAGCAGCAAATTTGGCTTCATAACAGTGAGATCAAGCATAGCAAATTTACTTAAATTCTTGGAGTGCATTGCTGAATCACATAGCCTTTCTACATATTTCACCCCTAGGAAAGGATTTAATAACTTCTCTGCTGCGTTCTTTGGGTGAAAAGCAAGGGAAAAGAGTGTAAATGGATTTGATGAATTACAAGTTGTCTTGGGCATAGGACAAAGCTCATTTGGTTGTTGCAAAAGTAGAAAATTGGCAACTCCTGTGAGTGAAAAAGCTAGTGTAGCTTAGGGAAAAACGTGAGCGCGCCCTCTTGTCCTCTGAAGGCTTGCAAACCCTGTCTGTGGGCTCCCGTGCTTACCGGGACAGGTGCCCACGGGACAAGAAAGTGGGCAGTGCCCTGTTTGAGCAGAAAGAAGAAAGACAAATGTCTGGTCCTTGACTTTGAGTGACTTGTGGGGCACAGGTGGGAGCCCACCCCATGGGCAGAGGTCAACAATTCTTTGATTCACTGGGGCTTAGGATTTGGTTGGTTTGTAACCCGCCAGGGTTGAAGCAGATTCCCAATGGCCAGCACATCACCTTCAGTCTCTCTCCTGATGATGTCTAAGTAAAGTGGGATCCCAAATGCAGGCAGACGTTGGGAATACCGGCCCAGAGCAATCTTCACAGAGGCTGGCACATGGCAGAACCCAATTCTCTGGAAACTCAGCTGAACATTTACTGCGATCTCCACCCTAACTCTACAGGTAGGAATACTGCCCTCTCTAGGGGAGATGTGCTCCCAACCGGCCAGAGGCTTAACGCGGCCCCAGCAGACAAGCCCAGACACCACTGCCCCCAGTCCTCCCTGGCTCATTCTGGCAAAGGATACATCAGCTTATCCTACAGCTGGAAGATTCTGGAATTTTTTTTTTAAATCACTTTCTATAACACTATTGACAAAATCTCCGGATCTGCAGGTATTTCCTATTTCTGGAGGACTGGTTATTTAACTTGGTGAAGGTTAATGGCTCAGAGGGCTAGAGTGTACCTAGATCAGTAGCTCATAGTCCTGACCATCCATTAGAAACTCCTAGGGAGCTTCTAAAAAATGTCAGTGCCTGTGGTGCTCCACCACTGGAGGTTCTAATTCAGATGGACCGGGGCAGGGTCCGGGGCATCCGTTACTCTGGAAAGCTCTGCAGGTATCTCCAGTGTGCACTGCGTTTGCTAGAGTGCCTTTAGACAGACAGGGAGGGTGTAAACACAGGTGTAGACATCAGCCCAGCAGCCCCTGAACGGCAGGGTCACGGAGATCAGTTTCTTTTGAAGGTAATGAAGGCAAAGACATTCCCTGACATTTTTACTTGGAAGCCCTGAGTGTCCCCATCCACTCAGAACCGACCTCCTCTACTTAAGGGTGTGGCCTAAGGTGAAGACTGACCACGGAAGAAGGGACGCCATAGATTCGTAGGTTGGAGACATTCAGTAATAAACCCACGCCCAGCCAGTTGCATTAACTGAACTCGAAATACGGATGATGCCTCAACAGTTGCCAAGAACACTTCCGAGCTCCCTTAGGCTGCAGGCTCTCCTACTGTCCACAGAGACTAGTTCAAACAGCTTCTCCTGAGCCTCCTTCTTTCAAAGCTTGTTTCCTTCCTGTTTCTTAATTCAGTGAAAGGTGCACCATCCACCCAAGACCCAAGCTAGAAGCCTGGGGGTCATCAAAGATTCCTTTATCAGGCTTCCTCTGCCTAGTTAATCACTCACCAAGCCCTCTGGATTTTACCAGCAGAAAGTCTCTTAAATGTTTCGTCTATGCCGATACCGCACTTCAGGCCACCACTGGCACACCCAGAATAATCTCAACGGTCTCCTAAAACATTCTCTTTCCAAACCTGCCTCCCTCCAACCTCTTCAACATTATAGGTCAGAGCGATCTTTCTAAGTCTGATCAATTCACTCTTTCACCCCCTTCCTCAAAACCCTGGCTTGGCCCCCATTGTTCTCAAGATAAAATCCAAACTCCTCCACAAAGATTCATATGGTTCTTTGTTCCCTGGTCTCTGCTTATCTGCTCCTGCTCCCCACCTCCCACCATGTTGAAGGCTCATGCTGGACTTTATCTGGCCAATTCTATTCATTCCCCAAGCCTTCCGTGGCTCGATGTGGCTCACTTGGGCTGTCACAGTCCTTTATACTTATCACTCTTATCACTGTATCACTGGGTTACTCCTCTGCTTCCCAAGTTGACCGTGGGCTCCTTAAAGACAGATGATGGAGCATATGGGGGCCATTGATCATGCCCTTCTCTCCTTCACAGTCTGAACCAACTGAGACAAAAATTAGATGAGAACCACAACATTAACTCTATTATTAGCAAGTTGCCCTGGGGAACTAAATTTAGTCCATAACAATTATCCTTCACCCATGGAAATTACCTTGTGGTTTAACTTCAGATTTCCCTCTTCCCCACTCACCACCCCCCCCCCCCACACACACACCAGAGAGGGAGGCAGAGCAAGGCATTTACCACGCAAAGCAGAATCCAAGCGAGAAGCAGAAAAGGGAAGCGTGCTGAGCTACACAGGCAAGATTCCGTTCTCCAGTTTTGGCATTTGGATAAGTCACTCCTCCTCTCTGAAGAAGAAACAGCAATAGAGCAGTGAAGAAAGATGGAAGTTCTCCTCCTAAGAGAAGAGGGAGTAATGGCTCCCATCGACAGCAGGTGTTGTGTCTGGGGTTTGCCCAGAGAACTGCATTGGGGGCCTGTGGAAGATACCCCCGGAAGGCTCACTGGATCAACAGAGGGAGCAAGTCACTGAGGGATTTGCATGAGAAGAAAAGAACTTGGCATTCTCCTTCCCAGGACAAAATGGCGGCCCCTTTTCCAGACGGAGAGGACGCAGCAGAGTTGTTAATAGGTCATGCAGTCAGTGCTTTTGGAGATGTTGTACCCATTAGTGAGACGCACTGGTCGGAACCTGGTCTTCACTGGGCTTTGAGTTCAGTAGCCAGGGAAGTGCGTGCCTTCTGTTCACTCAGCTCCAGAAACAGCGCCTTTGGGAAGCCACGGCCACCCTAGGGAACCAAGGTCCACCGCAACCCGGAGAAAGTAACTTCACAGCACCCACTGGTTGGTGGTTCAGGGAGACTGCACGCCGGTGGGCCGGCTTCCTTCTCCCTGTTTCAAAGCTGGCACAGTATTAACTACACCCTTAATGTGATCATTCTGGGCCTTAAATTATATGGTCATTCTTCCAGAACTGTTTCATGTTTCTGTTCCTAAATTACTTCTCCAGCTGCGAATTGAAGCTGCCACATTACTAAAACGATTTCTCTCCAGATGGGAGGGAAAGTTTTATATTTTAACAGAAGGATAAGATAAGATAGATAAGATAAGATCGAAAATCTGTGCCTGCAAGGCTTCTCCTTCCTCCTTCCTCTGTGTGGGGTGTTTAAGAGAAAGGCCTGACTGGTATTCGGCCCATGCTTTCCCTGAAAATGAAATAGGCTTTATCAGACATTCTGCAAGGCTTCACCGACAGGATCGACTCTCAGAGACACCTCTTTTCCCCTCCCCTCCTTCTCTCCCTCCTTCTCTTCTTTCCTTCTTCCTTTCTGTCTTCTGTCTGTCTATTCCACAAGAGTTTTGAGCCCCTACTATGTGCCAGCCACTGTGTTGAACCTAGTGATTTCACAGAGACTGTTCCCTGACCTCACGGGACTCAGTGTAGGGACCAGAGATTCAGGTTCTCTGCAAACTCATCAACGTCTTACTGTTCTCTTTCCTTAAAAAAGAAGAGCCCTTTGGAGATTAGGTGCACCCCTGCCCCCTAACCAAATACAAGCCTTCAGAGTCTCCTCCCACAAGTTAAAGCCAACTCTCAAATGCATGCGGAGTCTTTTATTTTAATGTTTATTTATTTATTTATTTTGGAGAAAGGGGGAGATAGAGAGTGAGCAGAAGAGGGGAAGAGAGAGAGAGAGAGAGAGAGAGAGAGAGAGAGACAGAATCCTAAGCAGGGTCCATGTTATCAGCGTAGAGCCCGACGCGGGGCTTGAACTCATGAACCTCTAGATCACGATCTGAGCTGAAACCAAGAGTCAGGCGTTTAACCACTGAGCCACCCAGGCGCCCCTCAAGTGCACACGGAATCTGGAGTCCCAGCTGATGTGATGGTGACAGAAAGTGGCAGAGGTGACCCCATTCTCTGTCCCTGTGACTCCAGTTGAAGTGGGTTGGCCTTGTGGCCCGAGTCTTCAGACCCTGCCTCTCTTGGCATTTACCCCAGCACTTTTGCTCTCTTTCCTGTCTGGCCACCTCTTGGCAATGCAGGTGCATCCCCCCCCGCCCCCCACCTCCAGGCCCCTCTGCCAGTGAGGGTGAACACCACGCTTTTCGGGGCACGGTGCTAAAACACCATCTGGAAGAGAAGCACAGTGGGGTCAGACAGACACACAGAGCTGGAGAGACAGGGAGGGAGCCATCTGGGGAACACAGACCCAGAGGTGGAGAACCAGTTGGCAGGGCCCAGGGACCAGACTCAGCCTGCAGTTGGATTTTGGCATGCAAAGTGTTTTTGAAGGTTTTGCATTATCGTTCAGTATTTAAAAATCAAGAATTTAGGGGCACCCAGGTGGCTCAGTCGGTTGAGCGCCTGACTTTGGCTCAGGTCATGATCTCGCGGTCTGTGAGTTCCAGCCCCCGTGTCAGGCTCTGTGCTGATGGCTTGGAGCCTGGAGCCTGCTTCCCATTCTGTGTCTCACTCTCTTTCTGCCCCTCCCCTGCTTACCCTCTGTCTCTATCTCTAAAGAATAAATAAACATTAAAAAAAATTTTTTTAAAGAAGTTTCCCCTAAAATTTGAATTTCTAGCTTCTTTGGAAAACTCAGAAAATGGGTTGTGTCTGGCGGGCGACAATAGCAATGGATCGGAGGGGACTGGTTTTCTACCCCTTGCTGATAGACACTCGTTTTAGTCCCCACCCAGCCCTCTCTCCCTCTGGTGATCTGTCTGGCCCCTGCCTGCACTTAGCTTGAATATGTTAATTACAGTTTTCAGTTGCAGGGAGTGTCCTGACCCCTTGCGAGGTAGGATGCTAGTTATAAGTTGCTAATGACAGGTTAGAGCATCAATATTTGCAAGTGATTTACTTTCAAAACTAATCAGAGTAGCACCAAAGTTACCCCTGGAATAACTATGTATTCTTGTTTACTTGTGTTCTGACATGCTTTCTGGAGAGTGAAAGCCAAGGTGTAGGCTAGGCATGGGTGTGTGAGCATTATCTGCGTTGCAGCAGGAGCAGGGTGGAGACCTGCGGACAGAGACGGCCGGCCCCATTCCTTGGATGAAAATGCGGCAAGAAGCCAAGAGACAGCCTTGGAGGGCAGGCTGAGCTGGTTGGCTGTCTCCCATGGGATGGCACCCGGAGGCAAGGACAACCGATCCCACCATAGGGATGCAAGATTGGAGCCCTGAGGGCTGGATGAAGGAGGCGCTCTACCTCACGCGGGCTCAGGTCTGCCCCTAGGTGAGTCCTACAAAGAGTTGGCCTGAGATATTGCGCGGCTCAGGTAAGGCTATAAAAAGACCCAGAGTGGGGGCTCGAGAAGGCCAAGTTGAGAGAGTGTGCAAGTTGAGGTCCTAGGGCAGAGAGAGACAGAGCAAAGACCCCTGTCTGGTTGGTCACATGCAATCCAGTCCCCTCCCCACCAACCTGTCCCGTTCACGTGTTCCCGCAACCCAGTCAGAGTTCTTTGGCGGAATTCCGTATCTCTCTACAATCATCTGCCTCCCAGGCTTGTGAACATGCCTGGCTTCTTGGGAGCATCGCACCGACGTAAACCTACTTTCTCAGGCTCCCTTCCTTCACCTTTAAGTCTCAAAGTTTAAAACTATACTGCTGGTGTAAGAGAGGTCTGTACTCCTCTTTGCAGCCAACTCCTTGAAGTAACGGTCCAGACTCACCGTCTCCGTTCCTCAACCCATTCCGATTAGGCTTTTGCCCCAATCACACCATCAAAAATGCTTTGGTCAAGGTTATTGCTAAATCCAAAAAGGAGCAGAGAAAGAAGGTGACAGCGGGTGGGGGGTGGGGGGTGAGAATGGGGTCAAGAGAAAGTTTTCTCTTTCAGATGGACAGTCTCTTATTTATTTATCTATTTATTTATTTTTAAATTCTTTTTTAAATGTTTTTATTTATTTTTGAAGGAGAGAGACAGAGCATGAGTGGAGAGGAGCAGAGAGAGAGGGAGACATAGAATTTGAAGCAGGCTCCAGGCTCTAAGCTGTCAGCACAGAGCCCGACGCGGGGCTCGAACTCACAAACCATGAGATCGTGACCTGAGCCGAAGTCAGAGGCTTAACCGACTGAGCCACCCAGGCGCTCCAAGATGGAACAGCCTCTTTAAGTAGGTGTCCTTATGCTCTGAATGGAACCGATCCAGTAGAAGGGGAACTAGATGTTAAAGAAGGCATGTGGCAGAACCACTAATGTGATGTCACGGGGTAGAGGGAGGAAGGGACCGAATTAATGGTTCGTGGATAAGAACAGGCGAGAAGGCAGAGTGCACGGAGAAGGTAGATTTGGTGGCGGGAGCCCAGGGAGGCCCTCTTCAAAGTGTTTCCCTTTCCCAGCGAGACAGGAAGCAAGGTCGTATCTGAGAGTGTGGGTGAGTGAGGAAGTTCTGGGGATTTCAAGGCAAGAGAGGAAGACGTAAAGTAGAAATCTGGGGGCGGAGGAGAGTGAGTGAACTGAGAAAATTAGGCATGGCTGCTGGCCACACTAAGTCTATAGCTATGAATAGGAAGAAAAGATTCCATGGGGCGCCTGGGTGGCTCAGTCGGTTAAGCGTCCGACTTCGGCTCAGGTCATGATCTCGCAGTCCGTGAGTTCGAGCCCTGCATCGGGCTCTGTGCTGATAGCATGGAGCCTGTTTGGGATTCTCTCTCTCTCTCTCTCTCTCTCTCTCTCTCTCTCTCCCTCTCTGCCCCTCCCCTGCTCACATGCTCAAAATAAACAGGTAAACGTTAAATTTGTAAAAAAAAAAAAAAATTAATGGTAATAAAAAATAAAAGATTCTGTTTAGTTGTGATTTGGGGCTGCTCTCACAATGTGGCTGTAGGCATGGAGCAGGGGGGGGTAAAACCAAGTGACATGATGAGGGGGTTGGGGCACATGCTGCGTTTCCTGGCAAGGTGAATAGATGTGATGGCCGGGGTTCACTCTTGACTCGGCGGAGGGAGAGGGAGGCCTTGCCTCAGTTTCCTTGCGTGCAAAATGAGGCCTAATTATAACTACCACCTGAGGCTGTTGTAAGACTAAGTGCAAAAGAACGAATATAAAAAGCTTGGCGCCTGTCAGAGATTCCAGTGGTTCTCTTTCTTCTCGACCCCAGCACCGCCACAAAAGGGTGCTATTAATTGATGGCAGAGTTATGCTCAGTGGGGAACACGTACGGCTGAGCAGACACTGTGCTAAATGCCTCCACTTCCTAGGTATGCATTTGGAAGGTCTAACAGCTGGGCCTCTATCAACAGGCTGCTGTTCTCCAAATGGAAGCTTATCAAAGTGCCCGGGAGGAATTAATCAGTCTCTGTTGGACGGGTCTAGGAACCCACACTTTTTAAGTGACATAAATTCCAACTGGTAGCTTACTAAATCTTGTTGATTGATTGGGAAGGCAGTGAGGGGCCGGAGCCCGGCTGATGGCTCTGTATTGATTGCAGCTTTTAGCCAAGTTATTAAGTGGTTGGAGATAGGGGGTTACGTGGCAGAGTCCCACATTCCCTCTCCACCCTCCCCCTTCGACATTTCAGCTGAAATCACATTTCCCAAAAGGGTATTAGCTCTTGTGGACAAAAGGGCCGCCTGCGTTGAGCAAGGCAGGCTTTGTAAAGCACACATCAAATTTTCATGTGCTGCGTGGGGCACTGGCTCATCCTCAGAGCAGCTCGCCCCTTGCTTAGAAACCTCAGAGGAGTCCAGGAGCCCGTGTGGCTTGAACATTTTGAGAAAGAGCAAAGAAGTCACCTTCTTTGGTAGATTTTTGGCCTCTTGGATCCGGGAAATTACAGGGTGCGAAACACTGCACGTTGTTCCAGAGATTCCTTCTTTCTGGGTCAGGAGGAAATAAATTAACCCGTGGGATTTTCCCCTGAGCAGAACCAGCTTCTATCTGCTTAGCGTTGATAAAATCAATAAGTCTATTGAGAAATAAACAGATGAAGGCACCAGGGTCATTGAGCGTGATGGCTGGGACTGGCCTGGACACTTTTCACATACAGTCTGTCAGCTTGGGTCTCTGCATGAGTCTATAAAAAAACTAGTCAACCTCACGCTTCTCCTTCTGTTAAAACTCTGTAAGGCTGTTATCTTGCCCCATCGGGTCATTCCGGTTTCTCTGGACAGAGGAGGACATATCCAGAATCTCTCCCAGAATTACAGTGGGTCCAATATCTAGAACAGACTTATAAATGCACCCTGCCCAGTAAGTCTCCTCTTGGAGATTGATTGAGGACTGTGCTGTAGGAAGATTCTTCTTTTATTGAGGGTAAACATGTTGGGAAAATGTGAACACAAGACTATCACACACACAAGACTATCCGTGGCACCCTTCTCAAGACCCTGCCTCTTTGTCCCGGCTGAAAGACTCCTTGACCTTCAAATGTACAATGGCCACTTGTAGGTAAATCCCAGCTCCCCACCTTCTTATAAGGAGTAAAGCTCTTGGGGGTGATTTGCAGACCAAGAGGACAGCATGGGCGAGTAGAGATGGGAGGAAACTCCAGACTCTATAACAGGGAAATGGGCTGAAATGGAATGGAGGTGGGATTTGGTGATATACAGCCTTAACTATTCCAACTGTGCCCTTTTGCTTCCTTTCTGCAGGATTTCCCATTCATTCCCATTATCTTGAGAGCCTCTCAAGACTCTAGGAGTTCAGGATGTTGGGGGCGAAACTCCAGAAGGATGAAGCAACTGGGTCCAAAAGATTCAAGGACTGGAGAGTGGGCAACAAAGCTTTTAGGACAGACAGCATTGAGCGGTGAAAGCCCACTATTGACCAAATGCCACCCAAGCTCCTTTCACATCAGGTGGTCTAATGTCAGAGGCAACTCTTCAATTCTTTCAAGAGAGTAAGAACTAGAAGAACAAAGATCTCCAGGAAATCTACCAAAAGATGTGGGTCATCCAAATGGTAAGAATGGGCATTTGTCCATGGGCCCATCAATAAAAGTTTTCATTTTTCATTGCTGTATTTAAAATGTGGCCCCTGAGTTGGGCCTGTGCAAACAAGTTGCTCATCAGCATAGGAACTCATGAAGACTCACATCTACCTGGACCCAAACTGCACACATTTTCTTGTCAGCAATTCCTGAAGGAGCTGCTTCTATGCTTAACTCAGGCGCACAAGTAGAAAGAGTTTTGGAGCAAGAAAAGCATTTTTCCGTTTGTGTAATTCTTTTCAGATTACAAAGCACTTCCACGTAATTCTCAGGAACACAAGCATCTCTTCGAATCAGCATTATTTCCGGGTTTCTGCGTTCTTTCAAAATAGCATTTGATAAATGAATGTTTGATTCATTCAAAAAGTATTTATCAAGGGATCCCGATGTTCCAGGCATTATGCCATGCTTTGTGGAGACAAAGGCAAAGGAAATCCTCTCTACCTTCAAGTAGATCATAGTCTAATGGAAAAAACCAGTGAGCAAGTAGGAAAACAGCGAGATGAAAGTTTCATCCAGTTTGCTATGGAAACACACTATAGAGAGGCCATTCAAGTTTGAGTCTAGTCTCAAATGAATGAATATATGAATGAATGAATGGATCAAACATGTTTTGCCTTTAAGGTAATGCCCCACCTCCTTAACAAGAAGGAACAAAGACAGGTCCCTTCCTTACCCGAATTCCAGTACTGCTTCAATTCAGTGTAAATCTCTGTATACTGAGCACACATTATGCACCAGACATTACGCTAGAGTCTGTATGTCTGGGGACATGCTAATGAATTAGATCAGGAATCCGCGAACTTTTCCGGGAAGGTTGGATGGTAAACATTTTTGGTCTTGCTTGCCGTAATATCAACTCTGCCATCATAGTGCAAACAGCAGCCGTAGACAATGGATAATCAAATGGGTGTGGCTGTGTTCCAATAAAACTTTATTTACAAAAAATGTTTGGTCCTGGGCTATATTTTGCATGCTCCCTGAGTCAGATGAACCAAGCTCCCAATCTAATGGAGTTTACAACCTCACCTCATCTTACTTCCAATTGACTTGGGCGCCATTTTCTTCCATCTCTACACTTGTGCCCT
Source organism: Panthera onca (assembly GCF_046562875.1). NCBI lineage: Eukaryota > Metazoa > Chordata > Mammalia > Carnivora > Felidae > Panthera > Panthera onca. The sequence goes on along the minus strand of NC_138352.1, from coordinate 21,488,481 downwards.
TGCTGTTTTATTTGCTTCCAATGATGTCTCCACCATCTATTTCTTTGCTACCCCCCAGAACATCCCCCCAACCTCGAGCGCTACACACAACACACTGATAACTTTGAATTCAGAAAGACTTTCTTGAGCAAGATGAAAAAAAAAAATCTTGAGCATAACAAGAAAATGTAACTGACTTCACTATAAAAATATAGATTTTTTTCAAAATTCTCCACATAGTAAAATACCCACCGACAGACTGGGGAAAATATTTGCAAGAATAGACTCAAGATTACAATCCGGAATATATAAAAAGTTCCCATAAATCAATAAGAAAAAGGCCAAAAAAAAAAAAAAACAGAATAAAAACAAGCAGAAAATATGAAAGGGACATTCACGAAGATAAATGTAAATGGAAGTCAACATATATATGAAATGTTGCTCATTTGTTAATGAGAATGTGTGAAATGAAAATTAAAACAATAATGCAGGGGCATCTGGGTGGCTCAGTCGGTTAAGTGTGTGACGTCTGCTCAGGTCACGATCTCACAGTCCTTGAGTTCGAGCCCCGCGTCGGGCTCTGTGCTGACGGCTCGGAGCCTGGAGCCCACTTCGGATTCTGTGTCTCCCTCTCTCTCTGCCCCTCCCCTGCTCACACTCTCTCTCTCTCTCTCTCTCTCTCTCAAAAATGAATAAATGTTAAAAAAATAAAACAATAAAAAATAAAATAAATAAAACAATAATGCAGTCTCATTGTTTGACCAAAAGTTAAAGAGATAAACAATGTCCTAGAAAAATGAAAGGTGATAAGTAATGTCCTACATTATACAAAATGGATGGAAACAGGTACTTCCATACATCAGTGATGGAAGCGTACTTTCATAAAGCTTACTGGAGACATAAACGGTGGTACCTGAACAATTGTAATTGTGTGTACCTTTAAACCCAGGAATTCTTTGCTTAAGAATCCTCCCTAATATATACATGTGTGTACAAACATACATGTTAAAGAGTCTTTGAAATAATGAAAATCTGAAACCAATCTGGATGTCCAAGTTAAATTTTAATGCGCAGAGTATACGAAAATATGTAGCAATGAAGAAAAGTGAGCTAAGTCTATGTTAAATGGTGAAATGCAAAGATACTTAACGTATATTGATAACTGAAAAAAAAAAATCATAGGGCAATAAATATTGTATGATTCCACTTTCTTTGTTTGCTTATTTATTTATTTAGGAAGAGAAAGAGAGTGAGTGCATGGGGGAGGGGTAGAGACAGAGAGGGAGAGGGAGAGAAACCCAAGCAGGCTCCGTGGAGCCCAACGTGAGACTCAAACTCATGAACCGTGAGATCATGACCTGAGCTGAAATCAAGAGTTGGATGCTCAACCGACTGAGCCATCTAGGGGCCCCGATTCCACTTAAAAAAAAAAAAAAAAAAAAAGACCTATGTGTATGTTTTTTGTAAAAAATAGATATTATCTGTATATGTGTAGCATATATAATCAATGTAAGGTCCATAAGACTTTTGTGCAAATTACAAAAGGTGCCTTCTCTTGAAGATAGTTTACTTCCAGCTGTCAGAAAATTATAATAATATTCTGATTTTGTTAGCACAAGACATTTTAATAAATGTCTGTTTAATGGATGTCCTGCTAACAAACCGGCATGATAACTACACAAATCTATGATATCTACATGAGCAGTTTATTACCTGCAAACTCACATATTTCAATGTTTAGAAGAAAGTCTGAAGGCAAGAACTAGCATGAAGGTAAGGGGTACCATTCATGTTTACTTTCCCTCTATATTTTTAATGGTTGAATCTTTTGTGATGAGACTGTTGGTGTATTGCTTGGGTAAAATAAAAGACAATTTAAAAGAATCAGTGAAAAAAAAAAAAAAAAGATCCACAAAGACTCTAATTACCCAAACGAATATTTTAAAAAATTGTTCTCTTTCTTATAAATCAGAACTAAATATTTGGAAAATGGAATGGGGAAAAAAATCCGATTTACAACGGTAACAAGAATGATGCAATTGGAAATAAATGTAACAGGAAGTTTGATCATATGCCTACCCTATGACTCAGCTACTTAGTTGGTAGGTGTTTACCCAAGAAAAGTAAAAACATGTGTCGGCAAAAAAAAAAAAAAAAAAAAAACTTGTATCAGTCTGTTTATAACAGCCTCATTCATAAAATGAAACAACCGAAATATCTACCCATAGAAGAATCTATAAAAAGTTTCATGGAATAGTCATAATATGACACCATGAGAAATATCTACTTGGTCTCTGTCCCAGGTTCCTGAAACAGAACCCCCACAACCCTTATAATTTCCTTTTAGGGACGCTAGGAGCCTCTTTTGCTCTGATAGTTGAGCTATGACCCTGGTTCCCTACACAGAGCTCCCAAATCCCTTGGAATTCTCTGGGGGATAGGCTCACCAGGAAATGAGGTGACTCTTGACCAGCTCCTAAATAGCATCAGGATGGGAGCTGGTCACCAGAAAGACCGAGCCATGATTAAAGCTTTTAGCCCACTGCTGTTCCCCATCCTCTGGGGGAGAGAAGAGGGGCTGGAGATTGAGTTAATGATATATTGTGGCTTGGGGCTCCTGGGTGGCTCCGTCGGGACTTTGGCTCGGGTCATGATCTCACGGTTTGTGGGTTCGAGTCCCGAATCGGGCTCTGTGCTGACAGCTCAGAGCCTGAAGCCTGCTTCGGATTCTGAGTCTCTCTCTCTCTGCCTCTCTCTCTCTCTGTCTCTCAAAAATAAATAAACAATAATAATAATAATAATAATAATATATTGTGCCTACCTGATGAAGCCCTCACAAAAATCTCTGAACTAGTGTTCGGAGAGCTTCTGGGTTTGTGAACACATCCATGTGCCAAGGGGAGGTGCACCCCAACTCCAGGGGGACAGATGCTCAAGACTTCCAGAACTTTCCCTATGTTAGACTTCTTCATCTCCCTGTTCATCTGTATCCTTTATAACATTTTAAAATAATGAACCAGGAAACATAAGCAAGAATTTCCCTGACTTCTATGAGCCACTCTAGCAATTTCCTGGACCCAGGCAGGGGGTTGTGGGAAACCCTGATTCTGTAACTGGCTGGTCTGTGTGACAAGCAGAACTTATGATTGGTATCTGAATGGGGCAGAGGGGCCGGTCTTGTGGGACGGAGCCCTGTAGGGCTTGCACCAACTCTGGGTGCTTAGTGTCAGAATTGCTTAATGTGGGGTAGGGGAGAGAAAGTCCACGCATTTGGTGAAAGAACATGTGTTCTCCCTTTAAGTAGCATTCCATGATTTAAAAATGTTGCGGACTAACACTTAGCAGTAGAGAGAACAAACCACTCACATACACAATTACGTGGACGAGCAAAAGAAGCCAGACACAAAGGAACATTCACGGTGCACGGTTCGATTACAAAGGACACAAAGGTTGCATTTACGCGGAGCTCTCGAACCAGCAACACGAATCTCTGCTGATAAGAAATTGGAGCAGTGATTCCTTGTGAGGCAGGGAGGTTGAAGGGAATGAGACACACAGAACTGACTGCAAGCGTGAAGGAAATGTTCTGTCTTGCTGGGGTGTTAGTTCCATGAGTAGATACACTTGTTACGATGCCTCCAAGTGTCAGGTTAAGATCTGTGCATTCACTGTGCTTTGTATCTCCGACAAACATCGAACAGAAAAGAGAGAATTGTGAACAAGTACGTAATGGGGGAGTATTCGACATTTCCTTGAAGACATGTCAGATTTCTAGTTAGTTACAGTAGATGGAGGGAGGGACGCTGGGAAGTTTTCCTGCCTGTCTGCACAGTTTGTTGCAATTCTGTGTACGGGGAAGGCTGTTGGATCTCTGTCAGTTTAATCATCGCTTTCCAGCGTGGCAGGCCCTGGTCGACATCCTACACTGATTAGCAGGGACTGTTAGAGGCTTATGCAAATCTGGTTCACGGGGCATCAGCGAATTCCCGAGACACAGCCACAGCCACTGCTGTCTAATGATCCCAGATGGTGTTCAGCTGATCAAAGTGTGAGACTTCGAGAAAGAAACTGCCACATCCTATACAATCCATCCAGGAGTTTGTAAAGTAAATAAATGAATAACAATGACTACCATAGGAGCAAAATTTAAGTAGACGTGTCTTGTTTTTACAGCAATTCCCCAGCAGCAGAAAAGTGAGAGGAGAAAGATTATTTCAAAGCCGGTGCAGGGGCACCTGGGGGCTTAGTCGGCTGAGCATCCAGCTCTTGATTTCAGCTCAGGTCATGATCTCACGGTTCATGAGATCGAGCCCCGTGTTGGGTTCTGTGCTGACAGCTTGATTCTCTCTTTTCCTCTCTCTCTGCCCCTCCCCTGCTCTCTCTCTTCCTCAAACTAAAGGAATAAACTTAAAAAAGAAATAAAATAAAAGCCAGAGAAAATGCACTTCGAAATCTGCACGGCACAACCCTAGCCTCCCACCGAGGTCGTTCCTCTTCTCTGATGGCTCCGGAGAGACTCAGGAAGAGACTGAACCAAACACCAGCTGCTCAGACTCGCTCACCATCCTGTCCCCATCGAGATAATGAGAACATGACCCTGTCTGCGAGCAGAGTCAAACGGAAGTTAATCTTACTTAAAAAAGAAAATAAAAACACAAAAGTGCACTTTGTCTCATGAAGCCCACTGACCTGGTGAGCTCACTCCCTGAACCGGCCGGAGCGGAGCATCTGAAAATGGAAGACAGCACAGGTGGATGCCAGCCCTGAGCAAGACCTCCTCCCTCTGAGTCCCCTGTCTCCTGTGACACCTTCATGTCCTACAGGCGTCTGCATGGCATTCCAAGATGAAGCCGTCATTCCTTATTCCTGAACTATCTTTTAATTTTTTTTTAAAGGTTTATTTACTTTTGAGAGACAGAGAGAGACAGAGCACGAGCAGGGAAGGGGCAGAGAGAGAGGGAGACACGGAATCCGAAATGGGCTCCAGGCTCTGAGCTGTCAGCACAGAGCCCGACGCGGGGCCCGAACCCACGAACTGTGAGGTCGTGACCTGAGCCGAAGACGGATGCTCAACTGACTGAGCCACCCAGGGGCCCCTTATTCCTGAACTCTTATTCCTGAACTATCTTACACAGTAAGATATATGTAGATGGTGCTCATAAAATATGGAGTCTGCTCTGAAGGCTGACTAAAATATATATATATTCGAGGAATTTCCAAGAATCAAGGCAGCTTGAGCACAAATGCTTAACTGTACAGCTCTCCTCCTCTGCACTCCATTTATTTGTTTTAATGTTTACTTATTTTTGAGAGAGAGAGAGAGAGAGAGCACATGGGGGGGGGGGGGGGCAGAGTCGGAAGCAGGCTCCAGGCTCTGAGCTGTCATCACAGAGCCTGATGAGGGGCTCGAACTCATGAGCTGTGAGATCATGATCTGAGCCGAGGTCAGACTCAACCAACTGAGCCACCCAGGCGCCCCTCCACGCCCCATTTCCGACCTCCCAAATCACAACTGTAATTATCAAGGAAATACCAAAGTACAAGGAAATCACACGTGGAAGGCTGAGAAAGAATGTCACCCACGTACCATTCACTTGGTAAGTTCCAGGCACGGTGCTAGGTGCTGGGCTGTGTGCTGTGAATGATACTTCTGCTGGATATGCGGGAGAAAGCACGACGCATACGGCTTTGAAACGAACATGCTGTTCCTGGGATCCTGTAATGAACAATGAGTCTGACACCCTTTCAGAGTAAGGGTGTCACATACCTACCCAGAGTAATAATTGTTTACTGTCTCACCTTAAAAAATTGGCAGAAGTAATTGAGGGCAGGGACTCAGTCAGGTATTTCTACGCCCACGTTCACAGCAGCGTTACTGACAGTAACCCAGGTGCCCATCAATGGAGGGATGAACAAAATGTGGGGTAGACACACAATGGACTATTTGTCAGCCTTTGCAAGGTACGAAATTCTGACACCTGCTGTAAGATGGATGGACCGTGCAGACGCTGTGCTTAAATGAAAGAAGCCGGTCACAAAGGGCGGACATTGTATGGTTCTGCTTATAGGAAGTACTTAGGAGAGTCAGATTCATAGAGAAAGAAAACAGAACAATGGCCACCACGGTCTGGGTGAAGAGGGAAATGGGGAGTTATGGCTTAATAGGTACCGAATTTTCGTCTGGGATGCTGGAACAGTTCTGGAGATGGATGGTGGTGATGTTTGCACGACACTGTGAATGTGTCCAGTACTACTGAATTTTATGCTGAAAAAAATAGTTAAAAGGGTGTGTTTTATATTATGCATATTTCCCACAATAAAAAATGCCCAGCAAATGATAACCAGACACGTGAGAAAGGCCTCTGACGGAAAGAGAGCAAAACGATTACATATAAATAAGGGACCTAGATTATTCAGAGACAAGTCAAGAAGCAGAGGAAAAATGTACAAAATAGCATCTTATTTAGAAGATACTGCCCCTACAAACCACATATTACAAAAAGAACAGCATACTACACAAATTATCATTTCTTTTTTTAAAATTTTTTAAATGTTTTTATTTATTTTCGAGACAGAGAGAGACAGAGCATGAGCAGGGGAGGGGCAGAGGCAGAGGGAGACACAGCATCTGAAGCAGGCTCCGGGCTCTGAGCCCAACAGAGCTCTGTCAGCACAGAGCCCAACACGGGGCTCGAACTCATGGACTGTGAGATCATGACCTGAGCTGAAGTCGGACGCTTAACTGACTGAGCCACCCAGGTGCCCTTCATTTCTTTTTTTAAAAATGTTTGTTTATTTTTGAGAGAGAGAAACAGAGCATTGGGAGGGGCAGAGAGACAAGGGGACAGAGGATCGATCTGAAGCTGTCAGCACAGAGCCCAGTGTGGGGCTCGAACACACGAATCTTGAGATCATGACCTGAGCCAAAGTCAGATGTTTAACACACTGAGCCACCCAGGCGCCCCACAAATGATCATTTCTAAAAGAAAGAGCATTTGGAAATTAAAGCATCTGAGAACAGAAATCCAGTAATAGAATATAAAGTTGAGGAAATACTCCAGAAATGGACCAAAAGATCAAGAGGTAGAAAATAGCAAAGGAACAAAAGAGTATTTTTTCAGAAATTACAGTATGTGAATAATTGGACTTCCAAACAACAGAGAAAATAAAGGAAAGGAAATCATGAAAGGAAATAATAGGAAAACATTTTTTCAGAACTGAAAGACATAAGTGTCCAGATTGAAAGGGCCCATGAAACACTCTGCAAGATGAATAGTAAAAAGCCAGATAAGGCACATCGTCTTGAGTTTTCAGAACACTGAGGATAAAGGAAGGGTTCCAAAAATATGCAGAGAGGAAAAAATAATAGGTCCCATGCTAAGGATAAGAAATCAGAAACACAAGGGGGCGTCTGGGTGGCTCAGTCAGCTAAGGAACCAACTTCGGCTCAGGTCATGATCTCACAGTTCGTGGGCTCGAGCCCCGTGTCGGGCTCTGTGCTGATGGCTCAGAGCCTGGAGCCTGCTTCAGATTCTGTGTCTCCCTCGCCTCAAAACTTTTTCTTGCTGTTCAGTCTCTCTTAGGAACCTACCAAGAATTAAAGATAAACAGTAAATGTGAAGTGAAGACTTTCCAAGATAGCTGTGCTCTACAGTCTAGGGCAGGCTTAACTTCTGCAATTAGACTTCAATGTTCTTAATTTCTCTTGACATGCAAGCTGCAAACACTTTGCATGGTCTCATGTCGTCTGCCCAGCGAACCCTACAAAGCAGACGTGATTTTTAATTCCCATGGTTAAAGGTTAAATGGGCTGTATGTCAGGGGAAGGACCAAGTTCTGGGAAGAGATGAACTTACTTTTGATACATCGAACTGGACGACGGTTGGAAAAATGGATCTGAAGCTTAGGACACAAAGTCTGGGCTGCAGATGCAGATTTTAAGAGGAAAATGAAATTATGGGAAAGGATGAAATCACCTATGGAAGTCATATTTTAAAATTTTTAAAGTTTATTTATTTTTGAGACAGAGAGAGAGAGAGAGAGAGAGAGAGAGAGAGAGAGAATCTGAATCAGGATCCAGGCTACCAGCACCAGAGTCTGACACGAGGCTCGAACTCACAAACCACGAGATCATGACTTGAGCAGAAACTAAGAGTCAGACACTTAACGGACTGAGCCACTCAGGTGCCCCTGGGTGTCAACATATTTTAAAGACAAAGGGAAATGATAATGAATAAGAGAACAGATCAAGATGAATAGAATAGAAATAGCAAAGTGGCATCAGTAGAAAGAATCCATGCCTTGTAGAAATACCAAAAACTACCAGTGAAAAGGTTTTGCCTGTGTAGCTGGAAAAAAAATAATGAAAAGAGGCCAAGATCAAGATCTGTCTTAGTTAAGTTTGTGATGTTACGGAAGAGGGGGAGGGAGAGGGAGAAGTAAGTTAGAAATGGTAGAAATAGAAAACCCAGCAGAAAATGTGCGTTTCCCATTAAGGGAATCAACCCCCCTGCGAATCTCATGCTTCCATGAAGAAGGACTTGTATGAGAACAACACTCCTACCTTTCCTCTCCACCTCCAGTAATTTCCCTGCATAAAAGGAGCGGTGGTTCAGCAGGTATTTGCATTTGAGAAAAGGAAGAGACCGTGTGAGGCCCAGCCCCTACTCTTGCCCCTCTTTGGTCAAATCCATCAGCCTTAAAAGCATACACCCTGTGTCCTTACCTGCTAGGTGTTGGGGGTCCAGCCCTCAGGGTGGAGACACGCACTTGTAACCTGACTCAGTCAAAACTGGAAGGTAGAAACTAACACGCCCCTTTGGCCACAGTTCTAAAATCACCTTCTCCGATCAGCCTTAGGACGATGCAACTGACGTTTTGATCTTCCTTCTCCTATTTTCTGGCTCTCAAGTTAATCCCAAAGCTTGTTACCCACGTGAGTCATATACGGTGCTTTATATGGCCGTGTAATTGGACAGGCATAATATCTGCTAATAACATGTCCCCCTCAGGGGCTGCCTCATGCTCTGCATAACTTCTATAGAATTCGAGTCTGCTATGCCTGCAAGAAAGCAATGATTACAGAATCTGAATTTAAATAGAATGCTGCAGATCTGTGAGTACCAACGTGGCTCACTGTGGACTGAACAAGCAAGGTGCAGAATAATACATACCTAGGACATTAGCTATGCATATATTTTTTGAAAAAATTAAAGTTTATTTATTTCTTTCGAGAGAAAGAGAGGGAGCATGAGTCGGGGAGGGGCAGAGAGAAAGAAGGAGGCACAGAATCCGAAGCAGCCTCCAGGCTCTGAGCTGTCAGCACAGAGCCCGACATGGGACCCGAACTCACCAACTGCGAGATCATGACCCAAGCCGAAGTCAGTCGCTTAACTGACTGAGCCACCCAGCACCCTAGTTATGTATATTTAAATGCAACCTATTTTCTGATTCTCTGTTCCTCAGATGAAAGGTTTTTTGTGTGTTTTTTTTCTCTCCTTAGAACCTCGTAGGACCTTTTCTATATACTCATGTTCTGAATTTCCTGATGACACTTGTCGATGAACCTGAGAGACAAAGATCCTGACCTCACTGAGCTTACATTCCAATGGGTAGAAAAGGACAAATAAATGAATAGATATGTAACATGACAGGAGTTTATGACTTAGAAAGAATAAACAAATCATAGCAAAGGAGGACCCCCCCCCCCTCCTCTTCCCTGGGTTATGGCTAAGCTTTTGGTGGTTTGCATAAGACAGAACCACTATATGTGGGGGGAGAGGTACGCTTCTGAGTGGGATTCCAAACGGCCTTTCCAGGTGGCCATACCGATTCATAATCCCACCAACAGTAAGATTGTCTCCCCCTGCCCGCGGTGGATGGGTACGAAAAATATTATATCGATTTTCATTTCCTTAATTTGCGATTTGCCTCTTGGTGTCGGTCTTCTATTGAGTTGTCCAACTGATTCATAGTTCTCCATGACAGGCCTGGTTTCTGGCTCCAGGACTGTCAGCGTCCCCGTGGTGTTCTTCCCACAGAGTCCTTCCTGGAAAGAGGACGTGATTCACTCCTCGAGTTTGGTTCAATTGCCCTGTTTGTATTTAATTCCTGCTCTGGGCTCAATTGGGTGGTTTCGCCACCAGCATCTTATTCAAGCTCACCACACGCTGAAAGGTAAGCGGTGAGTAGCCTTGCTGCACAGATAAGCAAACAGACTCAAAGATGATAAATTACTTATTTCAAGTTCCCACAGCACATAATCGCGGGAGCCAGGATTCAAAGCCATGCCTGTTGATTCCTTTTTTTTTTTATTATTAGTTTTCTTTATTTTTGAGAGGCAGAGAGAGACAGAGCGTGTGTTGGGGAGGGGCAGAGAGAGAGGGAGACACAGAATCGGAAGCAGGCTCCAGGCTCTGAGCCATCAGCACAGAGCCCAACGAGGGGCTCGAACTCACGGACCGCGAGATCGTGACCTGAGCTGAAGTCGGACGCTTAACCAACTGAGCCACACAGGCACCTCAGTGCCTGTTGATTTCTAAAGCCTATGCTCATCCCCCTTAAATATTCTCCTTGTCAGATTTTAGAAGCAGAATCCAGTCTCGTACAGCGTTGCCTATGTCAAGGTTCAACGAAATCCAGATGGGTTCTTGCCACGATTCACATAAACAAAGCCTCTGCAGCCGTCTGCAGACCTTCTTGGCTTATCCTCCACCTGAATCCAGCCCTAAAAACCTGGTTTCGTCTCTAAAACGCGAGAGCTCCCTTTCCACTCAGGTTGTAGGGGCTTCCCTCTCAATTCTGGGTCTTGGATTGCTCTCCATACTGCTTGACAGTGGCCCAGAATGTTCTCATAAGATGTTCTTCAATTGTTTCTCCTTTGAAATGCCGTAAAACCAGGAAGAATGTCTAGGAGGAATTTTTCTGGCTTCCAACATCAAGGATGACAGTACCATCCATAACTGGAAGTGGCTGCCTCGTGCAAGGTGACGGGGATGCTGGGGTCCCATCTGGACCCTGCAGGAAGGAGCGCTGTGATCCATTAGCAATGTCTTCCCTGGGCTCCTGGGGGAACCCCAGGCCTTTGGGGCGGTTGCTAGGAGACGCTGACCCAACAGGAACACGAAAACATCACTGGGATGAGCCAATTAAAGGTCATTTGTCCTACTCCGACCCAAAGTGGGCACTACCCTGAAATGAAAAATTTTAAAGCCCATCCATCTCTGCTGAGGCTTTTTACAACTTTCTCAGGGGGTCCCAGGGAGCAAGGTTTCTCCATCTAAATATCCTAAGATGTAGTGCTGTTTTCTCAGAAGGGGAAATTTTGTTTATTACATACCTTGGTAAATGGGCTAAAGAAACCTAAAGAGAACCAAAGAGAAGACAAGAACACACGCAAAAATAAGGGTGTATTTTAGGGAAGTTTTCAGTGATTCCGCTTTGCCTTGTTGAAGTAAATTAGCAAACACAACTTTCATTAATAAAAAGAGAAATCATTTGCTTTTGACTTCTCCCTCCTCCCCAGATGAACACATACTGGAAAAAAAAAAAGTGTAAAGAATATTGGTTCAGATGAGAGCCAATTAGGCCTGGGTTGCCCACCCGTGACCATCTGGCTCAGCTGCCAGCCGTGCAAAAGGAAATATGCATATCATACTTGTCCAAAGCGTACATTTTATGGAGGAGGAAACTGAAGCCCAGTGAGGTGGAGCCATTTCTCTGTTACAACTAGTTCTTGTGGAAGGAGAAGTACCATCCATCCCTCCTGCTTTATTGGTTTGGCATTACTAACCCAATAGCTCCTTGTCACATGAGAATACAACCATGGCCATCCACTCCATCACTGCGTCTCTCATCAAATCTAGGTGTGGGAGGCACAGAATTAAAACAGCACAGTCTCGGGGCGCCCAGGTGGCTCAGTCGGTTAGTCGTCTGCCTCTTGATGTCAGCTCAGGTCATGATCCCACAGTTTGTGAGTTCGAGCCCCGCATCGGGCTCTGTGCTGATGGCTCGGAGCCTGGAGCCTGCTTTGGATTCTGTGTCTTCTTCTCTCTCTGTCTGACCTTCCCCCAATCACACTCTGTCTCTCTCTCTCAAAAATATTAAACATATTTAAAATTAGGAAAAAAACAAAAACGGTACAGTCTCAGGAAGCATCTAGACACCCCTAGCCTGGTGGGAAGCAGGCCAGGCAAACCAACAATGGCAGAGGACTCTTGGCTCTCCTGAGGAGGGCATGGGAAGATTTTTAGACCTTACACCTTTCCACTACTCCACCAGCACTGAAGCTTTTTTTTTTTTTTTTGAACAAAGAAACGTATCTTTAACACTTCATGGTAGTTCACACGGTTCAGCGGCATTAACTGCTTTCACAGTGTTGTGCAATTCTCACCGCGCTCTCTTTCCAAAAAGTTTTCGTCACCCCAAAGGGAAACTCTGTCCCCACTAACAGCAACGGCTCCCCATGTCCCCCTCCTCCAGCCCCTGGTAACCTCTAATCCTTTCTGTCTCCACGGATTTGCCCGTTCTAGATGTTTCATGTCAGTGGCATCGTATGGTGTTTACCCTCTTGTGTTGGCTTATTCCATTTGGCATAACGTGTTCAAGATTCACTCACGTTCTAACAGGTACCAGAATTTCATTCCTTTTTAAAAAAAATGTTTTTTAATATTTATTTATTTTTGAGAGGGAGAGAGGCAGAGGGTGAGTGCAGGGGGGTGGGGGGAAGTGCAGAGAGAGAGGGAGACACAGAATCTGAAGTAGGGCTCCAGGCTCCAAGCTGTCATGGGGCTTGAACTCACAAACCTCAAGATCACAACCTGAGACGACGTCCGATGCTTAACTGACTGAGCCACCCAGGCGCCCCTAATTTTGTTCTTTTTTATGGCAGAGTAATATTCTACTTTATGAACGCACTACATTTTGTTTAGCAGTCTGTTGATGGACACTTGGGTTACCTTCACCTTTTGGCTACCTTGAGCCACGCTGCAGTGACACGGGGCCCCCTTCTAACGCCGACCTCCCTCTCCCTTTCCATCACATCACCCTGTTTTATTGTTTTCATAAAACACATCGGCACATACAATTAATTTTTTCACTTACTTATATTCCAGCCCCCCCATCTTCCTCCCAAATCACAGTCCACAGGAACAGAGAACCTTTTCCTTCACCACGTTTTCACCAACCTGGCATCCTTACATAGAGCCTAACATGCAGTAGATACTCAGAATATATTTGTAGAAGGAATGAACAGAGAAAGCAACGGTGAAAGACAGAGGCCAGGCTGGTGACCACACTGGTTGACTTGTTAACTAAGCCCTGTTCCACCACAGAACAAGTCAGGTGCATTCGTACCTTAGCAAGATGACACATTCCCTGCCTGCTACGGGTCTTTGGGATACGACACATAGAGTCGAAAGCATTAATGTTAAACCCTCAGCGCCAGAAATCGGCAACATCATATGGTTGAAACTTGCTATAATGGTGATGTGGGGAAAAAAAAAATTCAGGACACAGAAATGTCAGTGAGTACAAAGAAGGGGGAAGAAGGGAAAAGGAAAGAAGCTTCTGGTAGCTTTGTGCCTTGAAGAAAGAGCTGCAAATGCCCTTCTTACCCAAGGCGGAAACTTAATTAGCATAATTAGCTAGGGAGGCATGTGGAAAAGGCATCTAACCTGGGGACTCTGGCTTTACCTGCTGCCCAGCAGCTCCCAAAACTGTCACCTGATTTGACAGGTCTCTGCTTATCCTTGAGGTGGAAGCCCACACACCCTCCCCCTGAGAGACTCTCATCGATCTCCTCCCGGGAGGTTGTGGAGAATTTTAGTCACTGTACGTTGATCCCATTACGCTCGCTACATGGCTGTTTCCTGGGGCAGGGAGATAATCCAATTCAGCTCCTTCCCAGCACACAGGCATAAAAACATAATATATAACATATTATGTCCAACGCAGGCTCTAGCCGGCTCAGCCTTCTGTCCCCGACACCGAGAGCAAGGAATATTCTGTGAGTAATTCCAGTACTTGTTCCATGTGACATGATGCAATGCCAAGTCCTGAGCTCCCTCCCTCACTCTCTCTCCAAAATCTCATTGCAGTCCAGCTTCCTGCTCTTCTGGTCTCTCTGGGCCACATGCACACCATCGTTACTGCTTCTACTCAGCAGATGCCCACTGGCCTCCTACAGTGTTCCCTATGGCGGGTGGTAGAGAAGCAGAAGATATGTGAGCCGTGGCCCCCTGGCCTCAAGTAGTTTACCATCATGTAGGGGAGGCAGAAAATAAATCAGCAACCACAAAACACATTGGTGAGCGCTTAATTAGAGTTTATTATAAAGTTCTGTGAGAATACAAACGAGTTCAGAGCGCCAGGGAGACGTGATGTTTTATCTGGGCCATGAAGGTGAGTTAGAAGGTCACGAGATAGATAGATGGGAGTCCAGGAAAGAGCAAGTATAGAGGCCCAGAGGGATAAAAATACGTTCAGGGAACAGTGAGCATCTCTGCGGTGAATTTGGAGTGCAAGATGTGGCTGGAAAGGAGGCTGAAAAGCAACTAGAACCAAATTGCAATGGGGCTTCAAATGCAGGCTAAGGTATTGAGACTTTATTTTGTTACCAGCTGAGACCCAGCAGTTAGATGAAGGTATGACAGGCGGTATGTCAATGACACCTCTGAGTTTTTGTAGCTTGGCTGATTTAGTGGGGACAGGAGAGATGTTGGCCACATTGGTGGAGAAGAAACAGAGAAGACAAAAAATACAGAGAGAGAGAGAGAGAGAGAGAGAGAGAGAGAGAGAGAGAGAGAGAGATGGAAGTGAATGATATTACCACTAAATAATGTAGACAGTGGAATCAGATGGGTAAGGGCAGAGGTAGGGGTACACCAGCAGAGCTAGGAGAGAACCATGTCATGGAAGCCCAGATGGGAAAGCGTGTATTAAGAGTCGCATGCTCCATAGATGTTGTACAGCCTGAGGTCTGAGAGGTGGAGACAGAACTGGGGAATGAGGGAGTCTTTGGTGACTTTGGTTCAGTTTCAGTACAGACACTTGATCATCATGCACACGGACTTGAATTGGACATGAGGGAACAGAGTAGTCGTCAGCCATGGTCTAGGATGGGGAATGAGTGTGGGGAGTTTGCAAAGCTCCCCCTGACATGATGTCACTGGGCAGCAAAGGGAAGGGCAACTTGATAAGAGCAAGCAGGTACTCCTTAGGCAGTGAAGAAGCTGGGGACCCGGTGGGCAGGTCTTGAAAGGGAAGCAAAGTAGAAAGAAGAGGGAAAAGAATGGAGGAGAGGGAGTATAGATTTACTTGTATATAGGCAAGAAAAGCCTGGAGGGTGGAGGGAGGAAGAGAGAGAAAGAGAGAGAAATGAGGGAAGGAGTTAAATTTTTCCTGGAGAAGAAAATAGGAAACAAAAGGGCCAGCCGTTACTGGTGGGAAGGTTGACTCTGGCAACGAGTAACAACTTCTTCAGGCAGAATCAGGGAGGAAGTAACTATAGGTAAACACATAGCTAGCTTTAGGAGGACAGGGAGTGTATGTGAGGTAGGTCACCTCTGATGGTCTGTGTTTTCTCTGTGGAGCTTCAGCTGGCCATAGGCTGTCGGTTAGGGGAGGGTGATGGTGGGTTGGATGGGGTGAGTGGAGGTCGGGGCAGCTACTGAAGGAAAAGTAAGAGAAGGTCAACCAGAGATAATTAGTTGGCTTATTATCCCCAGCAGAGGCTGGGAAGCTCATAAATGTGTAATGGAACCAATTCGGCATGGTTCTATGATTTTTCTCTAACGCTGTCCAGCAGACTCAGAGTAGGGAGAGAGGAGACAAGCAGGTGGGCCGACACAGCACTGGGGATGGAAGAGAGGCACAGCCTTGGAAGGACAACAAGAAGATGATGGAGATAAGGGCTGGGATGTGTATTCCCTTACAGGGATGAGTGATTAAACCTAGCCTGGAAGGGAGATGGGCAAGACCAAGAGATGTCTGACAGTCTGCAAAATCAGGCACCAAGTTTAGAGAGTGCACATTTAAGCAATAAGGCTTTGTCGTTGTCAAGGTGCTCCAGAGAAACAGAACCAATCCTTTGTAAATCTCACTTTAAGGAATTGACTCGTGATTGCAACTGTGGACAGTGAGAGGAGTCCCATGATCTGCTGTCTTCAAACTGGAGAGCTAAGAAAACTAGTGGTACTGGTCCAAGTCTGAAAGCCCGAGAACCAGGAGAGCCAATGTGGTAAGCCCCAGTCCAAGGGCAAGAGAAGACCAATGTCTCAGCTTAAGCAGTCAGGCAGAGAAAGCTACTGGAGCATTCCATTGCCTTTTGCATTCTGTCCAGGTCCTCAGTGGGTTGGATGATGCCCACCCACACTGGGACGGCCATCTGCCTTACCCAGGCCACCAATTCAAATGCTAATCTCTTCTGGAAACACCCTCACAGACAGAGATGATGTTTAACCAGATATCTGGGCATCCCATGGCCCAGTCAAGTTGGCACATAAAATTAACCATTACAAGCTTGATAATGGTAGCCGTTACTGCCCTGGCCATTATGCTGAGAGCTCTACACACAGGATTTCCTTCAGTCCTCCCTCACTTTACTGAAAAGTAACTGCACTTTGGACCTTCTCTGACTCCAAGGCTCATGCTCCTAAAATCTGGCCCAATGGGGTTGTAGGGCTCGATTTCCGAGCAGATGGTTTTGTATGTTGAGCTCTCCCAAGTGAGGGACAAGGTACAGGAGGCAGCAGTGGGTGCAGACTGCTGAAGTCAATAGAAATAGAGTCATTGGCACTGAGGAGGTCAGAGCGATCTGTGACTGGAGCATTGGATCGTCCCACAACAAGGGTGCTGATGTTGTGCCAGGGGGCCAGGACTCAGAGACCTCAGAGATCACAAGGAAGCCTTAACTTTCCAGGAGAGTTTATGTGAAGAAGAACCAGCCCTAAGCCAATTGGAGGCAGGGGGTGGGCAGGGATTGTAAGGGCCATGAGAACTCCAAAACATGGCAAGAGGCGGCACTTTGTACTGTTTCCAGTTGGGTCAGGGGCCCCCAAGACCCAGTGATTCGGCAGAAGGACTCATAAAACTCAGAGAAGGCTTCATGCGCATGGTTATGGTTTATAGCAGTGAAAGGATACAGATTCAAGTTGGCAAAGGAAAATGGTGCATAGGGCAGAGTCAAGGGGAGACCAGGTGTGGGTTTCCAGCTGCCCTCTCTCCATAGAGTAGCACAGACAAGACAAAATTCTCCCAGCAATGATGCTTAATAATGCATAGGAAGTGTGGTTTTCCAGGGAAGCTTACCTGAGCCTTCGTGTCCAGGGTTTTTAATCGGAGGTCAGTCACGTGGGCACAGAGCCTCCACAAGACTAACCTTAGCTGCTCATTCTCGGGACCCTCTAGAGGTGCAATGGATACAGCATGGCCCAGGGCTCCAGGTGAGCAAAAGCAGGCATTCACCATAAATTACATTATGGCCATAAACTATTTGGGGTGACCCAAGGCCCCAAATACACAAAGATGCTCTTATCAGGCAGAAGTCTCTGAGGGATTAGAAGGTTCCCATGATCAGAGGGCCAGTCCTTTCTTTCTAATGTGCAGGGTTTGAGTGTCCCAAGACCTCTGAGCTAACCCTTTATAGAACCCCATGCCAGAGACCTGAATTAAACAGACTTGTGGGATGGCTGGGTGGCTCAGCTCAGTTAAACATCCAGGTCTTGGTTTCAGCTCAGGTCACGATCTCACGGTTCATGAGTTCAAGCCCCACATCGGGCTCTGCACTGACAGTGTGGAGCCTGCTTAAGGTTCTCTCTCTCTCTCTCTCTCTCTCTCTGCCCTTCCCCTGCTCTCTCTCTCTCTCTCTCTCTCTCTCAAAACACACACACACACACACACACACACACACACACCAACGACAACAAAAAAAAACAGACTTGTAATGCCTGAGACACATTCTGACCCTGAATACCACAGAGACCTCCAAGGACCAAAGATGTCTTAGTCACTTGAAGGTAAACTTTTCATTCAAAACTAGGATGTCATTCTTTGAGTTTGGGCCTTATAATGAGTCTCTGAGGCTAATCCAAGGATTTACACACTGTGGACAGTCTATGCTGTCTCTGCTCAAGGCAGTTCAACTCTCCCAGGTCACATTATAAGAAGGAAAGCAAACGAATAAACAGACAACTCTAATGCCCAACTTTGGAAAGAGAGTTTGGAAGACATCTCTGATACCCATTCGGCCACAGCACAGTAAGGACCGGAAGACTTCCTCTCTACATCATGCGTTGGAATCATGTTCCTGGGAGTTCCATGGCTTGAACCCTCCCACATCCAAACAGCCAGGAAGCTGCTGGTGTGCTTTGGTCTAACTCTGCAGTGAGTTCACTGGACAGAACTGAGATTACCACCACCCTTTTGCACTTGGAGGGCACAATAAGCAACAGCCATTGCTTTCTCCTGGGTGCACAGGCTTGTAAAGAGTTGAAACACACACACACACACAGAGGGGAGGGAAGAGGCAGAGGGAGATTACAGCAGATGGTTTTGTTAGCATAGCATTTCTATCACTTGTTTGCCTTCTGATATACCTTCTGAGTAGGGAAGAAAGTGAATGGGCCCTTTATACTCAGTCCTCTAGACCCTGGACAGCATGGACTGTATCTATGGACATATGTCATGGTCACATGACTTTATGGATTCTACTTCTCTTCCTTCTACAGCCCACTCTAAGACCCACCAGTGCTTCCTATTTATTAACTGCAATGAGTAATTTTGGGGGTAAGAATAGTCTATTATGGAGGTAATCCATGAGAGTTTTTGCCTGGTTACTCCTTCATTCCCACCTCCCGTCAACCAACAGTGAGACTGTTCTGTTCCAACTGCTCCTGGGGAAGGTTGTTTACTGCTGCAGCAATAAAAAAGGAAAAGATAAATAAATATAGTCGTGCTCAGCTTTCACATTTCAAAATGAATGTTTGAACCCGTGGCTGAGGCAAAGTTTGAGAGAAAGCGACACTGGAGTGTTCCAAAGCACAGCCCATAAAGACCCCGAGCATAAAGTTTACTTCCCAGAGAAGAATCCATGATCAATTAGAGCCAGTTTTTTTTTTTTTTTTTAATTTTTTTTTTTTTTTTTTTTTAACATTTATTTATTCCTGAGACAGAGAGAGACAGAGCACGAGCAGACGAGGGTCAGAGAGAGGGAGACACAGAATCTGAAACAGGCTCCAGGCTCTGAGCTGTCAGCCCAGAGCCCGACGCGGGGCTCGAACTCACAGACTGCGAGATCATGACCTGAGCCGAAGTCGGACACTCAACCGACTGAGCCACCCAGGCGCCCCAATTAGAGCCAGTTTTTATGGCCACTCCAATTAGATTAAAATCTCCTAAAGTGGAAAAAGGCAGAAATAATGAGTGGCCCTGTGAGACATCTCTGTGTCCTATCCCTTTGGGGTCAAGTCGGTAGGGCTAGGGGAAAATCCCAAGGCCAAGAGGAGAAGGAATCATAGCTCACCTGCTGAGCGGAGCCTAGGAAAGTGAACAAGGCCTTAGGGTTCTCCATTTCCACGCCAACATGGAGCCATAGTGATAGAGACATTGACTCAAGGATCTTACCACATGGTGTGGTAAGAGGGCAAATGCTCTGCACTCAGTCTTTAAGGCTGGTGGGCCCCAGTGTTTCCAGGTAAGCTTGTGGAGATAAGAGTGTCCTCTATGGACCAACTACCCAGGAAAAGATGAGGGCTCAGACATCCCAAAGGAGGCCAGCAAGTGCAAGCAGTGACAAACAGGCAGTCGTGATAGAGGCAAAGAGCATATGTGATGACCAAGAACCAGATGCAACTCTCAAAGCCTTGACAGACGGCGCTTGAGCATCTGAAAGTTAGACACAATTGTGGAGAAGAGAGGAGGGAGGAACCGACTGAGAAACCCTTGAGTTGGTCGAGCTTTTTCTGACTTGACTAAGATTAAGCTTCCCCTGCCAGTGGCATGGAGCTGGAGATAGAAATCAAATCCAGTTTTGGCGAAACAGAGAGCCTGACCCATGATTTTGCAAACCTGAGTTGGAAGTCTTTGAAACGGGCACTCGCCGCATTTGAAATTCCTGAAAGCTCAGAGATGTGAGGACGGGTATGTCAGTGGCAACAGCACTAGGAGCAGAAGCGGTGGGCCATTTTTATGCTGTGTACAGGAATTCTAGGTTGTCAAAACTCAGAGCTGGGGCTTCCTTGTTCTGACCAGGGGACACATGTAAAAGGAACTTGCCCCTGAAAATGTGAAGGGTGTGTGCTCAGGCCATTTTCTTTCTACATCAGAAACGTGGACTATGTCATCCTGACCAGGTAACAACTCTGGTGACCGTGCATCTCAAAAGGGGGGGCTATGTGGGCCACTTCCAGGTATGCAAAGTTGTCTCAGAGATGCAGACTGGGCCCCAAAATGTTGGGGTGTCTGGAACAATTCAAGGATCAAGTTCAAACTCCTTCGTACGGCAAACAAAGCCCTGAGAGGGACTCTGCTTCTGTGACCAGTCCCGTTGGGACTTCCCAGCAGCAGTCTGGTCTCGATGAACACCGGCAGGCTTCTAAACATGCTATATTGTCTTGCCTCTGGGCCTTTGCACAAGCTGCTCCCTCTGCCTGAATTGTCTTCCCCCTCCTTATTGGCCTGAGAACCCCTATTTGTTCTTCATGTCTCAATTTGAACTTGCCTCTTCCAGAAAGACTTCCTGTATCTCCCTAAAGTGGTTCTGTTGCCCTTTCCACGAGCTCCCACGGCATCCTGAGTATACCCCAGTTGTAGTGCTTATCAAACTATATTTGGGGCGCCTGGGTGGCTCAGTCGGTTAAGCGGCCGACTTCAACTCAGGTCACGATCTCGCGGTCCGTGAGTTCGAGCCCCGCGTCGGGCTCTGGGCTGATGGCTCAGAGCCTGGAGCCTGCTTCCGATTCTGTGTCTCCCTCTCTCTCTGCCCCTCCCCGATTCATGCTCTGTCTCTGTCTCAAAAATAAATAAAACGTTAAAAAAAAATTAAAAAAACCCTATATTTAATGTCTGTTTACTTATCTATGCCCTCCCCTAGACTGTCAGCTACTTGAGGGCAGAGGCTTTTCTTTGATCATTGTATCTCCAGAACGTAATGCAATGCCTTGCAGTTAAAAGGTGCTCAGTGAATACTTGCTACCTCAACACGGTTAATGACGAATGAGGAAGGAATAGCTTAGATTTGGACTACTTTAGAAAATCCAGGCTGACTGGCCTGCCTCCCCTGGGGAAATGGCTTTAAAGAAATAGACATCAGAGTCAGAGAGTTGTGGCCAAAGAATTTTTCCTTGCGTGTTCCCTGGGGGAAATCATTGTTTTGAGCAGTAATGGTGTAAACCTGGTTCTTGAAGGAAGAGAAATCTCCCAGGGCCGGTAGCTCAGCTAAGCCGATGAACGGCCACCCTCTCTCAAGATTGTCTGCACGCTGGTTCCATGAGGCAGAACGTCGGCCTCCCCCTCCCCACGACCACTGTTCCGAGTCTGGGCTTTTGGAGACTGCCAGACGTCCCCAGGGATTCCCATTCTGCTCAGGGCATCCCCAGGGTCTTTCCTTATGAATGCCCCGAACAGAAAGGCTCAGCGCAAACTCCTCAGTGAGAAGCTCTGTGCCAAGCACCTCTACATAGAGCATTGATTTCATCCTCACAAAAACACTGTAGGAGAAAACTGTTACCTTCAGATTTATGGAGGTGAAAACTGAGGTTTGGGGAGGTTAAATAACTCACCCAAGATCACAGCTAGTCAGGGCCTGAGTCGTTCTTGGAGGGGAAAAAAAAAATAACCTCTGTCATGAGACTGTTCAGTTTTTTTTGCCCGGCTGTCGCCAAAAAAAAAAAAAAAAAAAGCAATATTCCACTACCTGTTTCCGAAGTGACAAAACACACACACACACACACACCATGAACAGTCCAGTAGGTGATAATTGGTGTTGCTACAACATGAAAGAGTAAAGGGAACTGTGAAATTCTCCACTATCCTGGGAAGGAATAGGGCATTCTTCGACTTTGATAACCACGGTCTTCTCAAACGTATTAAGCAATACTTTCCCATGCTTCTCATTTAAGTTTAAAATTTCCAGGAAGAGCAGAATGTGTCAATTAGTTAGGACTTCGCTCTTTCTTTCTTTCTTTCCTTTTTTTTTTTTTTTTTTTAGAGATTATGTAAGTTGTTTACTCTCACAAATAGCCAGAAGGAGTCCAAGAGCTGTTTGGTGGCCGGAACATCAATATTCCATGTAGTCATTAATCGTTCACAAATTACTTTACACTCTGCGCATGCCCTCAAATGCCCCTCTACTTAGGTTGGGTGGCTTAACTTTTAAATGCCAATGCCCATAAAAAAAGCACAGACCCATAATACAAATGTTAGAGTCACAAGAAGCATACATGGAGGGGTCTCTGGTGACTCAGAGAGCTTGTGTTCTGTCTGCAGGGGGCGTCATAACTCACCTCCCCACTAACAG
Organism: Panthera onca; assembly: GCF_046562875.1. NCBI lineage: Eukaryota > Metazoa > Chordata > Mammalia > Carnivora > Felidae > Panthera > Panthera onca. The sequence continues at coordinate 21,465,989 of NC_138352.1, read as the reverse complement.
TTGCCATGTAGGATCCCGGAGTCAGTGTGGCTGAGCCTTCTGATCTCCCCCCAAAAGCCATAAGTCTGGAATTTTACATAAAATTTCCTGACTTATTAAGACAGTACGGGAGCCAAACAGCATATGCCTGTGGGTAATTTTCCATCCAGTCCACGACCCCTGGATTACTGTGTGCAATAGCGTTGTCTCCCAGGACCCAGGTCCTCCTCGATGAGCTCATCAGAGCTCATCAGCACAGCGCATAACCCAAGAGCAGACGGCCACAGCAGGTAAGGATGGGCAGCCACGGGGGAACGGCAGCAGACGGCTTCGAGTCTCACAAAATCTTGAGCACTGAGCCAAAGAGAAAAGACACTGTCTGTCCCATCAGAAAACTACAAGGCTCAACAAGTCCTTCTGGTTTCGATTTTAACACTGTTGGTGTTTCTGCAGCAGTAGCTCCCGTCTGCCCAGGCAACGTGAGACCCAGCTTTGGGAACATCGCATGACACCTTTTATCTCAGCTCTGGGTGAGGTGAGCGACAAGGACAACTATTTACGAGCAAGACCATCACAGGTACAGAGGGGTACCAGGATGTGCCTGGTACAATTCACAAGGAATCTGACCAAGGGATTAGACAGATTTCCGAAAGGGCGGCGTGAGGTGTCAGAAGAGGCCCGGCTGATGGATGGGAAAGCTCATGACAATGTGTTCATCTCCAGAAGCTTCTTTCAGGGGCCCCCAGGAGGCTCAGTCGGTTAAGCATCTGACTTCGGCTCAGGTCGCGATCTCGCAGTTCGTGAGTTTGAGCCCCGCGTCGGGCTCTGTGCTGACAGCTCGGAGCCTGGAGCCTGCTTCCCATTCTGTGTCTCCCTCTCTCTGTCCCTCCTCTGCTTGTGCGCGCTCTCTCTCTCTCTCTCTCTCTCTCTCAAAAATAAATAAACATTAAAAAAAAAGAAGCGTCTCTCATTTCTTTAGCAAGGATGGAGGGGAGGCTCTCCTGGTCCCAGGCACCAGGCTAGACAGTAGGCATATAGCTGCGAATCACACCCACCACGTCCATTGGCAGAAGCGACGAGGAAGCAAGATGGCCCTTCGCCCAGCCTTGCCCACCCAGCCGCAGACCTGAAGGAAATCACAGGGCTCCCTGCCCCCTAGCAACACTGCCCCTCCTTCCCTCCAGCCCGAGACTCAACAGGACTGATTCCATGTGGCTCTTTACCTCTGCTTACTGCTGCGTAAGAAGTCTTAAGACCCCCTCAACTCGTCTCTCATCATCCCTCAGGCTCTGTCCACCATCTAACCTGGTTACCCCTAACTATCCAAATCCTCCCGTTGGGCCCTCTGGAACCCATGGCCCGTCATCAGCAAAATCCCTATATCTCCGGTCGCATCTCCATTCGCCTTTCGGTCCTCGCAGAACAAGGAACCCAGCAGGAGTAGAATATTAATTTCAAAAATAATATTAATAGCAGAAACCAATATGCACACTTGCCATGTTCTAGGCATGGCTCCAAGGACTGTGCCTATATTGATTCCATTAATCTTCACAAGAACCCCATAATTAAGCCCATTATTACCCCCGTTTTCTGATGACGAAACTGAAGCCCGGAAAGTTTCGTCAATTAGCCTAAGTTCATGGAGTTAATGAGCAGTGGTGCAGGAATGCCAGATTGGAATCGAGGCAGTCGGACTTCAAAGGTTGTGTGTGTCACCACTGTAATAAATTGCATCACAGAAGGTTCTCTGGCCAAAGAGAAGACAACTCCAGGAAGGGGCAACATGGACCACATCAGGGGGGAGGCCAGATCTGTATGGGTCTAGAACCTGCCCTTAAAAAAGAAAAAAAATCTCAAAACTCTACCTATGGACATAGCTTCCTCCGCTGTCCTCTGAAGAAGTAGCTTTTTTTTTTTTTTTCATTCCCATACCCCTGGTTCCACTGGGTCTGGTGGTAGGGTAGGAATCCTCCTGGCTCTTTATTAACCTCCCACACCTCTGCCCCTGATGTTGTAACACTCCTGGTTCAGAAGGTCATGCTGCCGACTGAACCCCCTGGTTAGGGAACCATGTCTAGAGCCTTGAGTCATTCCCTCACTCCTACAAGAGCTGAGCACCTGACTCGTCACCTTCTCCAATACTATTTTAGTTCGGGTTCTCAGTGATTTCACTTTTCATACAGAAAACCCTGCAGTGCTGTGCACTCACAGGTCCAGGACCACCTCCAGTCCCTTTCTAACTCATCCTAACTCAGCCCAGTCCCTCCCGCGGCCATGCCCTAGACCTCTTCCTACAGGTAACTTACTCTGCCATTACATTAACTCTGAGGATCCTACGTTCTAATTACTACCGTTCATCTTTAGTTTGCCAGTTCCAAAAGTTATGGACCCCTCTATAACCTAAGTACAGCGATGGTTACCACCTTTTTACTGTCCCTCAATTCCTTTATAGCCTTGCTTTTCTTTTGACCATGCTTATATGCGATATGTATTATTATCACTACTACTCCCCAGCATAGGCTCCGAATATTTCTTCCTCTATCCCTAACACACACCTGGGAAAAACACAACCCCCATTAAATCTCACTTCCTTAACCATTCTGAGCCTTCATCCAAGCAATTCAACTTGGGGGGAGAAAAATACACAAGCGTTCTGACTGGCTTTCTTCAAATGCATGACGACCAACCTCAACAGTCCCAAATGTTATCTGCGATCCTACCACATTTCCTGACTCATTCATTCATCGACTCTCCTGCCCGGTGTAATTCTGAGGAAATTTGATCAGAGAACCAAACAATTGTTTTATAACTTCTCTTTCCTGTTCCTCACTCTCAGCTGAGAAGATGGAAGCAATCAGAAGAGAATCCCACAGGCTCCCACCAACACATCTACCAGCCTCGGAACATCTGGCCCATATACTCTGCCTTTCCACCCACTACCATAGAATAACCAAAAGGCACCTGTCTACACCCAATGCCTCTGTTTGAACCTGTATCTTCATTCTCTTTTTCAACACCAAAGTCATTGGCCAATCACTCTCTTCCACACATCATCACATTTTCTCTCTCTCCTTGATCATTCCCATCAGATAAGGGAAAAAAAGAGCCTTCCTGACCCTTCATTCCCCTCCTGCTCCAACCCTGTTTCTCTGCTCCTTTTCTTTTGAACCAAATCTTCCCAGAGTGATTTCCCCATCGCTCCACCAAAACAGTTCTTACCCAGATCATCAGTACCTTCTGGGCTGCCGAATCCCATGGTCAATTCTCAGTCCACATCTTACTTAATCCCAGAAACATTTAACAAACTTTGCCCCTCCCTTCTTTCTGAAACTCTCCCCTGATTTGCCTCCAGAATGCTTTCTTTATTCTCTAGATTCCCTTCTACATGACTGACGACTGCTTCTTGGTCTTCTTTCCTGGTCCCAACTCATATCCTAGACTTCTAAACTTTGGAGGGACCCAGACTCAGGACCCAGACTCAGCTCTCAGCTTTCTTCTATCTATCTGTCATCCTATTTAGAGACCTCATCCAGTCTCCTGGGACTAAAACTCATTTACAGTGATGGCTTCCAATTTTCTATTTCCAGCTAGACCTCTCCCCGAGCTTCCAGAAAACTCAACTTTGCAGAACTCCACTTTGCATCTCAGTGAGGTTTCTAATAGACATTTCAAAATCTAGTACGTGAACAAAATCCAATTCCTGATTCACTGTCCAGCACACATGCATGCATGCCCATGAGTGCATGCCCCCCCCCCCCCACACACACACACGCACGCACATGCACACATCCCTCCACAACCTTCAGTAACTGGTACCTCAAATCTCCCACCTAAAAGCCTTGGAGTCATTCTTGCCTCCTCCCCCTCATTCCCAACACTCAAACAACAAACCCTGTAGACTATTGGGAATGGCAGTTTCATGCACACCATCTTTCCACCCCCATTTGGCTGCATAAGAATGCGTTTGGGGCCAGGAACACTTCCTTACCAAGACATTAAAGAGTCTACACAGCTTATCATCTCATGTGGGAAGATCTTTCCCTGTTTCAGGCACAATGAGTGTTCCATTTTCTGCCTAAGCATGGGTGTCAATGGCCCTCACACATACCCTCAGCTGGTAGTATTTCAGACTCCACAGGGGAAAGGTTGAGGTCCTTCCGCTGCAGCACTAGAGGGGTGTGTGGGGGTCAGTTGCCCTGTGACGGCCGTCGGGGGGAACCTGCTTGCCATGAGAGACTGATCCACACTATTGGAGCTGATCTTGCTCTGTCTCTTCTCTACATAAGTAAAGCATCATCCTACCCAGCACTAGACTGTGCTGTTTTCCTTGGTGACTTCAAAACTAAGATGCAAAGGGCCGAAGTGTTTGCGGTCCTCCCCCAGGACTGATAACTAGCGCATGGTACTCTGCTCAACATTCTGCCTGTGGAACATGTAGACCATCTACTTCTCACCATCCTAATCTAAGGCACTCTTACCTGGATTGTGCAACAGGAAATGACTCTCTGCCTCCATTTTTGCCCCCATGGCAGTCTGTACCCATGGCGGCCAGGGGAATCCTTGAAGTGTTCATCAGGCCGTGTTACCATTCTGCTCAAAAACAGCTTCTCAACTCACTCAGAGTAACGGCCAGGGCCACCTGCTACTTTTATGATTTCGTCTTCCACCACTCCAGAACTGGACCATTCTGCATCAGCCCCATCGGTCCCCCTGCTATTTCTTGAACAACCCAAGCACTCTCCAGCCTCAAGGCCTTTGTGGTTGCCATTCTCTCTCCCCCAAACCCCATTCTTCCAGGTATCCTGATGACACGGTCCCTCACTTCCTTCAGATACCTTCTTGAATGACACCCAACCACCATATTAGGCAGTAGTAATACCATTTATTCCCTCCCCTGGAATGACAATGGAAGTTCTATGAGGCAGAATGCATCCACAGAGCTAAGAACAGTGCCTGGAACATGTGTAGGTGTGCTGTAGTTATTTGTGGTATGATTGATCCCTGCCCTCCAGGAGCTTACACTCCACTGGGGAGACAAACATTGAGCAACTGATGATATATAATCCATTACATCGTTGATACGTGTTGTGAAGGGTAAGGACAGAATGAATTAAGGTTGTACAACTAGTATGTTTAAGGTTCTGAGGTAGGAAGGAACATGGCTACTAGACCCTAAGTTATGTGAACTGCTTAAGGGTCAGATTTATGCTTTACGTAGCTCGGGGTGGGGGTGGGCATATGATGTAGTCATGCCCAAATTAATTTGTCCTAGGAATTTTCATATTCTCAAGTATTCACTTTCTCAAATAGCTTTGCCTCTGCTTTTATCTACATGTGAGGCAACCTCAGGGTAGATGGTGAAGGGCTGGGGAGATCTTGTGTGTCCAACCCTTTAGTGGAACAGCACTTTTCATTTGCCCCAGTACAACAATGTCTCCCCCAGACTGAGGAAGGATTAGACAGGAAAGTTTCCAGCATCCTGTCTAATCTTCCCTGTCAGCTTGAAGATGCAAGTAGACACATGGGAAAGGAGAAATGGTCCCATGCCATTTGAGAGTATCAAATTTCAAGAGTAGAAAGTATGTACCTTGTACAGTACAGCACATAGTGAGAGCTTGATCAAGGATGGATGGATGGATGAATGGATAGATGGATGGATGAATGGATGGATGGATGGATGGATGGATGGATGGGATGGATAAATAGATGAATGAGTAAATGGATAGCAAATTGGGAAAATGTCAGATGGTCTGCCTCTTTCTTTCTCTACTTCCTGAAGTTCCTTGCCTTGCCCTGTGGAACCAGAAGGAAAATTCAGGAAGGACCCATGTTAGCCTGGGGATTAGGCTATTCCTATTCCCATACCTTGGAGTTAGAACACTAGGGAAAAGAATTTTTCACAAACACCCTCATGAACCAGTTTCATTCAGCTTCTTAGACCACAGTGGTTGGGACATCATCTTGGATCGACTTCCCTTGGAAGTCTGAGCTCGGAACTGGCTCATTATGCCACTGGTCATCACCAACACCTTGATGACATAGTGCTTATGACGCATTTACTCTATGCAGACAGGTGGATGTGTATGTAATACAGATCATTTCATTTAATTCAGTGTCACCTTCCTCCTGCCTTATAAGTATTTGTTACCTCTGTTTACAGATTAGGAAACAGAGACCCACAGAAAAAAGCAACGTGCCCAAGGTCACAGCTAAAAATTGACAGAACCAAGATTCAACCCAAAATCTGACCTTTACTCACTCCAAACCACCATATTATCGTCCCAACAAGCACCATCTCTGTGCCTGATAATGTGTGCCATGCATTAAACACATTATCTCAAGTGATTCCGTTCTCTTGTCAACTCTCAGCCACTTTTTCCAGATGAAAAAACTGAGTCTTGGGGAGGTATTTATAAATCACCTGCTCAAGGTCATCGTACAAGCGAATAGCACAGGTGGACCTCACCCAGGGCTATCTGCAATGTCAAAGTTCCTCATTTTATGAAAGAAAAAGAAGAAAAAAAACCCCACAAAGTGAAATGGCGAAGGTCAATATAACTAATGACTGAGATAGGCGGGGCTTGACTCAAAGTTGGCAACTTCTCAAGGGCGCCATATGCCCTCTAAGCAGTGTGTTCTGTGTCCAGTCCCCTCACCCCTGCACCTTGAGTGCGTAGCAGGTACAGAACAGCTGAGGCTGAGCCAGCTTCCCAGTGTGCAACCAACCCTTTGATCGTTCTCTCCCCAAGACTGGGTGCAAGCCACGCAGACATGGAGGCAGAAAAGGGCAGGCAGAGGGGATTCTGTTCTGCTTCTGGATTATGCCTCCCCCCAACAAGGTTGCAAGACGGAAGCAACGTAAAGGCAGCATCCATCTGCACAGCACTTGACCCAGCTGTCATCTGTTGGCCTGGGGGATGGAGTGTAAAATATCTGCTGGGCGTTCACCTCATTTATCTTGTTCTCTGTGCCCCAGAGTGTGCTGTTTACTTTCTCACTGGAGGTGCAATTATTTAACGAGGTGCAGAAGCCTGGGGAAGATTGCACATTTTAATCAAAGCACCAAATGAGCGCGTCTCGATGACTTTACAAAATGTATCTGAGGCGAATTTTGCACAGCAATGTCTGAGTCTCAGGTAATTAAGTGAAAGGGAAATAAGTTCCCAAGGGGTGTAAACAAACACACCAAGTCAGTCTCATTTCGCTGTTGTGCTGAGTGGGGAAAATGGATTTGTGAGTGGACTGCAACCCAGGGTTCCTTCCTCCAATGTCAAGTTGGGCTTTGTGGGGTGGGGAGGCCAGGGGCTGAGCTGTGGGGCCGTGGCGCCTCCTGCAGGTTGGAAGGAAGAATCAACCCTTGGAGAGTACCTTGTCAAATGCCCAGAGGGCTAAATAACAAAACCACTAAAAACGCCCACACGCGCCATCCAGCTGAGGGTGGTGGGCCAGTCCCGGGCTCCACAGTCTCTGGGTGGCCGAAGCCTTCCCTGGGTCCCTGCTTCCAAACCTGCTGTATCTGGGACCACATCGATCCCAACGACGAACCCAATCTTTTTTCTCAGTTCCTACAAAAGCGCTGACAAAGCCAACCAACAAGGCCAGGCCAAACCAAATGCAGGATGCATTTGTTACCCCGTCGTAAACGCTGGGGTCACAAAACAGAGAGCACGTCCCAGCAATATCCCGACAAACACTTACTTGACATTTTCTGCAACGGCCCGGAGACTTTTTTTAAATGGCTTTCTTACTCTTTTCTCCTATGTGGGTCTCAGCTGTGATTTACCGCCCGAGATTTTATCTCCTCCCTTACCCCACGCTCTTCTACTCTTTTTCTCTCTCCTTCCATGTGAGGAGAAAACAAACAATTCATTGCATTGGACAGCCATGCCTTTGGGGTCTCACCTCTTGCCCTGAGCAGCATATCAAGATATTTTCCTGGACAGAGGCAATTTCCTCCTCTGAGAGGGATTCTAGAGCTAGCTGCTAAGAAAATTCATTATTCACTTGGTGACACCCATAAAGATGAGGTCTCCGCTTGCATTTTTTAAGCCCACAAATATGTTTATTCGTGTAGCGTATGGCTTCTATATGATAAGTCACACTGGGACCCAGGGGGGTCAAGCGTATTCATGTATTCTGTGTCCTCCCAAGCTTATCCTTCCTTGGCCTCCACCCCTAAGGTCTCGTAATGACGCACACCTTATTCTGGCTGAGGCTGAGGGCTGTCCGTCCACCTGACTTCAAGCCCTGTGCCAAGACTCTCTCAGACGGTGCACACAGTAAAATCTCCTTGTGGGTAGAAGCCTCGTTTGGTTCAATTCCGTATCCCCTGAATCTAGCTTAGGGTCAGCATACAGAAGGCACTTATTCATTCATGCACCCACTCACTCATTCCTTCAACAAACATTTGTTCAGTACCTACTATGCTCCAGATTTCTTTCGTGGCTTTAAAGACGTAAGAATTAGGGGCTCCTGGGTGGCTCATTCGGTTGAGCGTGCGACTCTTGATTTCAGCTCAGGTCATGGTCCCAGGGTCGTGGGATTGAGCCCCGTGTCAGGCTCCACACTCAGCATGGAACCTACTTAGAATTCTCTCTCTGTCTGTCTCTCTTTCTGTGTCACTATGCCTCTCTCCCCCACTCACACACACTCTCTCTCTTTCTAAAATTAAAAAAAAAAAAAAAGTTTTTTTTTCAAGATGTAAGAATTTAGCAGATGTAGATCCTGCATTCAAGAATGAATGGGTATTGGAGGTTCTTGAAACCTGGGGGATATGGGTCACACTGAAAAATACGGTGAGAGCCTTAGAGCATCTTTCCAGAAACTACACACAACTCTAGCATACAGTCCTCGGTAGACCGCAGCAATGGCCCCAGTTTTTGACTTGTTTCTGCATCATGCCCTTGGCCGTGTGGCCTGCCAAGACCTGCCCGCGCCATCTCGCTCTGAGCTAACTAGCCAGTGGGACATTAGTGGGAGTGGCGCAGGCTGACGCTTGAAATGGGCTTGCACTTGGGGGGCTTCAGATCTGGTGTTTCCACTGCTTCCGTGAGGAAGACAGGCCCGGGCTGGCTGTCTGGTCCAGAAGGGAAACAAGAAACGTGGGCCACAGAGCCCAGCTGCCCCAGGAAAAAGGCCAACCTAGATTAGCCAACAGCCAGGTATTCGGAGATTTAAACAAGCCTGTTCAAGATAAGCAGAACCCTTGGAAGAAACCCACCTGAGTCCAGACGCACAAGTAATAGTCACTTACGGTGGGACGCCACGGAGGTGTCGTGGACGTGTGGGTCTACTATTGTTTTGTGGCAGTTGGTAAATAACTGCAAATGTGAGGGGCTCTGTGGATGGCCCAAGCGTCTATAGATCCCAGATGGAGGACCCTTAGTCTCTTAGGGGACACAGTGTAGGACACAGGAATAACAGCCTGGAGTCTTAAGCACTACGGCGGGGTGAACCTGGCTGTTTCAGGACCACCCAAGGGTTCCAGGAGAGTGAGTGAGTGAGGACAAAAAGCCGTGGGATCAGAGAAGACACGACCAGTCAGTCGTTTGGGTGGGACTACGAACAGGTCAGCTAAAGTTCTTCAAATATCGAGAGAGGAGCCACTGCCCTTCAGATGTCACCAAGAAGATGCTCTCCAGCTCCGCGAGGGTCTTTTCAAAAGGCCCCCTCGTGGGCATAAACTGGAACCCCCAACTTCAGGGCTTAGTGCCTGGGCCCCCAGCTGGGCCATCTCGGTCACCAAGAGGCTCCCAGCCATCTGGCCAGGCCCTCAGAGTTGGCCCACCTGGCTCACTCTCGCACCGCGAGGTATGGAGGTATGATGATGGGGTCGCACCGCCACCTTGTGGCCACTCCTGAGAAGCCATATTCTTCACTCCTGGGATTTGCGAGCCCTCGGTGGGGATGGGGGTGGGGGTGTGCGTGGGCGGGGCGGGGGGGAGGGGGTCTTCGCTTGTGGAAACAAATGCTAGGGACAGACAGAATTTACAGTTGCTATATGATAGATCTATTAGAGTCAACATAAAGCACCTGGCCCAGAGCCTGGCGCATGAAATGCTCGGCGCATAGGAACTGCCATTATTAACACCATCATTATCATCGCCATGAATACCGTAGAAATAGTTGCGTCTCTTTAAAATTAATTGGGCCGTGGGAAAATGAAATTTTTGAAGATAATTAAGAATCCATTCCCCCTTTAATTTCATGCAATAAACACGTACTACATGTTTAATATGTGCCCGCGCTGTGCCGCGTCACTGGGACAGCGTGAAGAAGACATAAAAATGGCTGAGATGTGGTCCAGGCTGTAACGCATTCCCAGTCTGCAGGAGAGACGGGCGTGCAAACAGGCAGCTCTCGCGTGCTAAACGCAGGCACAGCCAGGGTGCTGGCTACGGAAGCGTGCAAGTAGCAATGATTCATTTAGACACCGGTGGCTTGCCTTAACTCGGAATAAAACCGCGGTCCACAGCGTGATCCTGCACGGTCTGGCCCCGGCTGCCTCTGTCCAGGGCTCCCGGGATTCTCTCCAGAACCTGGGAGAGCCTCTGACCTCGAATGGGTGACGGGTCACTCCGTGCAGTTGCAGAATAGACAGGTCGGCGAGGGACGGGAGCACTTTCTCTGGAGTCAAGGTTCAAGCTGCGTGGCGCTGGGCAAGTTACTCAACCTCTCTGTGTCTTACTGCCCTCGTGGGAGCAAAGGAGGCTGTTAATAACAACACCCGCCTAGCGGGGCTGTTGTGACGATTGAATGAGTTTATACAGGGCACTTAAAACTCTCCGTGGTTTTCCTCTTTTACTCCTCACGAGATCTGGGTCCAATTCTGTGGGCTTTGGGGCACTTTTCATTGTTAACGTTTGGCCCAACCCCATTTAAAACTTTACTCATGAGGCGCCTGGGTGGCTCAGGTGGTTAAGCGTCTGACTGTTGATTTCAGCGCAGGTCATGATCTCATGGTTCTTGAGATCAAGCCCTGTGTTGGGCTCTGAGCTGGCAGCACAGGGCTTGCTCAGGATTCTCTCTCTCTCTCTCTCTCTCTCTCTCTCTCTCTCCATCTCCCTCTCTTTCTCTCTTTCAAAATAAATAACTAAATAACTAGGAACTGGGCGGGGGAAAGAGGAGTATCTGGTCAACTCCTTCTTTCTTCCCTCCTTGAATTTTCTCCTCCATCTTCCTGTGTAATTCTAAATCCTAAAGAGGGCTCTCGCTGGCCAGTGGCCTGGCTGCAAGAACAGAAGGAAAGAAGATTCCACTCGTGTCACTGACTTTTAACCCTGGATGTGGTTTGGCAGAAGGAAAGGGAATGTGCCCGAATCTTCCTCATGCTGTGGCCTCTGTGATGGGAGGATCTTGGCACAGGAGCGTTCCCAGCTACCCTGGAAAGGCTCACCCCGTCCCCTCCCGATTCCTTCCCATGGAATGTCTCTGAAAGCGAGCTGTGCGGTCCTTTGGCCTTGGTTCACATCCCACCTCCTTCTCCAGGTTACTTCCTGCCCCGCGGCCTGAGACCATGGGATCCGCTCTGGCAGAGGTCACTCATCTATCACCCCTGCAGTATCCGTCCCGGATACAGTGCCTGGCACATGTGGGTCTTCGTGGTATTTTCGTATTTTTCCCTTCTCCAGAACAGGAAACAGATGGCGTTCGTATCTGTGACCACTGTCAGGCGTCCTTAAACAAAGCAATGAAGGGGACGCATGCGTCTTCCAAAAGGCATGTCAAGCGTCTTCCAGGGGGAGGAGGTACACATCCCTGCTTAAGGCCTTGGTGCTCGGAGAGGCTCCTTGCCGGCTCTCTTGATAAATAGGCCTCGAAAAGTATGTTGGGGGGGGGGGGGGAATTCATCTCTTTGTACCTTAATGAAGCAAAGCAAACTATGGGGGGTTATTAACACGAGACTTTTCCTGTCTCAGAGTTCCAGCTGAGGCCCCAAAGACGCAAACAGTGGGTGCCAAGTAGACCCACGCTGAGGTGCTGGGCCACACGTGCGGCCCCAGCAAAGGCACTGCTCAGATCTACTTGTGCTTCCGTCAGCCCATCAGTCTTCTCCAAGCTCTGCAGGACGAAGTCAAGGTTCACTTGTCGAGGGTGAGGGGATAAGAAGTGATGGGGTCTCTGAAGAGAGGCGTTGGTATTCTGGGTGAGCTGCTCTCCACACATGGGCCAGACCAAGGAGGAAGAGCCTTCACAGCAGCCACCACCTTAAGACAGACAAAGGGCACAGGCTTTGGAAGAACTACTCAGGACACCGGATACAAGCTGGTCCTGAAGGCTGGCCAAGAGCGGGGCTCTTGGCTGAAAGAGTCTACAGTCAAGAGGCTAGTGGGGCACCCTGGGTGGCTCAGTGGGTTGAGCATCTGATTCTTGACTTCTGCTCAGGTCACGATCTTGAGGTTCATGAGATCGGACCCCATATCGGGGATGCTTGGGATTCTCTCTCTCCCTCTTGCATGCACTTCTCCCTCCAAAAAATAAAAAATACGTACAAAATTTTAAAAAATTAAAAAAAAAGAGGCTATGGCCCAATATAAAGAGGGCCCATCCATTGAGGGTGAGATAGAGAGCCTGTGACCAGTGAGTGGTCCAAATGGAAGCCTGGAGGAGGGAGATAGCTATGAACCTTCTCTTTAAAAACAAAAAAATTTAAATGTTTATTTCTGAGAGAGAGAGAGAGAGAGAGCGCGCAGGGGAGGGGCAGAGAAAGAAGGAGACACAGAATCTGAAGCAGGCTCCAGGCTCCGAGCTGTCAGCCCAGAGCCCCACGCAGGGCCAGAACCCACAAACCACAGGATCGTGACCTGAGCTGAAGTCGGACGCCCAACCGACTGAGCCACCCAGGCACCCCATCGCCTCCACACTCAAGATAATGAACGTGTCCATCACCCCCTTCTGCTCCTTTGGAAGCCATCCCTCCCACCCTCCCGACTTCCCTACAGAAGGAAAGGCAATCACTGATCTGCTTTCTGTCATTATGAATTGGTTTGTCTTTTCAAGTATTTTATATAAACGGAATCATACAGTATGCACTCTCTTTATTTTGTCTGCCTTCTTTCCCTCAGCATAATTATTTTTAGATTCATCCATGTGGCTTGTTGCTTGTGTATATCAATTGCTCACTCCTTTTTACGGTGGAGTGTCCTCCGGTGTATGAATGGCCCACAATCTGTGTCTTCGTTCATCTATTTAGGTTGTAGGTTGCAGAAATCTAACTATCTTCTGCTCCATTATTTTTAGAAATATCCTGTTGTCAGGTGTATGGCTTTTATAATCAGGGTATAAGCAAATTTTTTTTTTTTTTTTAACGTTTTATTATTTTTGAGACCGAGAGAGACAGAGCATGAATGGGGGAGGGTCACAGAGAGAGGGAGACACAGAATCTGAAACAGGCTCCAGGCTCTGAGCTGTCAGCACAGAGCCCGACGCGGGGCTCGAACCCACGGACTGTGAGATCATGACCTGAGCCGAAGTCGGACGCTTAACCGACTGAGCCACCCAGGCGCCCCATGTTTTTAAATGAAAAGAAAGAAAAGAAGCTCAGCCATGAGGGCTTTCTGGCTGGGGTGGTGATCTCGGCAGATGGGTTGGGTTGGGGGGAGTGCCATCAGGCACAGAAACGTGTAGACAGAAGTGATTCATAAGCAGCCGGCTGTGGTGGCTTCACCAGCTTTAGGGGGCTGCAGTGAGGGGGGGATTGCTGAGGAACTCTACAAAGTGCCATGGGGAGAACACCATCTGTGCACGCTTAAAACATCCTGTTGCAACAGTCCCGAGAGACCTATTCTGTTCTTCCTCTCCTCCCCGCCTCTGGCTCCCATACTGGAAGCTCCTACATTGCCTGCTTGGGGGTTGGGGGAGGGGAGGTGGGAATGAGAGATGGAGCGATCACAAGGCTTTCCCCCAGTGCTGATTTCTGGACCCGAAATAGGTCAAAGTGATGGAAGGAAAGTCTGGCGTTTATGTATTAGCCTAGACTGGGTTTTCTATGACCTGAAACTAACCAAATAACTTTTTTTTTGTCCTTACTGCTGTTTAAAAGTGACCAGAAAGCTATGGCACTGACCCGAAGTGTTATCCAGGGGCAGAGAGCAGGTAAAAATGGAAAGACATGAGAAAGAGGGAAGCTGTTTTCTGCTTGAGTCTAGCTCATTCAATAAACCAGTTGCCAAATTCTGACTGAACGGCACCAGGAGGCCACAATTTCTTCCAGGATGATCAACACGTGGGCATACACACACATGCTCAGACCCTTAAAGGCAAACTCGCTTTGCTGGAAGCCATCTCTTGAGACCCTCAGGGACTCAACAAAAGGCCATTGGCAAAGCTTCTTTGAATCTACTCTTATGACTGCGCATTCTGTGGAAGTTCAAGACTGTGCAGAACGTGGCAAAGGGTTCAGGTCATCCCGCACTGCTGACTTCCAAAGCTGGAATGGGCCAAGGGGATGCAAGGAACAGTCTTAGACTGGACTCGGTTATGCACAAAATAGACCCTTGGTCTATGGTAGAATGGAAGATCCATACTTGATCATCTTCCCCATCTGGTGAGTCCCTGTTGATGCACATGACAATCAGAACTACATTTGTGGAGCTTTTTTTTTTTTTTTTTTTTTAATTTTTTTAATGTTTATTTTTGAGACAGAGAGAGAGTATGAGCAGGGGAGGGGCAGAGAGAGAGGGAGACACAGAATCCAAAGCAGGCTCCAGGTTCTGAGCTGTCGGCACAGAGCCCAACATGGGGCTTGAACCCACGAACTGTGAGATCGTGACCTGAGCTGAAGTCGGACGCTCAGCCGACTGAGACACCCAGGCGCCCCTACATTTGTTGAGTCTTGTCAACAATCTTTGCAACAGCCCTGTGAGGTGTCCCATTTTACAGATGGGGAAGCTGGTGCTCAGAAATGTTAAATTATGTGCCCGAGGTCCCACAGACAGAAACCAACAGGGACGGAATCAAACCCAGGAGTGTCTGACTCCAAATCCCAGAATCTTTCCACCATATAACACTTGCCACCGCGAGCTGTCATGGAGTGAGATGGGGAGTGTGGTTAGTGTCAAATTTTGAAATGCTGTCTCTTCTGAAATGCCAGATGGTCGTCACCCAGAGGAAAGGCCAGCAGCCTGTCTTCCACGATGTCTCATAAACAGGTGTTACTTACCTTGGGGAATTTACCACCAACCTGAGTCTGATCTCTGATCCTGGGATACAACAATCTGAAGAGGGATTCATCACTCAGTAGAGACACTCAAACCTAGCACAGAACACTGATGTATAAAACCCAAATGCCAATTCCTTCATTCCTGGTAAGAAATTATTGACATTGAAGACCCAAAAACTTCAATTCCGTGGACTTAGTTCATCCTCACCTCACAGGTAAACTCCCAAAGGAGCCAAATCACAACCTGAAAGTTTCTGGAGAGCCTGGAATCAGAACAAGGGGAATTTAATAATCCGCTGCTTAAGGCATCCAGCTGAGATAGCCGGACGCTTCCGTTTCACAAGAGGGCTGGCCCCGCCAATGGGACCAGGGATATTTAAAGTGTGTGGGCTCCACGGTCTGCCCGCATGGAACCAGCACTCTTCCAGACTCCCTCTTCGTAGGCTGGACCCTGCCATCATCTGGTGCTTTCATTTCTTTTCACTTTCAGTGAGAACCAGTCCTTCCATTGATGGATACATCCTTTCTTTATGGTAATGCATTCATCTGGCGACCATGGAGGCTTGCCCACCTGGGAACTGTGCCTCTCCTTCAGCTGACTTTGCATATCTTTTCTGGGATCCACTGTGTTAGCCCACAGCTTCACTCCCAAAGGGCAGTCTTGCTTCCTTCATTTCCAAATCTGGAAAGGCAGGTGTCTGCGCTACTCAAGGAAGGATCACGGAGGGACAGGTGGGGACCGTCTCTGTCCATGAAGGATTTTCCATTCCGGAATGTTAGGCTCTTAAGACACAGAGCTCGTTTGAATTAAAGCACATATAACCATTGGGTGCAAAGGACCCACAAAGGAAGGATGAGTCTGAACTCCCAAATGCTTCATAAGGGTTTCGGTCTATGCGAGGGGCTTCCGATTGGCATGGCAATCCCATGAAGTAGCATTTAGTGCTCCCGTGTTACAGATGAGAGAATGGAAACTGACACAACTTTTCCTAGTTTCAGGAAAGCTGGGATTTCCACACCGGCCTGTCTGAATCTGAGATTCCAACCAGAACTCAAGAGTCCAAAAAAAAAGTGCAAATGTGTGTGGTGATGTTTTGTGAGCTGCCATTGAGGCTACATGGGTAACTGTGTCTAAAACTGGAAAAGGAAAGGAAGGTTTAAAAGGGACCATACTTCCCAATTAGCAGACTGCTTTTTCAGCTAAAACAAGAGTAACTTTCTAGAATGTTTTTGGCCAGAGTCTCTGATATCTGAACTGGTGGCATTTCCATAAGGGTATCCTTTAAATCCAGCCAGGTTGAGTCTTCCTACCATAAACCGGCATAGCAGCTCCTTCGCTTAACTCCATCCTGAATGACTAGGGTGATGAGGTCAAAAGCTTCCAAGTTCCTCCAAACGTGAAAGAAAAAACTGTCCCCATGAGAAGCCCATGACTATAGTTATAGCCAGGCACAGAGGTTACCCACACTTGTAGACAGCAAATCCTTCAAAGAAATAATAAGCTGCTCAAAGGGACAGGGACAAAGCTTGTTCTAGGTCAGGGCCAGGAAGCAGTCCATTGGGAATTCTCCAATACCCCCCATCCCTCAGGCCCTGAAGATCTGTCCTGACAGCTCTGGCGTGGTGGCCCCAAACATATCCCATACTTGGCTCTCTGACCCTTGTCATTTTAGGTTGCAAGAAAAGAAAGACAGAAAGAAACGCTGGGGGAGTTGACACTCCCAGAGATAAAAAGACCCAATAAATGGTGGTGAGAGGGGCAGGGGGGAGAAGCAAGAGAAGCTTATGGGTTGCCGTCACGGCACAATGCTTCTTTCAGATGCCTGGCACCAGGTCACTTCTGCAGCCAAGACTCACTGAGAGCTCCCTCACTTAGAAGAATTCCTAGGATATTCAGTTTGTGTTTCCGGGCCATGATAGGGAAGGAAAGAAGAAGGGAAAGAGAAGAAAACAGGTGTTGATCAAGTTTTTGAAAAAAACATTTGATTTCATTTAATCCCCCAAACAATACCATTATCATCTGAATTCTCTGGAGACTGCGGGGAACAGGAGTGAAATATGTACCCAAGTCCTAGACATCGAAAGATGGGGCTCAGCCCCAGATGACTGGAAAGTCCATTTCCTTCCACTGAGGTATGCATTTAGGTCTTAAGGTACCAAACAGAGAAGGGAAACTTCCAAGTTTACTGATTTAACCCTGAATTTTCCTAAGCCACATGAATGTTGAAAGAATGCTGTACGTCAATATTTCGTCCACTCTCCCTCTCTTCGGTCAAGCTACATGAGGTGGGCAGAATGATGGGCCCCCCAGTGATGTCCGTGCCCTAATCCCTAGAACCTGTGAATTGTTAGGGTTACATGGAAAAGGGGAGTTAAGGTGACAGATGGAATTGAGATTGCTAGCCAGCCGGCCTTAAGATGAGGACAGTAGCCCGACTTATCCAGGTGGCCCAATGTAATCAGCAGAGGACTAAGAGTGACAGCTGGACAGAGTCAGAAAAAGAGGTGTGAGAGCAGAGGGGGAGCAGAAGGCGACTGTGCTGCTGGTCTGAAGATGGAGGAGGGGGCCATGTGACAAAGAATGTGGACAGGGAGAGATAATGGAAAAGGACAAGGAAGTGCATTTCCCTCTGGAACCACCAGAAGGAATGCAATCCAGCTGACCTCTTGATTTCACGGCAGTGAGACCAAGGTCGGACTTCCCACCTACAGAACTGCAAGGAAAAAATGTATACTGTTTTAGGCCACTAAGTCTGTGTTAATTTTTTTCCCAGCAGCAACAGAAAATCAATATGGCGCATTATGCAACAAGGTGCTAGCTTTCGTGGTGCAGGAGAGCAGGGGAAGGCCATGCATCTTACAAGCAGAAAGAGGCTCAAATCCCTGCCTGACCATGTCCACCTGAGATAGCCTGATTCTTTCATCTCACCCACAGCAGGATGACCTTGCCAAAGCAAATGAAAATGGCCAAGTCTTCTGGCTAAAATTCCACCTTAGTTAGGATGGTTTAGTTGCATGGACCTATCCCTGCCCACGGAGGCTAGGTTAAAAAGGAATGCTATTTAGAAGCAGAGGTAGGCTCGCAGAACCAGAAAAATCAGTAGATCTCTCTCTGTCTCTGTCTCTGTCTCTGTCTCTGTCTCTGCCCCAGCCCTCTCCACTTTTCCATGCATCATATTTATTCTCTTTTGGCAGGCATATCTTTGCTTCATCCTCTGTTTGCGGGAGGCTTCAGCATGGCCATCCCAAGAGTGTGGCCTCTGTCCCAGTGACCTTCCAAACTTCCAGCGTGGTGCCCCCCAAGGCCAAGTGATTCAGTGTCCCCATCCCTGCTCCATATGGTCAGGGCAGCAGGGAAAATGATAAGCTCAGCTCTAATCTGGTGTTTACTCCTGACTCTATCAGTCATGGTCGGCGTGGAGGGGGCTGGGAGTAAGTGCATTCACTACAAAGGCCTGCCACATCTGGGGCTGCGGGTTGGGCAGCTCTTTAAGAAGGCATCGGGGATCGGGGAGGAGATGATTGGCATCTTCAGGACATTTACGAACTCTAGGGATGGCCTTATCTTTAGAAGCAGAAATGTGGCACTTCTGCTGGCTGAACCCCCATTTGCCTGTGTGACAACATTTTCCGTTCCTCCATTCGGTGATTGACGTTCTCTTTTTAAACATGTTAATGTATTCAGCCAAGTTACATTCAGATGTTGCTGGTCTGGGAACCGTTCTGTATATTTCTGGTGACTTTGCATCCAGCACAGTTTAACTCTCAAAGGCAAACAACGGCTGCCCTGTTTCTTGACGGAAGGGGCCACCTCACTGTGGCCCCCAAGTTCTGATGATTACAATAATCAATCATTAAGTATGAATCACTTGCAGATCAGGAAAATGAGGTTTAGAGAGTTAAGATGATTTATGCAAGACCCCCCTAGCGTTGCAGAATGCTTTGATCTAAAAAGAAGAAAATAAACCCAACAGTTATTTTCACTTATTGCAAAGTAATGCCAGTCACTCTATATTTGCTATTTCAAATCTTCGTGCTAGCCCTTCTAGGGAGAGTCCCTCAGTTTTAGGAGCATCTGACTTGAAAGTCCAGGCCTGTCCCCAAGAGTCCCACCCATGCCCTTAAATCCTTTTTTTAATGTTTATTTATTTATTTTGAGAGAGAAGAGAGACAGAGAGAGTGCTCTGTCAGCACAGAGCCCAACGCGGGGCTTGATTCCATGAACCATGAGATTATGACCTGAGCTGAAACCGAGTTAGATGCTTAACGTACTGAGCTATGCAGGTGCCCCTTTGTCCCTAAATTCTTTTTTTAAATGTTTATTTATTTTTGAGAGAGAGAGAGAGAGAGAGACAGAGCCCAAGTGGGGGAGGGAGAGAGAGAGAGGGAGACAGAATTGGAAGCAGGCTCCAGGCTCTGAGCTGTCAGCACAGAGCCAGATACGGGGCTTGAACTCACGGCCTAAGAGATCATGACCTGAGCCAAAGTCGGAAGCTCAACCGACTAAGCCACCCAGGTGCCTGGTCTGTTCCTAAATTCTTAAGGAGTGAGTGCATTAGATGAGATCCTCCCGGGGGCATCCTTCAAAGCTCACCTGAGACACCAGCTCCTGTGCAAAACCTTTCCCGGCTATCCCTGCAGACTTAGCTCTTCCTTCTCCAGAGTCCCACCAGCCACCAGTTCATTCACAGATATTTACTGGTCCCGTCCACGTGCCGGACCTCGCACTGGTGATGGAAAATACAGCTGGATGACTGACTGGATGCAGTGGACGTGGCCCCTGCCTCAGAGCTGACGTGCGGTAGGGGAAAGAGGCTGTAGGAAGTGGTTCATGCACCTGCAGGGGGGCAGAGGCTGAGCCCAGAAGGTCAGACAGCTGGCTTCCTGAGAAGCCAGCAGTCGCCGTGAGGCCTGAAGCAAGGACACAGCACTAGCAGGTGGGGAGGCGACCAGGGGGCATTCCAGGAAGGAGCGTGGCGGGGTGGGGACACAAGACAGGAAGGCACACACCCAAGAACTGGAAGTTTTCTGGAGTGACTGTAGCAGGGGGAGCAAAGGGGAATGAGGCCAGAAGAAGGCTGCGAGCCTTTGGGCTGGCCCAGGAGTTGGGGCTGTGTCCTAAAGTCAAGGGGAGTTTGGGGGTGGGGAGCATTAACATGACAATGTCACGGCGTGACCTAAAACCATTTGGCTGGAGGAACAGAAATAGGTTCAAGGCAGCTTGAGAGGGTGATACAGTCTCCAGACAACAGGCCCAAAATGGCATCGCTTAGGCTAAGGCCACGTCGCCAAACCGAGACTTGACTTAATTACAATCTCAGCTCTCCCAGAAATGGAACCTCAAAGCAGTCAATCAGCAGTCACCAGGTCCGCAAGACTGCGGTGATGTGCCCGGTAGGCCCCGACTGTCCCCTAAAAGGAGTGACCCTGCAGTTAACAGCCCATGGTTTGCTTTCTCTGTTTCTCCAAAATCAGGCCAGACGACAGCCACCTTACAGCCCTCAGGGTATAGATTAGAGTCCTATCCCTACAGAGAGTCACCAAGGGCTCCTGGTTAGTTCCAGTCCCTGGAGAAAAGAATTCAACAGAGCCAGCTAGGGTCAGAGCGTTCACCCCTAACCCCAGCTGGGGGCCAGGTACGCAAAGTGCAGGGTCTCATGATACAAATGAGGGTTCCAGGAGATGGGGCGGGTGACTCCTGGGCTCAGCAGACCTCGAATGGCAGCTATTATAGACCTAATTGGATCCCAAACTTTTATCATCACAGATCGCCACGTCTGCCCTGCAGAGGTGTGACCGTGATGCGAGAGACACCAAAAAGTTACCCCATCCACGTAAGAGAAGGTGAGGACTGATTGAGGCTGGTGACTGTGGGACTGGGGAAATGCTTGGGAGGTAACGAAAGAGTGGGAGTAACAAAACTTGACTTACAGGACATGAGGTTCAAGGGAGAGGCATGCCAGGTGATTGTCAGGTTCACGGTGGACAGTAATGCCATTTATAAAACACGGCAGACATCGGGACAGACGCAGGTTGGGGTGGGCGCAGCTCAGAGAAGACTGAATTCTGTTTGGGACATGTTGAGTTTGAGATACCCAACTGGGGATGGCCACCAGCTGTTGCATGAATGGGTTCAGAAGAGACGGCTGTCCTTAAGCAACTGGCAGAGAGGCGGTAATTAGAACAACAGAAGCAAAAGCGATGGTCTGGCGCTTAGAGGAGGGAGGAGGGAGGGAGAGGTGCTTAGAGCAGGTGCCGGGGTCTCCAGCTTCTAATTGTCTGGGGGGGAGGAAAAGAAACGCACAGAGCAGACTGAGAAGGAGCAGCCAAGAGACACGAGGGGAACCAGTGAGATCATGCTAAGTGGGTGTTTCCGGAAGAATGGAAACGTAAGAGACCAGGAGAAATGACCCAAAAGTGTCCATTAAAAGAGCTTGTTTCGTGCATCATATTTCTGGTTAGTGTGTCTCTTTCCCTGCTAGATGGAAGCTCCCTTAGTAAAGAGGGCTTAGAAATTTTTTAAGTTTTTTTCTTTTTGACAGAAAGAGAGAGAGCAAGTGCAAGTTGGGGAGGGGCAGAGAGAGGGGGAGACACAGAATCCGAAGCAGGCTCCAGGCTCTGAGCTGTCAGCACAGAGCCCGACGCGGGGCTCGAACCCACAGACTGCGAGATCATGACCTGAGCCGAAGTCGGACGCTTAACCGACTGAGCCACCCAGACGCCCCAAGAGGGTTTTATGCCTTTAGTCCAGAAGTTAAGCCAGATGCGTGGCACAAGAGTAAAGCCTTAGTAACTATTTTTTGAATGAATGAATGAATGAAAGAAAGAAAATATGTCTTAGGCATTCAAAGATATTTAAAATCGCTTCTGGATTAGAGAGAAAACATATCGTGAGTCTTCAGTAATTTGCAATTAACAGACAGGGTTGCCAACAGGATATTCGAAAAGAAATACAGTGTTATTGCCGCCCTTTCCATGGATGAAGGATGGCCTGAAGGGACTGTCCAGCTATAATAATAATCACTTCGATGGCCACTGTCTCAAGAGCAGCTTGGATGCTTGAAAACAATTTAATCTATCTGCTTTTAGCATTCAAATTGTATTTGCATAATTAAACCTAATTATCTCCAAAGCCAAGGTCATCTCCAGTGTAATCCTTGCTTGAATCATCCAGACTCTGCCATTAATGGGATGTTCTTCTATTTATGAAGTTCAAGTAGAGCCACATGTATCAATAGACACAGCCAGAAATCGATGCTCGACCCAAGCTGGCTCAAACCAAGGAGACAGATGGGAAACTCTGAAAATCACTTTTCTTTTTGTTCGTTGGAAATGCAAACAGCCACTAATGCATAACATGGGTAATGCCCTTCCCTGAGTAGATGGCTATCATCAGAAAGAATACCTGAGTTATTTAGCCATGGGCACATCAGAGGTACAGAGGGCTCAAAAGAAAAAAGAAAAGAGGAAAGGAAAGGAAAGGAAAGGAAAGGAAAGGAAAGGAAAGGAAAGGAGAAGAGAAAAGAGAAAAGAAAAGAAAAGAAAAGAAAAGAAAAGAAAAGAAAAGAAAAGAAAAGAAAAAGAAAAGAAAAGAAAAGAAAAAAGAAAAGAAAAGAAAAAAGAAAAGACAAGACCCTGACAATGATGTGCCATGTCAGGAGGCCCCACTGGACCGGATATTAAACCTTACTGGACGCATGATGGGGAGATCCAGGTGAAGGAACCCACAGCAGAGCAATGGGCAGGCCATGGGCTGGAGGGCTTTGGGTGGTAGATAACCCCCAGTCTTACAGAAGCGTTTCTGTGTTTTACTAACGGCGATGTCTACACCACCAGCTCTGGGCAGGAGCTCAGCCTTTCGGAATCCCACCTACTTCACAGATGGAGAAACTGAGGCTTAATGAGGGAAAGCGTGGACAAAGGCTCATAAGCCAGTGGCAAGAGAACTGGCATTAGAACTCTAGTCCCTTTATTCTCAGACCCAACATGGATACTCTGTCACCACCCCTAAATTTCCCCCACAACTGTCACGAGACCCCAAATACTTGTCACTGGTGGGTATACCGGACCGGAACCTGTTCAGCGACTGTACCATTATAACAACGTCCATATGGCTAGAAAGAGGTGTTTTCCATCATGGAAAACCCAACTGGAATCTTTTTGTTATAGAATTATGCATCCTCATGAAGACCATTTTAAGGATCTCCCAACAGAGACCGTTGGGATCCTTGGGATATTCTGAAATGTCCTCCCAGGGTGAACCCCACCGCGTGTGATCTGTTTCATGAAAAGGAGGACCCACCTCAGTGACTCCTCCACGCGCCTGATATTCTAGCTATGAGACGCGATCATTACCTGAGTGTCCATACAGCCTGGGCAACAATTCAAGCTGACGTCACCAAGCAGTTCTGAGAACGCTTACCTTGTAAGATGTAGTTTTCATATTTGGTGACAATGCCCTGAAAAAGAAGCACATAATGATTCCCTGTGCGGAGGAGGCCCCTGCCAGTTATGTTTTAATTAATAACCCAACTATAATAGTGAAGCAGTGGGTGGCAATTCAGCTTCTACACTGCCATTTAATTATTGCTCCCTCAGCCACCAGGCTTGGGGAACACTTGAGGAGCAATTTAAGGAATTTGTTCTAGACTATACCCAGCTACAACATGATCCCAATTCCCTGTGTTTCTGACCTTGTGTCCCTGAAATGTTGAGGCAGGAATGTGTTGGAGGGGTGGTCAGGAATGAAGCAGTGAGTCCTGGGAAACCATCATGATTTGGGTGTAGTGGGATGGCACAGAATTGGTCCAGACGGGGACGGGCTACGGCGGTAAGGCTGGTGTGCCAAGCACAGTGTTCACCCGATGGATGGTTAACTGATCCTCAGCTCCAGAAATTTTGGGAGCGAGGATGGAAAGGGTGAATAATCTGCATGGATCATGGGGGGCTTCGGCTCAGGTCGTGATCTCCCGGTTTGTGAGTTGAAATGGGGCTCTGAGTTGACAGTATGGAGCCTGCTTGGGATCCTCTGTCTCTCCCTCTCTCTCCCCCTCCCCTGCTTGCACGTGCACTCTCTCTCTCAAAATAAATAAATAAACTTAAAAAATAATAATAATAAAAATAAGAAATGGGATGGGATTAGACCCTTGCGTTTGTGACCTTGTAAATATAAATATACGCATAGGTGACCAACGCGTGTTTAGAAAATGCTAATCGTTCCGTACTTTTTTTTTTTTTTTTTTTACACCGTTTTGTAGCCGTGTTTTCTTTCATTTAACAGTATATCATGAACCCCTCTGTACCAGTGTTTGTTTGGTGTTTTGTCACTCTGTGATGCATGGTCTTGAAACGCATTTCATTAATTTTCTATCGTGGGACATTTGTTCCAAATTGTCGCTATGGGCTGAACATCTGTCTTCTGCCACTGACCCGCGACGCGGTTGCGACCACATACTAACATTCCCATAGATACAAGGGTTTATTGTACATTCTGTTCTGTTGTCTCCATCTCTCAAGCTATCTGTACATCAATCCCGTATTGTTTTACTTATTATAACTTTGTTATCCATGATTTTTATTTTATTTTTTTAAGTTTATTTATTTATTTTGAGAGTGAGAGAGAGAGAATGAGCAGGGGAGGGGCAGAGAGAGAGAGAGAGAGAGAGAGAGAGAGAAGCCCAAGCAGGCTCCACGCTGTCAGCTCAGAGCCCGATGTGGGGCTCAGACTCACGAACGGGGAGATTGTGACCTGAGCCCATTATCAAGAGGTGGATGCTTAACTGACTGAGCCGCCTGGGTGCCACCTTTTGATTGTTATTGTAAAATTTCTGGGCTGATCTTGTGCAATTTCTATTCCAGATGGATTTTTTCCCCCTCAGTTTAAAAGATCCTGTGAGTTCATATTGAAATCACTCTGTATTTATAGATTTATTTGTGTCGAATCAACCTATTAACGGTATGAGATTTCCCACCAGGAACACAATGAGCCTTTACAATATGCCTCTGTATATACACGTCTTCCTTTTTGTCCTTCTAGACAACTATAGAACTTTTCTTCATATCGAAAGTCTGACATTTTCTAATCAGCCACTCCTAGTATATAACAGCACTTTTGAATTTTTGAATGCTGCTCTTTGGTCCTGTTTTTTGTTTGTTTGTTTTTTGGTTTTTTTACTGGAGGGTTTGTCCTTTTTTTATTGGTTCAATTATTAATTAAGCTTTCTCAGGTTTCAAAGAGATAGTCACCGTTGGCGATGAGGTAAGTAGGTTGGAAACACAGGAACAGCCAAAGAGTTAGATCGTAGGGGACGGAAAGAAATTGACCCAGAATTCTAACTTCAAGGTCACTCAAATGACTTTGCGTCATTTCAACACTCCAAGTGTCCTTCCCCCAGCCGTAGGTTCTGATCATTGCAGTCCCACACACCGCTATTGTGATTCAGTCTCTCTCTGATGTGACCAGCTTTTCTCTGCCTTGGGCATTTGCTAACGCAGAGCTAGCTCTGCCCTGTGTTTTTTTCTCCTGCCCTCACTATCAACCACTAAGTTTTTCTATGTGTTTTGGATCCATACTCTCAGAGAGAGAGAGAGAGAGAGAGAGAGAGAGAGAGCTAAGTGCTTTTGTTTAATCAGAAGTGTCCCTGTCGATGGGGCCCCTGGGTGGCTCAGTCAGTTAAGCATCTGACCCTTGATTCTGGCTCAGGTCATGATCTCACAGTTCGTTGGATGGAGCCTGGCTTCGGGCTCTGCACTGACAGAGAGGAACCTGCTTTGGATTTTCTCTCTCTCCCTCTCTCTCTCTGCCTCTCTCTCTCTCTCTCTCTCTCTCTCTCTCTCTCTCACACACACACACACACACACACACACACAATAAATAAATAAATAAACAGCAACAAAAAAGGGTATTTCCTTCCAAAGGCAAGAATAAAACCTTTATTTAATAAGGTTACTTTCTACCTACGGAACGATCAGCTATTTGGGAATGAGAAGTAGACCAGTGACCTCTAACAGGAAGAGACAAATTCTTGCTATTGTCTTTATTCAAATTCCTGAGAACTACATCCCCTGCGGTAGCCCGATTACACAACTATTTCAGGAAAATGTGATACATACTTTAAATCACACGATGTGATGGCCACCTGCTTCCCCGACACAGGTGAACATCTGGCCTGCTGTTTCATTGTCCATAAAATGGTATATTTCTCTATTCCTCTCTCAGAGGGGTTTCGAAGATCAAACAAGCAAATACTGCCTTAACCTCATTTGCCAGTGAGGTGGCCACGTGTGTCCAGTCGCTCTTTAAATACAAATTAATTAAAATTAAACAAAATTGAAAGAGTTAGTTCTTTGGTCCCGTTAGTCAAACGACTCATGACCACACGCTGCTGGTGGCCGTTGCACTGGCCAGCACATACAGAGGACATCTCGTCCTCACTGTCGGAAGTTTTATAACAGCTCCGTTCTCGGTGATAAAGTCTGGTGCGAATAATAACAAGTTATATTAAGATCACCATTACTGGATGGTGGAATTTTCATACACACATGAGGGAGGCACTCATTGCCCCAGCCACACGCCGCCAAGCATCTGGGGTATGGGACCGCCTCGGCGCTCGTATTCCGCCACCGCGTCGAAGGCAGTCACGAGAGCGACGAACACAGAATTTGCAAAAATAGGACCAAGGGTCAAATAATCATAGGTGCCCTGCCTTCAGCAAACGTCACTGTCTGGACCACAGATAGGTAGCTTCCTGAACCTTCTAATTACAGTGGCCAAAAGAAAAACAAAAAAGAGAGAGAGAGAGTATTGTTTTCCCATAGAATTATGAGTCGAGATCAGCCATTTTATAAAAAAAAGGCGTGTTATCTTCTGGATTCTAATATCCTTTGCTCGTGTTCTGCGAGACTAGGACTCAAAAGTATGAGCAGCGGAGAGTGGGGATCTGCCACAGGACATCTGCTACGGCTGGAACCCCGCTCGGGGGTGCCTGGCAGACTCTGGTGCAATACAAGGCAAGGTCGGTCATGAATAACACTCAGCCCCCAAGGACTTAAAGCAGCAGCTGAAAATAACAACACCAAGGCTCATACTAAATGCTTTATATACCTTCCTCTTGCCCAAAATACCAACGCAATGCATATTCGGCTCATTCCGATTTTACAGAGGTGAGACTAGGCTCAGAGAGGTTAAATCATTTGCCTGAGGTCACTTAATAAACAAGTATCAGAGTCAAAGGTAGAACTTAAGTATGCCTGACCCCAGAGCCCATGCTCCTAAGTGCCCGTGTTCCCTGTCCCCGATCAGGATGGCCCCAGACGGAGGGAGGAATTTCTTTTGTTCCTTTGTGGAGAGAGTGTTTGAGCTCTGGTCCGACCCCCCACCCCCATGTTTCCCACACTTGTCCCCGTCCTAAACTGCACGGGCCTCACCCACTGTGTGGATACCCCCACCTCCAACTGCCTCTCCTATTCCCCATAAAAGACTCCACAGAAGCTCTAGAAGCCAGCTCAAGGCTGCTTGGATAGGGAATTGGGATGCCAAGTACCGAGAGTATGATCTAGGAGCAGGGGGCATGGACGCTTGACCCCACAGATGTCTTCCTCTTTGGGGAGAGGCACGACTGGAAGAGTCAGGGGAGGGTCCTCCAAAGAATCATTACTCAAAGTGGGGTCTCAGGACCAGCATCACCAACATCCCCGGGAAGCTGTTAGAAATGCAAATTCTGGGCCCCGCTACAGACCCGCATCAGAATCGACGAGGACAGGACCCAGTAATATAGCTTGACATCTTCTGTGCATTTCACAGATGCACACACATGCACATGTATGCACATGCAGATGTGTGCATGTATAAATACAAACATTATATGTGTGTATATATATCTGTGCATCTAAATATACATATAAAATGCCGTGCAGATTTATACAGCACTATATGAAGCATGTTACTTACCACCTCGTAGATTCCTAATTAGGGTGTGTGAATATATATTTGGTCTTTGTTCACTGTTTCTGGCACACAGCTCCTAAAGCTCTTGAAAAGTCTGGTGTGGTAAGAGTGACTTTTGTTTGCCAGTGGGACGGACGATGCTTAAGAGCCCCCAGGAAGCTTCAGGATGGAAGAGGGCCTGGCGGGTGAGTTCAATCACTGATGCCTGATGATTTAACCAATCATACCCACGTAATGGAACCTCCTAGAATCCCTGACACAAAGAGGTTCAAAGAGCTTCTGGGTTGGTGAACACACTGAGGTTTGGGGAGAGGAGTGCACCCGGAGAGGGCGTGGAAGTTCTGTGCGCCCCCGACCCACATGCCCACATCTCGTCCTGTGTATCTCTTCCATCCAGCTCTCCCTAAATTGCATCCTTTTTTATTTTTTTAGTGTTTATTTATTTTTGAGAGAGAGAGACAGACAGACAGAGTGTGAGTAGGGGAGAGGCGGAGAGAGAGGGTGACACAGAAGCCGAAGCAGGCTCCAGGCTCTGAGCTGTCAGCACAGAGGCTGACGCGGGGCTCGAACCCATGAACTGCGAGATCATGACTTGAGCTGAGGTCAGACGCTTAACCGACTGAGCTTCCCAGGCACCCCAACCGCATCCTTTATAATAAACTGGTAAATGAAAGTAAAGTGTTTCTGTGAGCTCTGTGACCTGTTTTAACAAATTTTGAACCCAAGGAGGGTGCCATGAGAACCCACCATTTATAATTGGTTGGGCAGAGGTATGAGAGGCTCAGATGCCTACGACTGGCATCTAAAGTGGGGACCGTCTAGTGGGACCCAACTCTTAAATCTATGGAATCTGACACTAACTTCAGGTTAGTCCTCAGGGTCAGGATTGAATTGAATTGCTAGACACCCAGTTGGGTAGATTGGTTATTGGTGTTGGAAATCAGCTCAGGGGTAGTTCAAAAGTTAAGTTTAATCTGCACGATCCCAGGGGTAATTTATACACTTGCCCTGAATCCCACGGTTAATTCAGAAGTATTTTGAGCTAAGTTACCAGGCACTATAGTGATAGCTAAGGAACTTGCTAGCATGGGCTGAAGTTGTCGGCAGTGTTGTTATGTAATATCTTTCTTCTGCTTCTCTAAGGTTATTCTTTAGGTGGGGGAATTTGTGGAAACTGACGGGTGAGCTGAATTTCACAGCCGAGTTGGTACAGGGAGGATAAGACAAAGCACCTACAAGCCGATCACTAAGCTGCATTAATTCTGCTGAAGCATCTCCTGGAGCCTGGGGCAGGTGGGGCAGGGGAGGGGCGGGGAGGGGGGCAGCTTTGAGAGTTTGGACCACGAGATTATAAATCACACCTACAGCAGAAACACAGCTAATAGCAGAAATCGTAAGGAGGGCTTTGAATTTCCACAGCATTCTAGAATAAGCTTACCTGGATTTCAAGAAGCAAGGAGACCCAAGGACATGTTAGGACTTTGAAAGGCACTAGCCATCTTGATGTTTGGACACTTCTGATCTTACATCGTATTAAACTATGCCCATATGGAACATAATTCATATATAATGATGTAAGTGTCGAGTTGTGTTTTAGTACACTCAATGATTTAATGCTACCTTGGCAAAGACTTAATTAATCTTTTCTTTCTATGTTTGGGAGACGCTGTTTTAAACCCCAACAATTTCTGTGAACCTCGCGGGGTCCTGACACGGGGTCGGGGCGGTGGGAGGGGGGAGGCCCCAGACATGTGTCTAAAATGCTGAATCCACCCGTCCACCTGGATGGGAAGAGACAGTGTGCAAAAGTTGACAGCTTGGTAAATGCAGGGGTCAGACGCCAAGGTTGCATCCTCTGTAATGTTAGGGTCGGGGAAAATAGCACATCATAGCTGTGTGATTTCATCCTTATTCTTAGGACAGGGGTCCGGGATGCTACAAACACTGGCTGAAACTGTGTCATCCGTTTTGAGAATCTCACCAGGGAGGACAGCTTGAGTCCAACAGGCCCACCGAGAAATTAGTGCAAAAGGACACCTGAATGTCAATGAAAGCCAGCAACTGGCTTTTGCAGGACAGGATGGGGGCTTTATGGACTAAACAGGAAACGTCCATCCTTTGGGGGCGTAATCCATTGCAACAGTCCCCTCAAAGACCTTGGTGAGAGGATTCTCAGCAAAACAAATGACCTCATTAATTAAATGGGTTAATACTCTCCCCATGCTTTCCTTAATTGCTATTCTGACTTTCAGGAGAAGCATTTTCAAGGCAAATTGAGCACCCACAGTCCCCTGGAGCCAATGTCATCACAATAAGCCCTGTATGCTTTGCAAGCCATTACCAAGGTAACTGTAGGATGCGCGTGCCCCCACCTCCTAAGGGTCCGTGTGGGAACCCAATTCCTAAGGGCCCCACCCAACTGGCTTTGTCTTCCAGCCCAGCCAGAAAGCCAAGAAATCCCTTCATCATCATTTTCTCCCTACAGAAGACATTTTCTTCTAACTTGAAGACATGCTCTGTTTCCATTTTATTCATGGAGCACATATTATTTCAATACCTTTGATTCTGTTGAAAGCACAAGAGATGAAGCAGTAAACAGAACAGTCCAAGATCATGGCCCCGTGGGGCTTATATTGCATTTGGTGAGTTTCTTCTACAATCTTGATTGAGTGTTGTTTGTTTGTATGAGAAAGGGGTCCCTTTTCTGTCATATGCTGCCCAGTGAGCCTGAGGACAGGGACCTTTTTCTCATTCAAATTTATTTTTCTGATGCCCAGGACAATAACCGGTGCATAGAAGTTGCATCAGTCAGGAAGTGAAGCGGAGTATAAGTAACAAGGACCTCTCCCCTCCACTCCCCAACACCCTGGTTTAGATCAGATGATGATTCTTTTTTTTCCCATAATTTAGTCCACAAGTAGGAAGTGCCAGGCTGTCGTAGAGATTCCACAATGACATCAATGTCTAAGCTCCTTTTGTACCTGTTCCAATCCCTTCGCTGTTCCAAGAGCTCTTTCTTGCCATCCTCAAGACTTCCTTGCTGCCCCCAGATGGCCACTGCAGCAATGACAGTCTCGCTCATGGTCCAGACAGTCGGAAAGAGGAAGGTGAAGGGCAGAGGAACCAAGCGTGCCCATCCTTGAAGAAGATCTCCTGGAAGGCCTGTGCTGTGTCTTTACCACATCCCATTACCCCGAACTATGTCTCAGGGAGACCCCTTGCTTTAAGCGTGTGGTAATTTTAAAATATGTCCATGACTTCTTGAATAAACCACCTTTTGAGAAGCGAAGCCTAGTTTCTCTCTCTTTGCACGTGTGCTATACTTAAGGACTTGTTTCTAATAAATAGAAAGTGGCAGAAATGATGGTGTGCGATTTGTGAGAGTAGGTCATAAGTGGTATCATGGCTTCTCTCTGGGATCACTCATTCTTGGGTGTTGTGTTGGGTCTTGCCATGTTGTGAGGACAGGCAGGGGGCCCTAAGGAGAGGCTCACATGGAGAGGAACTGAGGCTCCCTGCCAACCACCAGCATTCACCCCCACTGGTCCTTTGGAACTAGGAGTGGAGCCACTTTGGAAGCATACCCTCTAGCCTCAGGCAAGCCTGCACATGACTTGTGGACACCTTGCCACAACTTAACTTTGCCCTGGCCAACCTGTTGACCACAACTTCAGGAGTAGCCCTGAGCCATAAATGCCCAGCGAAGCTATTCCCAAATTCTTGACTCACAGAAACCTTGGGTGATAATAACTTTTTATTGTGCTACTCTGCTAAGTTTGGGGATGCTTTGTTACACAGCAATAGATAACTAATACAGAGGGAGCCTATGAAACATAGACTTTGGTCAGCCCTGGCAGAGGCTGCTATTTTTCCACCAAAGTCTACTTACCACCTCTTTGAACACATGGCTAGACTACGTGTCTCATCCTTTCTTGCACTTAAATGTGGCCATGTGATAAGTGCCATCCAATGGAATATAAAAGGAGGTGATATATACCACTTCTTAGGTTGGCCAACAAACCTACATTTGCTCTTCCTACATTTTCTTCTTCCAAACTAACTATTTTCCTTCTAACGGCTCATTGCAGACAATAATGACACAGCCCTGAGAGACAGCACAGCCACAAGACGGGAGGAGCCTGGGGCCCCGAGTACCCATGGAGAAAAAAACTGCCACGACAAGCTAAGTACCTGCCAATTATTATTTTCAGAGCATGAAATAAACTTCTATTATGCTTAGCCACTGAAATTTTAAAATCTTGTTTTTTTCCAAGTCGAGACTGTATTCTACCAAATACAGAAATATTTCTGCCCAAACGCAACTGCAATTGTTACAAAAGAAGAGGGGCTAGTGGGTAGACCCTAGAAGTCTTTGGCACAGGAATAGTCTATAAACAGCTCCCCTAATGGATGAATATATGCAATGTCCACTGGCCTGTGTGCTGAAGGAGGTCTGTCTCTGAGGCCGTTTAAGCTACACAGAGGTGGGGGAGGGGGGCGGCATGATTGCCTGATCCCAGAGTCCCTACACCCTCGCCCCCATTATTAGGAACTCCTTGATGGAAACAGAGGGCATCCTGTGTCCTTCAACAAGCCATCTGGAACCAGACATGTCAAAAATATTGTGGGGCAACTCTTGGCCTCACTGGACTTGGAGTCCCCTCTCACCAGTTTGAGAGTTTCCACTGGGTTGGAACCCTGGCTTTGAGGTCAATGTCCCAGAAAAGGAAAGAGGGGGGACTGGAGCTTTAGGGGACCACACTTACCTCATTACCACTCCCAGAGGCACCAAACACTGTAGTTAACTCAGCCTATCTCTACCCCGGCGTGTCCCCGGCCTTCCAAGAATCCTACGATCTGCCTTTGCCTGAACTTACCTCTTCCTCAAGCGTACCTAGGAATATATCCTGCCTTTCCCTCACTAGAACATTGCCACCACTGTATTGTTATCCTGAAACCCACACAGGGCTGCCTAAGGAAGGCCATCTTTCTGATAGTTCCTTCATTCATACATGGAAGCTAGCATTTGTTAAGACTCTGTTATGGCTTTATCCCAGCTTACAAGGTCCAGCCAGGTCTGACCCTGCTTGCAATTGCAGTCTCATCATGAGTCACTCTTGAGTCACCCCCCCCCCCCCCACACCCTCTGCTCTCCTACTACCTACCCCTCAAAGGAGTCAGGCTCCTCCAGGCTCTGGATTTTGGCATATGGTGTCCTCTCAGCCTGCAGGTCTGTACTGAAATGTTTCATTATTAGGAGAGCTTCCTTGATCCCCCCTAATATGTCAGCCTCCTCCATGGCATAGCCTCATGGCTCTTGTACTTCTCCTTTCTAGTCTTTATTACAATGAAGTAACCTACTCAATGCCATTCTTCTAAATGCTTGCAGGGAGCAGGGGCTACACATGTTTCTGGTCTACCATGGAACAGAGCATCTTGGAGCCTGGAGAAGAGCAGGTAGTGAGGAAGCACTCTTTGAATGAATTCATGTGCTACAGGTAGGGGAAGTGGGGGTGGAATCTTTCACCACCTGTGCCCTTGAGGAGTTAAACCGACTAGGGGAAAAAGAACACTTGTGGACAAATTAGTGCAATAAAGTGTGACATTGGATGAACTTTTCATCCCTAGACTGGGCTTAAAAAGAAAATTGTATTATAACTAAAGTAATTCAACAATGCCGTCTTCAGGAAGCCTTTCTCATATGCCACTAAAAGGGAAGAGAAATGCCCTTGTTCATTATAATTATACATTTCCCCCTTCCCCATCCCAAAATATACTTAGAGATAATCGCAGGGGTCTAATGAAGGTGCTTTATTAATTTTTAGTGATAGAACCTGCTTGTACAATTTACCAGCCCTGTTTGTTCCTGGTGGTGGAATCCGTAAGAAATCATGGTGCAGATCCTTATTTGGGGAAAGAATCAGCAAAGAGAGACCTCTACACGGTATTTAGAAAGAACATCATTTTCCTGAGGGAATGAGTTAATAGAATGTTTTGGTTGTGTCGTCTGGTGGCTTGGTGAAGCCTGTCCCTGCCACTGCACTGCAGGACTCCGGAACTCATTTCTTTCCACTGCAAATTACAGAAATGCCCTTTTCAGTGGATTAAACAAGGACATAGATAATCTCACACAAGAAGTCCAGAGGTAAATTGGCTTCAGGCCAATTTCAGTGGAGGATCTGGCCTCCACTCCACTTCTCTGCAAGTCTCTGGGCTCTGCCCAACACCAGGTGTCACTTCTTCCTTGGCCAAACTCCTTCTGTGGTCCCTGCCCGAGCCTTACCCCCATGGCACTTCGGAGACTCACCAAGGTCTAAGATCTTTCCGTGGCTAAGATCCCAGTCCACAGCTTTTTTTTGAAAGAGCTTAACACTGTTCCTTTTGCAAATATAATGCTGTGTTAATCTCAGAGTAGCAGGAATCGAGAGTCACTGTAATATTCCCCTCTACTGATGTGGCCCACTCTCCATGTGATGTGTTCGCTGTCGTTCTTGGCTAGAACCCATCTTGGCTGAGGTTCTTGGGCCCTGCCTATGGAAAAGCCAGGCCGGACTGGTGCACAGATGAGAAGAAAAGGGCATGCCACACGAATGACACAGTCAAGAAAACAAGCCTTAAGAAGAGAGAAGCTTCTCCCACCAACAACAGCATTATCCCACCGTCCCACACCCAACAGTGGAAGAGGATTTTCTGAGTTGAGAGGAAGGAAGAGAAGCAGAAAGTGTATTCGTCTGCTCAGGCTACTGTAACAAAGTACCATGACTGGGGGGCTCGAACAACAGAAATTTACTTTCTCACAGTTCTGGAGCCTGGAAGTCTAAGGTTAAGGTGTTGGCAGGAATGGTTTCTTCTGGAAGCGTCTCTCCCTGCCTTGCATATGACTGCCTTCTGTCTGTGTCCTCACATGGTCTTTCGTCTGTGTACACGTGTTCCTGGTGTCTCCTCCTCTTCTTCTACTGGGTTAGGGCCCCACGCTTATGACTGCATTTATCCCTATCTCCAATACAATCACATCGGAGGTTAGGGCTTCAACATAAGAACTTGGGGTTTGGCGGTGGGGTTGGGCGGGGGGGGGGGGGGGGGGGGGAGACGCAATTTAGTCCGTAACATGGGACAAGGGAAGAAAACATAGACACGATTTCCAGAGACAGGGAGCCTGCACCCCACTGCCTGGCCTGAGAACCATACTGATGAAAACCTCAGCTATATTTGGGAGGAAATACAGCAGGCGAGACTGAAGTCCTTTCTCCACATGGAGCTCCAGAAAAGGGGTAGGAGGTGACCAGATGGTGACGAGAGGTGGCCGTTTGTATATCCAGAGAAATATCACCTTGTATGGCTGCTGGGCAATTTTTTTGCCCCCACCCCTGGGTAATGAGGAAGCAAGAGGGTTTCTGAGGATCCAAGAGTGACACAGAAGTAGAAGGCCATGAAGGTAAAACCAGTAGACGCTTAGCAGTGACCTGCTTAGAAGAAGCATCTGTGGATGGCTTGAAGATCAGATGCTCCTTCTCCAAGCTCCGGCATCCCCCAAACTCAGAACAACCCTCCCCCAAAAGTGGAGAGGAAAACCGGATCGACTGATATTAAGTTTCTGTCACTCAAGCACACTGGTGGCTCAAGAGAGAAGTCAAATTGTTATTAAAAAAAAATAAATGAAAGGATGATGACAGTTCTGGCTTCCGTGAGTGGACTGAGATCTAAGCCCACACCAGTGGGTCAGGTGCAGGGCACAGACAGCCCTCCATACCCTGCCAGGGAAGGTGCACGTTAGCCAGGGGGGCAGTGGAAAATCACGGGGGACCGTTGTCCATCACTTAAGAACACACACTTCCTCGAAAGAAGGAGAAGACCTGCTACACACTGGAAGAAAAATCTTAGCAAGTCACATATCCAACCAAAGACTTGTATCCAGAACGTATAAAGAAATCTCCAAACTCGACAATGAGAAGCCACACTATCCAGTGTAAAACTGGGCAAAGACAGCCACAGCCAACTTCACCCAAGAGGGCGTAAGGATGTCAAGTAAACCCGTGAAAAGACATTCAACATCGTGAGGTAGGAGGGGGTGTGAAACAGGGAAGAGATAAGACTACACCCCTGTTTGGCCAAAATAAAAGAAAAAAAAACAAACACCTAATACCAAGGCCAATGAGCACGCAATGGAGCTCTCATACACTGGGAATCCAAATGGCATAACTACCCTGGAAAACAGCTTAACATTTATGATGTTAATTTTACATGTACCGTATGACCCAGAAGGCTGGCCCCTGGAGAAAGGAAAACGTATGT
Source organism: Panthera onca (assembly GCF_046562875.1). Classification (NCBI taxonomy): domain Eukaryota; kingdom Metazoa; phylum Chordata; class Mammalia; order Carnivora; family Felidae; genus Panthera; species Panthera onca. The sequence continues at coordinate 21,429,612 of NC_138352.1, read as the reverse complement.
GAACCCCCAAATCCTAGAAGCTAACGTTTCTAGAAGCTCTACCAGAAACTGTCACACACTGGACACAACTCAAATGCCCTTCAACAGGTGAATGGGTGAAGACACTGATGTCTCTATCGAAAGTGACACTACTCAGCACTAAAAGGGACAAAGTACTGTTACCTACAACAACTCAGATGAATCCTGAGGTCATCGTGCTGGGTGAAAGACGCCGGTCTCAGAAGTTCCCCTACCGTGCGATGCCACTTATATGACACTCTTGAAAAGACAGAACTACAGAGACGAGAAACATTTCAGGGATGGCCAGAGGACAGAGAGGTTCTATAAAGGGATGGCTTGAGGGAACACCGTGGGGTGAAGGGATCGTTCTTTATCCTGATTACGTAGTGGTTACACAAATCTATACGTCCGTTAAAAGTCATAGAACTACATCAGAAGGAAAGAAATTCAATTTCATCATATAATCCGTCTTTAATGCAGGTATCCTGGGAAGGGTTTAACCTTCTACGTCAGCCCAGCTGTGTTCAGTAAAAGGGTTCGAAATCAGAAAAAAAAAACAATTAAGTGGTTCCTGCCTAGAAATCCTGTGCTCTCTCTCGAATGTGGGGTAGGTATCAGTAACACGCATGTGTCCTGTCGGGGTGGAGCTTTGGGGGCGGCTGGCAGCACCCGGAGGCCTGAGATGGACGGGGACAAAGGTAGGTGGAGCCAGACAGCAGCCAAGGGGGAAGGTACACAGAGGACTGGCCAGCTCAGGAGACCCTCTCTCCAAATATCCTAGAGCGGGGTGACTCCCAAAAGAGGAGGGCACGGAACAGATCCTTCTGTAGCCTCGGTAGGGTGACCTGTTGATGGTTGTTGGCACCTATTTACCTGTCTGTCTCCTCCCCTGAGGGCAGGGCTGGAATGTTATGTATCTTTGAATCACCAAAATGTCCAGTGTGAGGAAGGAAGGAAGGAAGGAAGGAAAGAAGGAAGGGGAAAGAAAGGAAGGAAGGAAGGGAGGGGAGGCAGGGAGGGGAGGGAGGAAGGGAGGAAGGAAGGAGGGAAGAGTGGGAGGAGGGAAGGAGGGAGGGAGAGACAAAAGGGAGGAAGGAAGAAAGGAAAAGAACAAACACATCCGATTCTTCCTGTGAGGAGGTCAGAAGAGGCTCCAGCTCAGGCAGGGAGAGCCTTGAGCAGCATTTACACGCACCCCTCACGGACTTGATCACGGCCCCATCCCAATCACCCAAGGCACAGGAAGGTGCTGCTATTTTAGCGAGACACTGGGACACGGTATAAATATTAACAGAAGAATTGCTTAAACATATTAAATAGAATTTCTTTGGGATCACTGCTAGCTCCCAAATTCCATAATACTAGTATTATTAATAGAAGACTTGGTTAAATAACATACTACAATATTTCTGTCGGATTCCTTATATTCACAACTGAGTGCTTCATAAAGGAGGAAGGGAAGGGTTTATGCTTTCCTACGGTCTTTTCCTTCCGTCTCCTGATCAAGGCCACCATCGCAGACTTTGCCTCTTGAACCAGGATCCCCTCCAGCCTCCCCCACCGCCCCCACTCCCACCCCACCTCCCCCTCTAGCCCCTCCACCTCTTTGCCAAAACCTACCTCCCCTCCATCATTCTTTTTCCTGATTCCTACGTGTCCTTCAAGACTCATCCTGGCCATCGCCTCCTTCGAGAAGCCTCTCCCTCCCATCTCAGTTGCCACTCTAGGCCAATCTGTGTTTAAGACGATCGTCCTTTGAATTCTCGAAGAGTTTTTCCTTCTGGATTGCTAGTGTTAGTTTACTTGCTTTTCTTTTGCCACAAAAATTGTACAGTTCGTTGAGGTCATCTCTTTATTTATAGTGCCTCACTTGAAATATGCCCGGCGTGTAACAGGCACACAATAAATATTTGATGAAGCGATGAATGCATGAATCTTTTTAATCATTCAAAAACTAACAAGTCTTAATCCTTTGACATTTTGCAATTGTGGTGACTATTTTTTGTGACATTGCATTTATCAGCAAACCTCGTGAAGTCGACTTCTCCACCTGCAGATCCAGTGTAATTTACACACCACCCGAAGATTGCTGCCGGCCAAGGAGGGCCACGGAACAATGGAAGTGAACTTCAAATGGTAACACTACCTCACATGCGCCACGAGATGGCAGCCGCAGCCCAGGAGCAGGCGGCTTCTGGCCTCTGACCGTGCCCTCACCCAGGAGGTCGGGTCTTTGGCCTGCGGCGGCCGTGGTCCCCCTCCCAGCACCTGCACAGCTCCTCCCCAGGGACTCAGGCTTCCTGGAGGGTCCGATGTCCCTGAGTCACCCCCCAGAAAATGTCCCTTCCTCCTGGCTCCTGTAAACTCTACAAGCCCCTTCAGGGGGCTCTTCAGGCCCCCACCCCTCCAGCCCCCACCCCACATTATAAAATTCCCTTTGCAGCAGGCGCTCCTGAATCCCCCCCTCACAGGACCTGGCCTGGCTGCTCCATTAATTTGTAAGGGACCAAGAAAGGGGGTGTAATAGCTCCTTGGCTGCCCCCCCTCCGCCGCCACCCAAGGAAAGGAGGACATCTTGAGAAGTGTCACAGACAAGAAGAAAGACGGATAGGTATAGACAAGGAAAAAGAGGGCCGGAAGAGACAAGAAGAAAGAGAGGAGCTGAGATGACAGTGGCTGGAGGAAAAGGCCTTAGTCACAGCCCTAGGCTCTGTGCAGATGCCTGAGCCAGCCGGAGGGACCGGGAGGGAGACGCCTTCAAGAGGACCAAGGCGCCGGACCGGGAGAGATGTGGGGCCATGGAACCCCATCTCGTTGGCTATGGTGCCCCCATGGAGCACAGGGGGTTCCTCTCTCCCACACCCACGGAACTGCCTTCCCTTTTACGTCCTCTACGTCCGTATCTGTCTTCTTTGCTCTTCCCTCGGGTACAGTCTGGGTCAGAAGCATCACTGGGGTGCTAATATCCTACTAGCATATTCTCCAAAAGCGATGGTGTTTGGGTTTTTTCTTTTTTTTTTTTTTTTAAGATAGCGAGCTGCCATGATGGTTATGAAATCATAATAAAAAGACATGGAAGCGGGGCGCCTTGGTGGCTTAGTCGGTTAAGCATCCGACTTCGCTCAGGTCATGATCTCACGGTTCACGGGTTCGAGCCCCGCGTCGGGCTCTGTGTTGACCGCTCAGAGCCTGGATCCTGCTTCGGATTCTGTGTCTCCCTCTCTCCCTGCCCCTCCCCCGCTCACACTCTGTCTCTCTCTCTCTCAAAAAATAAATAAACATTAAAAAAATTTTTTAAAAAAGACATGGAAGCAAATAGTGTAAAAGACAGGGTGTCAACACAGACACCCCCTCATTAGTCTTGCAGCCCCGCAGCCAATGATACGCCCCTCCCTGCTTCCCTCCCCACATGAGGATCCAGCTCCCCATCTGGAGGGGCCCTGGCAGGAGCCACTCAGGGCCCCACGGCAGCTCCTAAGGGCTCAGAGGCCTGCGGCCCGCCTGAGAGTCCCTTTTAGGGAATCCCCATGACACAATGGGGGACGCAGGGAGCGGAGGATGGAAATGATCGCTGCACCCGGGGTCGCCAGTCGCAGTGACCCATCCTATCGGCACGACCGAGGACTGAGAAGCACATACCCAACGCGGACCTGCCTGTGTCACAGGGCTGCCATGAGGACCCCGTGGCACGTAGGCAAAAGGCCTCCATACGTTGTCAGTGTTCCCTCGGCCATCTGTCCCACACTGACCGGGTGCCTCTTCCAGGCCAAGGCACCGTCCTGAGACCCCAGGCCACAGTGAACTGGAGATAAAGCCCTTGCAGAATGCAGGGAAATGCGTCGCGGCATCACGGAGGAGGCAGCCAGCCGAATCCAGAAGGCGGGGAGTTGGCTAAGTCAGACAGCCTGGCATCTTCGGGAACCGAACGGCGTGGGCAAGAACAGGGGGTGGCTGCCACAGAGGAAACGAAACTCGGGAGGCATCGCCAGAAGGGCTGGCACTGGCCAGGATCCCGCTTTCTGGACACCTGACCATCAAAAGGTGGTTTGGAGACAACCAGGGGCGTGTGAATGTGGATTGAGTGTTACCATTAAGTAGAGTGCTTACGTTTCACACGTGATTATGATGGCAGCTGTCAGCTGTAAAAAGATCAAGGAAGGGAGGAAGGAAGTCCTCATCTGTTAAGAGATACACATCTCTCCTTGCAGGGATTAACTACAGGACAAAGGTCTGGATTTGCTTATAACACTAAAAAAAATGTAGGAGGGAGTTAAGCGGAACGGAAAAAGCGTTGATAATTGAGGCTGGACAGTGGATATATGAGGGCTCGTTAGAGAACTGTTTTCTCCATTTTGGGGTATGCTAAACTTCCTTATTTTTAAAATCTTTATTTATTTATTTTGAGAGAGAGAGAGAGAGCAGGGGAGGGACAGAGAGACAGGGAGACAGAGAATCTCAAGCAGGCTCCGCACCATCCGTCCAGAGCCCGACACAGGGCTTGAATGTACGAACCACGAGATCATGACCTGAGCTGAAGCCAAGAGTCAGACACTCAACCGACTGAGCCACCCGGGCGCCCCTCCACAGTTGTTTTTTTTTAACGTTTATTTATTTTTGAGACAGAGAGAGACAGAGCATGAACAGGGGAGGAGCAGAGAGAGAGGGAGACACAGAATCTGAAACAGGCTCCAGGCTCTGAGCTGTCAGCACAGAGCCCGATGCGGGGCTCGAACTCACGGACCGTGAGATCATGACCTGAGCCGAAGTCAGACGCTTAACTGACCAAGCCACCCAGGCGCCCCCCCTCCACAGTTTTTTTATTTAAAAACGTGTGCCAACAAGTTTTGGAGGACTGTGGCAGGACAGATGATCATCAAGAACAGAAGAAAGGCTGTGGATGCCCAGAGGAGGAGATGTGGGCCCAAGGAGGGGGGCTTGGGGAAGTTAGAGAAGAGGTGAGACCAGATCGGGTCCAAGTGGGCAGAAGGGACATTCCAGGCAAGGAGAGCCCATGTGTATGGGCACAGAGGCTCTGGATGCTTCTATTAAGGTAACTGGATGATCCTGCTTTGCTTGGAACTGGCCTGGTTTAGCACTGGAAGTCCCCGTGCTGTGTCCCAGAGACCTGGGTGGCTGGTCGCCCCACCAACCCCACCCTGGAGCATTGGGCTAGCCGGGCAAGAGAGAGCAGAGCTGAGCTGGAGTGGCTGGGAGCTTCGAGATGCAGGATAAGAGGGCTGAGGGCCATCACCCAGGCAACGCCAGGCCAGCTTTCTGCCCCTTGCGTAGCACAAAGTTACAGCATCCCTTTCTGCGGGGATGGCTGGAGTCCACTGCCCGGGGACCAAGCCGGCTTCTCACGCCTCCTCGACTGTCCCTCCGGCGATGAGGCTGCAGACAGCACGACTTCAACCCTGGACACTGTCTCCTGGACCCCAACCCCCCTTAACCTGCATACGTACTTATATGTGCACATACATACACACGAGCGCACAGACCTACGTGTATGTCGTATACGTGCACAGACGACATTACATAGCTTTGTTCATTAAGCACTTGCTATGTGCATTTGCTTATTCAATCCTCACATAAACCCCCTGGGGTAGTCATGAGCACATCTACTCAATGAGTGAAGGAATCAAGGCTCAGAGAAGTTGAGTGACTCATCCAAAGTCAAATATAAGGACAGCAACATACCTCATATGCCTACGTCAGAGGGCTCTGTGGGGCAAGCGGTGAATTATTACACATACAAAGCATGTATCCTGGCATCTGACGTAGACAAAAGTGCTCAGTAAGGGCCGATCTCGCCCATGACCATGTGACACCACATTCCCACACCCTGTGGACAGTGGAGGAAGCATAGGAGTCTGGACTCGGGGGAAGAAAATGAATGATTATTTGCGTTGCGGAATAATTCACCCCCGTGTGTCTTCATAGGAGAAACGGATCTTACATAGATTTGAGCGTAGAGGCGAGAGGCAGCGACAGAAGGGCATCCCCCAAAGCCTTCCGGTCAAGTTCCCATGGACACTCACCCCCTGAGAAGACCCCACGCGGCTCTCACGGTCTCTTGCCGTGTATTACACGGCCCACCCGCCCATCTGTCTGGGGTCTTTCCAGTCTGGAAATTTCCTGTTCATGTCAGGTGTACAGAAATCAACATGGCAGTCATGGAAGATTCCCACGCCTCCCTCGGTCTTGCGTTTGCCAGCTCACTCCTGGGGGAGCCTCTACGGGGGAGCATGGGGGAAGCCCCCCAGTGTACTGGGGCCAGTGGCAAGGACCCTCCCCTACCCTGAGCCGCACAGCCAGTGCAGAGCAATGGCTGCTCCCATCCTCCAGTTAGTGGAGAAGGGCAGGGCCAGTCTGGCGCTCAGGGTCTCGGGCAATTTTGTCAACTTCTGGGTGCCCTTCAGCACCTTGAGGGTGGCCAAGCCAACCCTTCGTAAGCAGCTTCTATAAGCCCAACTGCAAAGGTAGGAACACCGCCCCACCATTGCAAAGGCTGCCATCATCTTCTTTCCATCACTAACACGAAAAGCCACAGGGGCATAACCAGTTCAGAGATGCCTGGGCCTGGGGTGGGTCCCATATGTCGTCAACATATGGCACCCACCCACAGGCACTGGGCGGGGGGGTGGGTTGGTTCCCAGAGGCGTCCCTGCCACCTTGGAACCGAGGACGTTAAATAAGCATACACCTGCCCTCTCTGACTTCCAGAACAAACAGAGCTCCCAGATCTCATTGTCACGGCCTGCCCCGTAGAGCGCGTGCAGAGCCTCTGAGCCCACCCTCTGGTAGCCCCATTGCCATCTCCTCCACCACCATCACGCAGTCCACCGACCCAGAAACTCCAGCTCTCCCGATTCCCGAGAAGCAGCCCTGCCCAGAGACCAACCGAAGGCACATCTCCTCCAAAACTTGAAGACAGACCGCACAGAAGCTTCATTAATTTTGCACAAGATTCGTCTAATAGTGGCTGAGCAGAGAGGAGACAAAGCCACCGGACGTTGTCTCTGCCAGCAGCCCGCCAAGGGTTAACCCATTAGCCCATATCCTGGTGAGCTCATCCCCACTGGAGCCTGCTCAGTGGCTGGGATTCACTGCTCACCAGCTCCTGGAGGGGGCCGGGGAGGCTTTCTCCAGGGCTGGGATGAACAACTTGAACAGAAACTCATTGCCGGGTGCCTCCCCCACCGTGCAAGCTGCCTCTGATTCCCAGGTTCACCGTCCCCTCCTGGGACCCTGAGGACAGTAAGTAAGGAGGGGACTGGTCCCCTCTGCCCTTCCGTTTCCCCGGAGAAACGAGATGATTTTTCACTGTGCTTTAGAGCGTGTTCAGTCTTGGAACTGGAATTGGGAAGGCCGATGTGAATGAGGGGTAAAGGAGATGGGGGCCGTGCCTGGGGACGGGGGTGGGGGGGAAGCGGCCACGGGCAGGCTGGGGGGACCGCCCAGGGAGAGTGGTGGCAGGAGAGGAGGGGGCGCCCTGCTATGCACCTGGGAGAGCAGAAGCTGTGTGCAGACAGCTAGATGTACAGCATCCAGCCTTTACCCCTGGCAGCTGGGAGGGGCGGGGAGGGCCGGGCAGGGACCTCAGTCTCAAACCTGGGCAGAGGCGGGAACAAAATCGCCAGACGGCCAAGCGCCAGGCTGCCCTCAGCTCCCAGAGTGCACGGGCGGGACCTCAGGCCCAGAATGTCCTCCTGTGCATCCCAGATATCAGACCTCGGCGTCTGCCCGTCCCTCCCAGCCGCAGGTGCGGCAGGCGCCGAGGGCGGGTGCCAGGGAGACAAGGTGCAGCAAGCTGGCCGGGACGGGCTTCGTCTCAAAAGGCGAAACCCGGACAGGAACGTGCAGGGTGAACGTGTGCCACGGGGACCAATCCTCCCCGTGAAAGGAGACGTTATCACCTGAGCTATTTTTTTCCACCTCGTTACTGGGCAGGGTCTGGACGCTGGCCCGGCGACATGAAGAGGGAGGTGAATGGCACTGTCTGGGTGGAGTATGGCCTTTGGGGAACTTCCCTTCCCAGAAGTGCTGTGAGCAGGTGACAGATGGGTGGCCGAGCCGTGGGGACAGCGGCAGTGCGTTCAGAAACGTTTGCTGTAGCCTCTACGTTATCAGCCCAGGAGCCGGGCCCCACTCATCTCATCAGAAGGGGGTCACTGGTGGGGACTCCGGCGGAGAGAGAGAGCACGACCCTCCGTGTCTCAGGAATGTCACAGACAGACCCACGCTTGGGTCTTTCTCAGGAATAACCAATCGTGTTATTTCTGCCACTTGTATTTTGTGGCCTGCTCTCCCCCTCTTCTCCCACCAGGTGACCCTGCTCTCTGGCCCCAGCGTCCATCAAGGTGGGGGGGGGCCCTCTCTCCGAGCTCTGCTTTCCGTCCTTACGCTTCCCAGAATAGCCCCAGCTCCTACCAGGGGAGGGACAGACAACTCCAGGCCCAAGCACAGCGGGGTCCCTTAGGAGGGTTCCGAGACCGCTTAGCGGGATGCCCAGCCCAGATCCAATTTCTCATAAACAACAAAAGAAACTTTTGGTGTCTGTCTCACGTGGGATAGCGCACATTCTTATACCCCCCCCCAAAAAAAGCACTTGTTTTTTTTATCTGAAATTCAGATTTACTGGCACCCTGTCATTTTATTGGCGAAATCTAGCAACGTGATACTATGGACCGAGTTCTGGCACATTCAGAGAAGGGCGCGGCCAGCGAAGGGCCGAGGCGAGGATGTGCGGGAAGGCGCTGGTGGGGAGCCAGGAATGGGGGCAGCGAAGACGGGAGACGGGGAAAGACAGGGCTCCCATCTCTGAGAAAGCATGGTCCAGGGTGTGGGGCCAGGCGGTTCTGGACCTTAGTTTCCCTATCTGTAAAATGGGAGGGATTGGGATAGTGCTGCCCCCCCCCCCAAGAGCCAGGAGGCAAAGGGACCAGGCGTTTTAGCTCCATCTGAGTGACAGTGGTGGGGACTCTGTGTCCTCTCCGGCCGCTCCGGCCCCTGCTCAGGGGCCCCGGCTCCAGCCCCTGGCCTCCTCGATGGCGCTACCCAGCACCGCCAGGCCTTACCCGGCACCCAGAGCAGCCACCACTGGACTTCAGTGTGCTGCCTGGGCCCCATTCCCAGTGTCCTCCCCACTCACCGTTCCCTCGGTTTGGAAAGAACATTGAAACTGTCCCCAGGCGGAGCAGGATAGGCTTGAACTCAGGCTCTGGAGCCACCCAGACTCCCAAACTCCCCTTCTGACCCTGGCTCACTACTCACCACTGAGTAACTTCGGGCAAGCCACTTAACCTCTCTGATGCTTAGCTTCCTCACCATTGACAGATGCCAGTCCATTAGAGGCCGGGGGTGGGGGCGTGGGCAGCATGCCCGCCTGGCCCCTCACAGCTGCCTCAGCGCCCCCCGCCCAGCTTTGCCAATCCCACCCTACCAGCCCCGCTCAGGTCAGGGGGTGTTGTTGACAACAATCGGTGGAAGAAACAGGACTGGGCACTTGATGCTGGCCAGTTCTCACCTTCCCCGCCCCCACGGTCCCAACCGGAGACGGGAAAGCAAGCAAATTCGCAGGGTGAGCTCCACTTGCCCGCAAAACCCTCTCCTCCTTCTCCTGCCAAAGCTCCCCTGCTTTTTGAATCATTTAACTTAACAAGCGTCTGCTGTGTCCCCAGACTCAGCAAAGCACCGAGCACTGAGCGAACCTGCTAGAGAGCGTAGGGAGTTGAGAAAGCCCCAGCCCCAGCCCCTCAAGGGATCTGGGAGGGGACAGAACGCTCTCAGTCCCAAAGAAGGTACAGACACTGTCTGCTCACCTCCAGGGCACTAATTCACTCACTTCCCTTCCAACCTCCATTCCCTACATTTCAGACGCTCAGGAAATCTGCTGGAGGACAAGTATTTGGTCCTTATTATCCGGGACACTCGCTGCCGCTCACCAGCTCGCATAATACACACACACACACACACACACACACACACACACACACACGGCACCAGACCATTTGCACGTTGGCGGATGAATAGGTGACCTCGTGAGAAAAAGCCCAAATCTTCCAGCCAGTTCTCTCCCCTCTCGCTGGAGACATCTCTTCACCTCATTTGTCAGAGACACCACTGAGCGAGCAACTATGCGCAGAAGAGTGAAGGAATGCGCACACCCTGAGCTCCTCTGCAGGGAGGGAGACTGGCTTCCTAGTATCTAGCAGAGGATAGCACATGGGAGTTGTCGCAAAGCATTGTGGTGTTGGTGAGCACTGTTTGCGGAGCACTGCATAGCAACCTGGGGGATACGAGGTCAACAGCCCCACGCGGAAATGACACATGTAGACGGGATCTCCGAATAAGTGCACCATCACGAGCACATGGTAGATGAGTAGACCAGCTCTAACAAGATTAAGGGATGGTCCTGTGGGTCCCTCCCTCCTGGAGAAGATCATTGAGGCCACTGGACCCAGTCTTTGCTCCATCCAGGGCCCCCTGGCTCACTGCAAGTCTCTGTTTCCCCTCAAGGGATGGTGTCTCTCCAGAAACAAGGTGGACAAACTCTTAGCTCTCTCTCTCTCTCATCTGCATTTTCTGTCCCAATTCCTAATTTCTCCAAGAAGCACCTTCTCTACCTTTCTGGATTTCCTCTTCATCAATATCAATTATACAGTCTTTCCCGTAAGAGCCAAGTGACTCCCTCACCTTTCAGATCTCCCTATAACATCTCCACCCTATTCTGGGGTCATTTTGCCTCTGCCCACACCTCTCATTTTCCTGGGTAACATGTTTCACCCTATCTATCTATCTCTTTATCTATCCATCCATCCATCCATCCATCCATCCATCCACCTTATCTATCTATCTATCTATCTATCTATCTATCTATCTATCCATCCATCCATCCATCTTATCTATCTATCCATCCATCCATCCATCTATCCATCCATCCACCTTATCTATCCATCCATCCATCCATCCATTTTATCTATCTATCTATCTATCTATCCATCCATCCATCCATCTTTCTATTTAGAGAGCACACGAGTGGGGGTGGGGTAGAGAGACAGAGAAAGAGAGACAGAGAGAGAATCCCAAGTAGGCTCCACATCCAGCCCAGCACAGAGCCAGACATGGGGCTCCAAGTCACAACTCCGAGATCATGACCTGAGCCGAAATCAAGAGTCGGCCGCTCAACCAACGGAGCCAACCAGGCACCCGCTTCTTTCTTGCTCACCCCCATTTGCTGGATTCCCACATTCCATCATTCGGCCTCAACCCTTATCGACATTCTGCCATTCTCGGTTCAGCTGTATTTCCAACTACTCCCTACCATGACCCATCAATTATTTTTAGGGTTTTAATGGTCCTTTTATCTGTGGGGTGCAATTTACACACACGGAAACGCACAGGTCTTAGCGTGCTACATGGGCAAATGGGCTCCCCCCGCCACGAAACTCACACCAATACCATGCACAGAACATTTCCGTTCGCTCCAGGGAAATCTATTAGTTCCTTCCTGCAATTAATTCCCTTCCCTACAATGACTGTTTTGAGTTTGTCGCCTTCAATTCGTTCTTAGAAGCTTCCAGAATGTCCTATAAATGGAAATATACAACATATGTCCTCTTTCATAAATCTGATTTCTTTCACCCGGCATGTCTATGAGACTCATCCATGCCGCATGTGTCTCAAAAGTTTTGTTCCTTTTCCTTGTTCGTTCCTTTTTATTGCCTGGCATTCCTCTGTATGGATCTGCACTTTGCTGTTGGGTTGTCTCTGGTTGGGGTGCTGTGGGCGAAGGTCCTGTATGAATATTCTTACACAAGTCATTTGTAGGCATAGGCTTTCGTGTCTTTTGGACAAATAATTAGCTGGGGGTGGAACTTCTAGGAGGAATAAGGTAGGTGTGCGTTTAACTTCATAAGAAACTCCCAAGCCTGTTTTCCAAAGTGCACCTGCCATGTTATGTCCCCGCCATCAGCATACGAGAGAGCTCTGATTGCTTCCCGGTTCAGTTTTAAATACTAACCATTCTAGTGAGCATGTGGCTGTATCTCCTGGTGGTTTTAATTTGCATGTCCCTGTTGAGTATCAGCATCGAGCACTTTTTCATGGGGTTCTTGTCCATCTGTTTACCTCCCTTTGTAATGGTATGTCTAAATATTTTGCCCATTTTATTTATTTTTCAAAAATATTTTTTAATGTTTATTCATTTTTGAGAGAGAGACAGAGCTTGAGCGGGGGAGGGGCAGAGCGAGGGAGACACAGAATCGGAAGCAGGCTCCAGGCTCTGAGCTGTCAGCACAGAGCCGGACACGGGGATCGAACTCGAACCATGAGGTCAAGACCAGAGCTGAACTCGGACGCTTAACCGACTGAGCCACCCAGGGGCCCCTCTTCTCAGTGGCTTTTAATGAACAGGAGTTTTCAGTCA